>NC_143578.1:132436047-132776047 GCF_048544385.1 Mastigoproctus giganteus
AAACGGATTTCGAAAGAGGAATCTAAAACATATGGTGGCTGTTCTCGGCTATTTCTTTTGCCTGTAAATTTGTACAGCAACATAAGTAAAATACAATTTTAATTCAACAGTTGTAATGATGTTTAAAATGACATTTTCTTTTGTTAACAAATATAAAGAAGAATATAGCCTTCACTTACAAATTGGAGTAAGTGATGCGAAAAAAAACTATCCACAGTTTTATTAATACACATGTTCCATTTCGTCTTTAAATAGTACTTGTAAGTTTTAACGATCCTTTTAGAAAATTTCACATGGCTGCCCGCGATGTCAACTTAAACTTGCCATGAGCAGACTAAAAATGTGAAAGCTAGAGTTTGCTATTTAGGGAGCGGAGGGATAAACTTAAAAGGTAATTTAATAGTATCAGCAAAATATATTAATCTGCGAACGAAGTGGCTAGACTTTAGTCTCCCTATTTCACACCTCGTAAGATCTTTTCAATAGAATCGCGACTCCAAATAATTTTGGAAGTTCTGTCTTCTACTGCACTGATCTTGAAGAACTGCGTAATATTTATTTAATTAATCAGTTAGAATAAGCATTATGGAAATGTTTGGGGTTATAATGACTAAGAAAGTGGAGTTATTTTGGTGGCCACATTAATGTTCATTGACTAGATCCGCCATTTCTTTGATTATTCTTCAATTCTATCCAAGCAAGAAGAATAAAACTAATCGTAACTGTCACTATGATATGCTATAAAGCAAGATCAAAAAGACAACAAAGCATACACTAATAAAATACTCAAAAAGAGCCAAATAAAATGATATTAGTACTTTTAATTTCATTATATATACACACACCTCTTTACAGATTCAGTAGTAGCTTAACACTAATTTCCAATTACTATATCTTCTTCTAACCTTACCTTCTAAACATTGAAATTAGTGCTTCAATACTCCAAAGTTACTATCAAAATTCCCTCCTACATTAAATTAAACGTGCCACACTGAATTTCTTGCAAACTTTACGATAGGAATATGCCATTTGGCATTCTAAAAGAAATTTTCACTTCTTATAAGCTCGAAAATAAAAAAATAAATTTTACTAACAAACGCTATATAAACTTATATTACACAACTCATACGAGTATATACAACCTTGAAATATGAAAAGAATTCACGCAAATGTTCCATCTTTTTTGCTTGGGTGACAGAGCCATCGGGTATGACGAATCTCAGAATACATTTTGAATGGATATTTAAATAACCGATTACTGGATGTGACGTCACGCTTTCTCTCGTTTAAAAACATCCGGCAAATGGCAAAGCGCAACAGGTGCTGAGTTAAGAGCGAAGTAACAGCTGCAAACCTGTCAAACTTTGGATTCTTGACCGAAGTAGGTTATCGATTCGTGGCCACACGTCCTAAGGAACAATTAATCTTAACCACTAGGAGAAATAAGAGTCTACATACAAATGCATTATTATTCGAACAGTTCCTTGCTTTTTCTTTTCTCCGTGACATTTAGTATCCAAAGAATAAGGAAAGTCGTAGATAATAGGAAAGGACAACAACGTGTATTCTCAAGCAATAACAGTTATCAGATCACGTGCTATTCACCCAAGAATACACATCATTGACTAGCAGCCCACGCTCGAATCTATCCACAAATGCAGACGCACACGAAATGATCAGAAGAAAGGGGGAAAGGGACACGTTTATATGTACATACACCACTCCTGTAACGGTCCAGCGGATGGTGCCACTACGAAGATGGTCCCGTGCAGTGCTGGCTGATGTCCAATGTCAAGTCCTCGTGCACAGGAACACACGCACATAAGATACTGTTACCTCATTATGGCCTGTAGGGTGGAATGAGTCGATAGTGGCGCCCTCAGCTTCTTGGTGATTGATGTGTACAACCTAATGAGGCTTCTGTGCCGGCAATGGTGGCTTGGATGACAGTCGCTGGCAATAGCGATTACCCAGAAGCAGGTGGCTAGAACACTTTTGATTCCCCCCGCCACCTCCTCCAACCACATGAGGGGTGTATGACTTCTACGCTTTGACTTATACTAGTGGAAACAGTTCACAGTGGCTATCATTAGCACAACAACAACGCTTGGAAGAAGCAACATGGAGGAAGGTCGTGCCTCAAGTATACATTGTAATATTCACTAGTTAAAAATAATCCGAAGACGAATTTACTTGATATCAATTCAACAGCTGAAAACCAGTCCGACGCGTGTGCTAACGAACAAAGCGTCAATCAAAACACTTCCACTCTAGTGGTAACTACAGTGAATCATCCTTCGTTGTTCTCATTATTGGAAAGGTAGGCACACAAATAAAACAAACTTAGTCCTTCTTTATACCATAATCAGAGTCGCTCTTGCTGCTTCGGTCTGCCAGTTTAAAACTGCTACAGCCGTTCTAAGCGTCGCCTCGGACGGAAACGCTGAGTTGCCTGTTGCACGCCTGTTGCAATGGAGCTTGGGAACAGACCCTGCTGTGACGCGGAACAAGCGATCCGTTAGGCCGGTGCAGGCGTCGTAACAGCAACGCGAAGACCTTTGCTGTGCAAGTCGCGCGCGCGCGCGTGCGAACACACAAACACACATACACCGCAAGAGCCAATGGGCGCGTGCCTGCCACACGTGCTTACAACGTTCCTCGGCAAAGGTATCGAAGCTATTCAACAAGGTAGACATAAAGGGCGAAGGCCATCCCAACCCGGGTTCAGATGGTGGAGCACTACATCTTGTAATGTTGCTTAGAAAAGATTATTAGCAGAGTATTTGTTTTCATTTGCATGCAGAAATTGAAAGGGAATACGTATGATCTGGTCATATTAAATGGATTTATTTAAACTGGACGATAATAACTAATAATTTAAAAAATAATTCAAGAGGATATAAATTAATAAAAGCAGAAATGTAAAATAAAAAATACATTGATCCAATTAATATATCTAGTGATCTGAAGTATAAGAATTTATTATACTACAATAACAATATATTTGGAAAAACAGTTGAGTCTCTCTCATGATTATTAATTCCATAAACACGACATATTCCAAAAGGAGTTTATTTTAAAAAACTCATCACCTCGAAATTTCTACTGAGTGGTTCAGAAATAAAAAAGAAAATGCCTTGGTAATGTAAACAATATCCATTAGTATGAATAATTCGCAGACTCATTACAAAAGAAGAACTGACAATTAATTACCAGCAAATTAATAATAACTGGTTGGCGATTTTAATGGCTTTGAGATGCGTGAACAAATAAGACGCTGGTGGAAGGATTGTTTTGTTTTTTTAATGCATTAGTGTTTATCGTGATACATTAGAACAGTACTTCGCAAGAAACTTAACATTTTTCAGGAAGATCCGGAAAAAATTACTTGTAATTTTA
The DNA here is from genome assembly GCF_048544385.1 of Mastigoproctus giganteus. NCBI lineage: Eukaryota > Metazoa > Arthropoda > Arachnida > Uropygi > Thelyphonidae > Mastigoproctus > Mastigoproctus giganteus. Next base: position 132,439,447 of record NC_143578.1, read on the forward strand.
CCACCAAGAGTTTAACATGGTCGAAGAAATTTATTTGAGCAAATGGATGGTCCAATTCACGATGATAATGATTATAAAAACTGGGAACCATTTTGAAAAGACATCGGTGGGCAACGATGTCGGGTTATTTCATGTTACTTTAAAATTTGAGAAACCACAATTTTTTTCTAAATACGTGGCCAGTAAAGTTGTACACTCCTCTGAAATTGATTCGAGGCAGCTGATGCATATCCGTATCACAGCGAAGAAGGGGAAAAGTATTATTTCTTTTTTCTGTGGAGGTGTACAGATTAGACTGTGCAATATGCATAAGTGACGAAAGTTACCTCAGAAATACGGCCAGCTTCTAAGGTCATGAGCAATGAATACGAACGTGTTCTTAACAGAACGTACTTTGAAGAACATAGCAAGGTTTTTGAATAAAACATTGGCATTTGCTGCAATGAAACTTCCTTCTTTCCATTTGTCCAGAGAGCAATGGTATCGAAGGTATACTTAACAAAAATTGATAGATCCCTGGAGGAGACTGGGCCAAAAGTAAAAAGAAAATTTCATTCGTACAAATAACTACACAATTTACACAAACCAAGAAAAGTTTTTAACGTATTTGGCGTTCTGATTCTAATACTCAGTTGATACCCTTCATTTGGCACAAGTACATTTTCAGTGCACTGTTTTATATTTCATAAATACATCAAAAGACTCGGGGATGGGTTAACTCAACTTCATCGTATACATTTCATGTCATGCAATTAAATAATAAAGAGTTAATGATGCCAAGGAGAGATTGACTGGCAGATGGACAGTAAAAATACGACTCATTAGACTTTCAATAACCTGAAACATTTATCTTCAAAGTTACACAACGAGAAAAAAAAAAAAAGAGATGAATCTTACGTTGAAAAATATTTTCTTCTTACTCGAAATTAATCAAGACAAAAGCCTGATTCGCTAAACAAAAATTTAACTTACAGAAAAGTAAAAGATGGAAGGAAAAGACAAATTCACTTAGTATAATTAAAGCCTCAAAAATATCAAGTTACATAATTATCTGAAATGTGCAGAAACAATAACAATCATTTGATTATTTTTCACTGGCAAGGGAGAGTCTACAGCATGAAATCATACTGTAGAAAACGAAAAATATTTTAATCCCCTCATTAAGATATAGAGATTATTAGGTTTTGGTATCTTGATAGTCACGTCTCCATGTTCATTCTATTGTTCCTAATAAACAAAAAAGCCACATGGACAATGTGCAGTCATTATTCTTTGAAATTTTAAACTGGCCATCGTCGTGTAAAACTTCTTTTTAAATATATAAAAAAAGGAAAATCCGCGAAACAGAAGATATGCAATTCCTTTAATATCATTAGCGAAGTGGTATAACGCACCCTTAAAATTCAATAACATTGAGATTAACAGAGACGCAGAAACATACGGAAATACGGAAAAAGAAAGACAAGGAGAAAGATGGGAAAAAAAAAACTTTTTTTTGTTTATGTTTTGAAAGAAATTAGCGGAATTTCACTCTCTGTAAATATTCTGTACTTCCATCATCATTGTACTAAAACTGGTTTATATCACGCTGCCTCTGAAAACTGTAGAAAGGGACCCCTCAGGGGTTCGCAACTTTTTTTTTTTTTTAATTGTACTTCATGTTTCAAATTTGATTTGTTTTTCAATTAAGCAGGTTTCATTTTATAAAATCCATTTCTAGAATTGCTTTAATTGACAGATTAAATATTAAGTGATATATTTATGTCTTGTCCAACTCTAAACCGAATAAAATCATTAACTTTATTCATGGAGAGGGGGAATTCGCGTTATCTCAAAATTTGAGAACCCCCGCACTACAATACAGCTTTAATATGTCTGCTTGGTGTCTATGAAACCAAGCATTTAGTACGTGGATATATGCGGTATTGATTAACGTACGAGATTTCCTTAATACTATGTTAAATATGTTTCGCAATGAATATTATATTTGAAGAGATAACACTCGGCGAGTTTATAATTAAGTGAATCCAAGCAGAGGAATTTGGAGATGCTCGGTTGTGAAGAACTACTCTGTAGAGCTCGTAGTTACCCAGACCATCCGCTAGATGTCGACCACGCCAGCATGCAAGTTGTGCACCTTTCTGTAGCCACCTTGCTATTCATACTAAGCTCTGCAACTTGAATGATGGTGATATTAACGCCTCCTAGGGCGAGTGTTGACCTAACCCATTTTAGGAGTCTGACCAGGGGTGGGGGGAAAAGTTTTCAAGGAAGCAAGCAAGATCGCATCACTAAGTAAGATGTCCCAGAAATGCGAGCACTTTATCCATGTCGCTAGGAGGGAGCCGCGGACAACGGCAGACGCAAAATGAAAGGCTAGAACGCTGATGCTCGTAACTTATTCTTAACTCGCCACCGGGTGTCCATAAAACGGGCGGAACCGAAGCCGAGAAATTCTTGTTGTTACGGCAGGGGCTGCTTGCTGCTGAAATATGGGAATCTGGAGGAAACCTCAGCGAGTCAGTTCAATTGAAGTCTACAGCAGATTGCTCGGCGGAATATTCGGGCAGCACATCATTTAATTCCTCAGCTCTTCCTCACGAGTTTCCTAAGTTTGGGTAAGGCCGGCACAAAATATCACCTGCGTCGCTTCCTTCCGTCCTGTGGCTACGAGGTGGAGATCTCCGTCATACGACAGCCCAGTGACGTCACCACACATACGCACGCACATACTAGGAGGAGATGACAGCGGTATTATTGAAGCGAGGGAGGACCCGACCATCTAATCAGGAGGGGAGGGCCATTGTTATCAGTGAGGGGCTGGATATTGTTAGTTGGATATAAGGGATGTGCACCGAGTAACGGAGTAAACCTTTCTCTGTCTCTACTGATGTTTAGTGTGGCGGACAGCTGGGTTGCGACTGAACTGAAACAACTGCATTTGGGTGGTGAGATTGGTCAGGTGCTACAAGTTATCCAAGGACTGCAAAAATACGGAAAGGTTTGACATGCATCTGTGGTCAGTAATGCAATGTCCTCAAGCAGCGAGCACAAATTTGCATAATCAGCACCGATTTACCTAGAAGTAGTGTTATTAGAAGTCCTGCAGACTACACACTATCTATGCGCCAGCCATTCCTCAAAAATGTTATTTTATATTAAACGATTTCAAAAATCGGGTTTTAAAGAAGTGCAATTTTCTTCTTGTTTGCAGTATTTTAAAGTTAGTCCAGAAACTGTGACGAAGTACTGCAAATTCGGTACTGCAAGAGTTATTCACCAACTTTCTTCAATCTAAGCAGGAAGCCTGGAATTAAGAAAAGAACTTTACGGTCATCAATTATCCTGATTGATGGCTTGCTTCATATTTATTCTGAAAGTTCAAACAGACAGACAGTAATGTACGTATACAAATGTGCGGTAAACAGAAATCTAACCCGTTGTATATCATTATTATCGGCTACGATAAAACCTGTTGATTACAGTTAACAATGATATCGTCTTAAGAAATCCCTTTCGGAGTAGACGGTTCTTCAGACATCTGTGAGATTCTAGTAAACATGGCCGTAGGTTAACGGCGTGTTACGTAGACCCTGTGTCGCATTGCGTTGGACGTTTAGGACATCGCGAAAACATGAAACAGCTGGACGAAAACAAAATAAAATGAAGGGGTGGTGAAGAGAAGGCCAGCCTCGAGGGACTGCATGATTCCGGGAAATAAGATTAGCTAACAAAAATTTGTTTGGTGCACCGTGATGCAACCACGAACTGCTTCTTTTTTGATCCGCGTCCGCTATGAATGAGGGGGTGTTTCCACCACCGAGATAGACAAGCAAATTCATTAACGGCTGCCTGCTGTTTGTTGTAAGATTGCGGCACGTGTATCGTTTCCTTACTCTTCGAGTAGTTTACATTTAGTAACCGATGATATCCAGTTGCTCAAGCTCATTGCGTCATGCTAAGAGTACACCCACTTGAATAATACACGCAAGCGCACACTGCGTCAGAACAGTTCATTTTTACAACACTTTCATTATTGCGATTCATTACGCAAAGTGACTCCTCTTGTTCTACTGCAATTGGGCAACCCCGCGATGAGATATCAGAACAGCCTTTACACGCATTCTCCAGCTATCTTTTATTAACCACCACACTGCACAATACACAGAACGAGTTATATCTGGGAGTACAATTCGGTAGCATCACGATATTCGGTAACAAAAAAAAGCAAATGGAAATTGTTTAACCAATTATTAATGATAGAGAAGGAGAGATTTCTCTATAATGGACATCTCCTTATATGAAACAACCAAATGTCTGCAAAAGTATTACAGAGTAGCTCAAAACTATATGGGGTTTGTTAACAGAAAGTTATGTCGCTATTTAGGGGGAAAAAAAAAAAAAAAAAAAAGATTCCAAATGTCACATAACTTCTGATTTAAAGTTTAAAAATAGAAATTCATTTAATAATGTACACTGATGACAGAGCTTTAGGCATTCACGTCCGCAAATGTCCACCGATTGATTATAAATTATGCAGGGGCGTGTGGGTGCTTTTTTAATATAATTTAGTTTATTTTTTTTTAATCTTTACTATTAATAAGTTAATACTACTTATTATCTTATTCTTCACTTTAGAGATTGTAGACGTGATGATGTTTTTTTATTTAAAAAGCACGTTGCTCATTAAAAGTAATAAAACTCTTTAAAAACTACAGTACTACCTCTTCACTGTACTATTTTATAGTACGTTTATTCTCTTTCTGGAATTTTTATTTTCTCGTATTTGGGAATGAGGTCAGAGCTCGGTTTTTGTGTGATTTGGAATTTATAAATAAGAATTTTAAAATAAACAAATAAATAAATGTTTTAAAATATAAAATTCACATTCATGATTGCGTCTCCATGTTTTGTCGCGAGTCAAGGATTCAAGTGGATAGCTTCTCATTTAGAAATTACAATTGATTATGCCAGCATTCAAAAAAAAAAAAAAAAAAAAAAAATTAAAGATGATTTATATACCGCAGTTAGAACAGTTTATCAATTTAAATGATTTTATAAAATATTTTAAGAGTTCACGGTTGCTTTTATAGCTTTAAGTGTTATGCTTAACCACATAATTCTCAGTTTTTCGCTGAAGATCTAATTACTTACCAAAGAGTAATATGTCAAAGGTAAGGAGGCACGTGAACGTGAGTTCAACGCACTATTTGTCAATTTTTATTATTATTTGTTGTATTAGGGTCCCAGCCAACCTTTGGAAAACCCGCCATATATTTACTATATCATACAGATAAAGATTATCGATTTTTGATAAAAGATTATCATACTGATTTTATCGATTTTTGTTTTGCGTGTGTGTGGGTGATTGAGAACAATAGAGATCCTTTCAGAAGTGAAGGGCGATTGAAGCGCAAAATGGAGTTCGTATACAAGTGGATAGCAGACTTTTTGGGTGTCACTCCAGGTACTCTTTTAGTTCGTACAGAACAATCTCAGAAAATTTGCATTTATTTCCATATGAGTAAGTTTCGTAGTGTAGTATGGTAACTAGAGGCTGAGTAAATAAATCCTGCACATCTCTACATTTATGGAAACCTTGTTGTAAAAATGCGAAGGGGAATCATCACAGAATTTTTTAAAAAAGTTGTAGTGCGTGCATTTCTGGAAGAAACATGGAGCCCAAGGTAAATCATGGACTGCACACAAAATATACCGCGTTTGTATTAAACACTTGAGGAAGTAGAATAAAAATAAGATAAAAGTTTAGCCTTTGCTTATTCAATTGTCCAAAGTCAACCCAGAAGCCACAGAAAGGACTGGCATTTGTTTATGTCAAGAATGCAAGGTTTTTGTTATTATTTCACTGTTTTGAAATAATAACAAAAACAATTTCGGCAACGCAGCTCTTTACTTTCTCACTCCTACACTTTTGGATGGGAGATATGAAGTGACAGTGAGGAATAACGAGAGCCACTGTGCTTCGTGGGCCTTAGCAGTATCGGCCCGATAGCCTCTTCCTAGTTACCCCGCTGATTTTAATGTTCGGATCATTAACTGTTCTTGTTATATCATTTATAAATATTGTACAGCGGGGATGACCAAGAGAAGTCTTACGAAACCACCACTTTCACTGTTAAATACAGATGAAAGGTTAATTTATATTTAATTTTAAATATCGGAACATGAACAGTTCGAGAGCTAGTGTACTGAACTGTCGAAGACCATCATAATGTCTGATTTCACACATTAGCAACTTTGTACAATAGACAGAACCGAAAGCTTTTGTGATATAAATTTATACTACATCTAGCTGCATACCACTGCAACCTGTAACTCAAAGTCAATCCACAGAAGCCTTGATGTTCCTGGGCTATGAGATTATTGTAAAAATGTAACTAGTTGATCGTGAACAATTGATTCGATGACCTTTCACAAAGAATTTGAAATATAGATAGGTCTATAAGATGCTGAATCCAACCTATATAGATTGGAACAAAGACTAATTCAGAAGACACCTTTCACAAATGAAAAACGGAATAAACAATGTAGAAGCAGATGTTGAAAAGCTACAAAGTGATGTTTCTATAATGCAATAAAGATCCAAATAGAACCTTTATAAAATTTTGTTGGAAAGTCGTGATAAGTCTTTAGATTCCATCATACGGAACAGTGTTTCAAAGAATGTCAAAACTTCATTTCTATTGGGAATAAACGTTAATGATACTTCATCTCATTTATCAGTTAATTTGGCACATAACCTACCAAAGTAGGTTTGGAAATCTTCCGGCCTAGGACCACCTGATAAATAATTACTGCTCATTGATTTACAAATTTCTTCATAACAAGCCCAAAAGGGAATTAGGTTTTGTTTTCGCCACAATGTTTTGTATTAATTTAATGTAATTAGTAAAACGGAAGGAAATCAATTTTTGATAACTTTCTCAGCTCAGAAAATTAAGGATAGTGTTATCTAATTGGTGTCTTCTTATATATATATATATTATTAACGGTTTTTTTTATTAATTAACTGGATGAATTCCCAAGAATACCAATTGGGATATCTCATTTCCACTGAAGTTAACAACATGTCAGCTATAGTACGATGTACTTTACTCATATTTTATTCATAGAAGTCATTATCATCTTATATGAAATATTTCTGCTTGAAAACGACAAATATATCTCTCCTAAGAGCATACCAATTAGCCCAATGAAAGTTTGGATCCAATTAGGATTAATGAATGGTCTAGTAAGATTAAATATTCTCTTTTCGGCAACATCAAAATATAATGCAGAGTGATCGGCGACAAAAAGAGGAAAACACTAATCTGTATGTGTTTCTCTTCCCACAGGCACCAAAAGGCAACTTATTCCAATATTAATAACTTGCTAGTAAAAAAACCTTCCTATAATCTAGTTTACAATTCAATAATTTAGTTCATCCAAAAGGCAACTTATTCCAACGATATTAGCAACATCGTAGTTAAAGAAAACCTTACCATAATCTAGTTTACAATTCTCCCTCATTAGTTTGAATTTATACCTTTTGATTCTAGGATCATGCATGCAACCCTCACCTGAGACCGACTAACTTAGCCGTGTTGTGAAAAACAGCTAATAAAAATTCCTCTCACTGATGAGATTCTAACCCAGGCCATTTCCATCCAGTGTGGGGAGAGCGATTATATCCACTGTGCATCCATGAGAATTTCGAGTAGTGCAATACTCATAGGCCTAAATGGATGTCAGATGAGCTGATGAAACGCTTGGCAGAGAAGAAAAGTGCATGGGATACATATAAATTATCGGGACACACAAACGCCTATGTTAAATATAAACTAGTCTGTAATGAAGTCAAAGGAAGTCAAGCAAGAGAAATCAAATTATGAGAAATCTTTGGCGAAGGATGCAAAGAAAAACAGCAAATACTTCTTTATGTAAACACTAGAAGGAAGAGGATGAACTAAATTAGTCTATTCAGTATCGATGGTTTGACTGATAATGATCCTGCTCAGGTTTTTGACAGACTGAATGAGTATCTACACTACTTCATACATGAAGAATTCTTTAGAGAAGGGAGATGCCAGAAGTTTTTCAAGCTCTAACAGGGAGCTAAATGATTTTGTAATAACTGAGAGGAAAGTGGAAGAGAAAGTGGAAGGGTGGCTCAATCCAGTTATATTAAAGGAGACAGCAAAGGAGGCAAACAAACTCTTAGCCATAATTGTGAGGGCATCCTTGGATTCAGGGGAGATCCCCACGGACTGGAGATGTGAGAATATATCCTCAATTCAAAAAGGGAAATCAAAGGGTGACACGAGTAATTACAGAACTGTTAGTTTAAATTCTGTTCCAGGGAAAATAATGGAGTCATTGGTAAAATAAATAATGCAAGATCATCTAAGACAGGGCCGCAGTTATTCTTCAAAGACAGCATGGGTTTGTTAAGGGGAAAATCGGCGAATTAGTACATCGTAGTACCCAATCAAATTGTTTCACCAATTTGATTCGGTACTACGATGTGGTCATAAAGGAACTGAATGAAAAAAGTAATTTTGATATCATATAAAGCAGTATACTTGGAATTCGGGAAAGCTTTTCAAATTGTAGCACACAAAAGACTGCTCTACAAATTGGAGTAGTGTGGCAATAAGGGCAAGCTGCTGCCACGGATAAAGGGATGGTTGAGTAGGGGAAGACAGAGTGGTAACCAATAGACATTGCTCTTCATGGACTAATGTTATTAGTAGAGTTCCCCAGAAGTTAGGCCCGTTGTTGTTTTCTATATTTATGAATGATATTGATGAAGGCATATCAGGCTTAATGTCTAAGTTTTCAGATGATATAAAGGTTGGCAGGGTGGTTAATGTCAGTAATGACAGTATGCTACTGCAAGGGGATCAAAATTTGGTCAGATAGGCTGAGAAATGGCAACTGAAATTTAATGTTTATAAATGCAAAGTACTGCATATGGGTAGCAATAACCCCAGAGTAACCTACCAGCTGTGTGGTACTACACTCCTGGTAGTGGAAATGAGAAAGACATGGGGGGATGGGGGGGTAATAGTGCAATAAGATATGAAACTCTTTGAACAGTGCAGAAAGGTTGCCAGGACAGTTCATGGTGTTTTGTCAATGATATACAGGAATTTTTTCTAGCAGAGATAAGGATATGATTATTATATTGTATAAAGCAGTAAATCAAGATATGTTCTGACCATTGTAGGCCTCTTTTTAGAAAGGATGTACAGCTGCTGAAACGAGTACAGAGAAAGGCAACAAGAAAGACTATCGTCCGTTATTTTCAGTCTATTAATTCGCCGATCTTTACTTGGATCATCAATTCTCACAATAACATCTTCAACAGCCCTGCCAGTTCTAAATGAACTAGCACGGTTGTTGAAGGTGTTATTGTGAGAATTGATGATCCGGTAAAGAAGGGCAACAAGATTGGAGAGGGGAACAAAGGGGCGCTCTTACCAAGAAAGGCTCCAGCTCTGGAATTTACAGAACCGACTAGGCAATCTGATGGAGTGTTTAAGCCTTTGAATAGATTAAGCAAGCTCAATGCTGATGGGATTCTTCTTCTTGTCCAGACAACGCGCACACGAAGGAACATAAGTTCAAATTGAGGAAGGATGGTTGCAGAATAGACGTGCGGAAGTTTGCCTTTAGCCAACTGGTGGTTGATTGCTGGAATAAATTTCCATCTGTTGTTGTGTAAGTTGATAGCTAAAATAAATTCAATGAAGAACTAGACAAACTGTTATATGTAATGAACAGGTGAAATATAGGAGGAGTCCTTTTTTTTTCTGATGCTGTATAAGCTTGCTTTCTTGCATCATTTGCCACTGCTAAAAACTTGTTATCGTCTCTAACAAATTCACAGTTTCCTTCTATTTCTTGAAACAAAGTTTTCCTTTAGTTAAAATACAATCTTTGAAGATGAGAGCTACTCCACGTCTCTTGTAGTCTGTCATTTCTTGTAAATGTAATAAGGAGATAAATTTTCAAAATTTATTATATCCTTATGAATCCACGATAATCACTAATGGTAAAATAAAACACTACAAGGAAGGCTGACAAGGATACTCCCAGCATTGTAATAATAAAAGCAAATTAACTTTGTTGTTAATAAATGTTTCATAATTATAATATAAGTCAAAATTCCCATTTTCCCTCAGATGACTGCTATCACAAACATTAAACTTGTTAGAATGCTAAACAAACTTTCCTTTTGTTACAGAATTTTTTCTTGTTTCGATGATGTACAAGTTTTTTCATACACAAAGTGAATAGTATATCGGCGATCTTAAAGTTTACTGCAGTAATGATTTCTTTATATGTATTACAAGTTATGTGATGTTCGCAGTGCTTTACGTTTCAGGCGCGTTCGAGTTTTTCCTTAAATTTTCATTTTACATTAATACAGGCTTCATCATGTTAAAACAGGCGAAAAATTGATCAATAGAACTAATGTCACTAACTTCTTGCCTACAGAAAAGCCATACACTTGAATTTCTTCAAACCGCAGCATTTTTCTAAGTCCTGCGGGTGCTTAAAGTATCATCATTCAGTAATTACCAAATGCAGAGGGAGTTCTAAGGATAGTTTGTATATTTTCAGGATTACAAATTCTTGAATAATCTCAGAGGAAACTATCTTTTCCTGAGACCAGCTGACTCAGACACCCTAGAAAATGAATCAGGATAATTCGTCATCAACAAGGTGCTCACTAGACCCGTTTGAAAAGGATGACAAGATGAACAGACCACCATCTGACAATGAATATATAAAAATACATATCGAGTGTTGGTAAAATGGCCAATTATCCGTTAAATCCGCCCTCTTTAATATTTCTGTGTACAGTACATCGTTCTTGCACCCGGTGACGTGCAACTTTCTCAGTAAATTCTTAGGAAACCTTCTCACACTTTTTAGAAATGAATTGCCGCTGCAATTCATTTCCAAAAAGCGATAAATGAAAACAATACGCAAGCATGCTAAATAATTCGTCAATTCTACAATATCTCTGATAAATGCTGCTTTGTATTTGCTAGCGAGATCTGGTGGATTTAAGACTGTTTTAAATATTGCTAGGTGTTAATTTTTAGCCTCTCCTCATTTATCAACGGCTACATTTCATTCTTTCACTATTTATTTCAAATAAACAGTAAAATTAGCACAAGAATATTCTAGATCAAGCGGCATTCCCTTTTTCTCACATTGTAATTTAAACAAATGACGTGTTTAATGAATCACACCGAGAAAGATTAATAAAGGCACACACGGAGTTGTTACGTGACTAATTAATATTTCTGATGAGAAACGCTATGCAGAGGTCATACACTTGAATTACGCCATAATCAAGCATTTTATTACAATCTCCATAACTTAAATCAGTTTATCAATCATTTTAACAGCCGTGATCATGTTAAGTGTTTTTTTTTTTAGATTAAATAGCCTCAAATATAAAGTACGGTGAGAAGAAAGAAGCTTCCTTATTATTTTTTTAATAATTTTCTTCACATTTCATTTCTTGCGATTCTCGTATGGTAAACCACTTTCTCTTCTCTAATCTGTTTTCTATATCTGTCATTCGGAACCATTTCTTCTTTTCCATTCATCATAATTTAGGTTTTTCTGAACATTAATCTCAAAGATGGTTTACTTTTCTTCGCAACACCCCAAAATTCTTTTGTAGTTCATTCTCTACTTGTTTTAACAACTGCCTTATCTTTAATGAAAGAGCATTATCAGAGGCGTTTCTTTCGCGATCCCTTCAATTGAATGCCATAATTATAAACAAAACTGGACTCATGCTGGCCGTTATTCTCTGTGATTGCTTTCGCTTCGTATCACCCCCTTCAATTTCTTACTAGCTTCGTTCGGTCAACTCTTCAATCTCGGTGTGTTTCCATGACAAGATGGTTGCTTTATCATTTACTATCAGCTTGGAAAGTTGGGTTCGAATCTCATCAACGATGTAGTCCGGCTTTTTAAAGGGAAGTCTACGTTTTATCAGTTTGATGTGGAGGAGGAGATGTTGTTGTTATTATTGTAGGCGAACAGAAACTTAGGCCAGATGTCAGGCGCATCAGAGACAGGCCGAGTTGCCCCGTATATATGTCTATAAATTGCATGTCTTCTGTAGTTGATTTGCCTGTTCCCGGGTTTTTTTGTCCAGTAAACAGGACAAAAAATACACGTTGTTGGGGGACCCATAAAAATTCCTCTCGTCACTGATGGGATTCGAACCTGGTCACTTTCCACTCGGTCTGAGAGGACGGTGCTTATATGCGCTATGCTTCCTGCGAGGTATAGAATACCACCATTAATCTCATTAACAGACAAACCGACCTTGAATATACTCAATCAATCTTTCAGAAGTTGCAGCAAACAGAATAATCACGTGCAGCTATCGCTGGCAGTAATGAACGGTGCTAGACAAGACAGAAACAGTTCGCTGAAGTGCGGCAAATTAGAGAATAGCACGGAATTATTTGTTCCAACTATTATTTTTTTTTTCTTTAATTTAAAATGTTTGTATATGACAGCCATACCAATACCAACCTAGAATTATATTCAAAACATAAATAAGTATGTCCGGCGACACAATCAAAAAGCAATTAATAGCTATAGAATACTGAATTCTAATATGGCAATCTGAACATGTTTTTCTTTTCACAATCTTCGAAATCAAATTAATAACCTTGCAGTGAAACTGTAAGAAATCTGAATTAAAGGGGACATTCTTTTTCTGAATTAAAGAGGACATTATTTTTCTGGCTGAACTGATATCTGATATGATTTTGGTAGCTAAATATCTAACAAATAACCCAAATGGCAGAAAAAAATGCACGTAGCTGCCAGCTATTAAAAATCCAGTATCACAAAGCTACACCAAATAGACAATATCCCCAGAGTATAAATAGTCAAACCGGTAAGAATAATTCGCTTAAGCCCGTCAATGACGTGGCATTTTATGGGGCTTTTTCACAACGTGGCTGAGTTAATCGGCCTCAGGGGAGGTAGCATGGTTTTTCCTCCCGGAAACTCGGGTTTTTCGTCCAGAAAACCGACCAGAGAACACACGCAATTTACAGACAGTATATACGGAGCAAATGACTTTAGTCGCCGATGCTCCTAAAACCTTACTACAACAACAATTCAATTCAAAATCGAATTCCTCTGTAGGCCATCACTTACAAAATTACTGAAAAGAAATCTCCAACAAGCTACAAAAACAATGCAGCCGATTAAGAACCAAATAAATATTTTGCATCTACATTCATATGCGAAGACGTTTTTAGGGATAAGATTGCCTCAAGTACGCAGAGTTATAAATGGGAGCTAAATGATTGATTTTGTGATACTGAGAAGAAAGTGGAAGAGATATTATTGAAGCTAAAAGTTAACAGGATAGATGAGATCTATCCAGTTAAATTAAAAGGAACAGCAAAAGAGGTAAACAAATTTTTATTCATAATTATGAGTAATCCTTGGATTCCTATGAACTGGAGACTGCAAATGTTTCCCCAAATACACAAAGGGGAATAAAGGAGTGAAGTGAAGTGAACATCCGTGTAAGCTTGATTTCTGTTCCAAGGAAAATAATGGAGTCAGAGGTTAAAGAAGTAATGCAGTTTCATTTCGAATTTGTCTGGCCAATCTGGATACTACGACACAGCAAGGAAAGAATTGGATGCCAAAAGTAATTTTCACATCATATACTTAGATTTAAGACAAACGTTTGATACTGTTGCACGTAAGAAACTGCTATACAAATTGGAGCAGGGCGGCATTAAGAGCAAGTTGTTCTATGGGATAAAGGGGTTGTTGATTGGGAGACGAAAGAGTGATTATCATTGAGCAATGCTCTTCTTGGACTAAAGTTATTAGTGGAGTCCCCCAGGGTTCAATGTTGAGTACTTTATTGGCTTCAATATTTATTAATAATACTGATGAAGGCATATCAAGGCTTAAAAATTTGCAGATGATTTTGAGGCAGGATGGTTAATGACAGTAATCAGGATATGCTACTGCAACAAGATCTGGAAACATTATGGGATCAGAAATATCAATTGGAATTTAATATTGACAAATGCAAGGTACTTCATATAGATAACAGTGATCCCAGATTAACGTTATCAACTGTAGTACCACAATCAGGGTAGTGGAGAATGAAAAACATCTGGGGTAATTTCGCAATCAGAAAAAGTTCCCTGACCAGTGCAGAAGGGCTGCTATAACAGCTCACGAGGTGTTGTCAATGACACAAAGGAATTTTTCCAGGAGGGATAAGGAGGTATTTATTCTGCTGCATAAGGCCACATCTTGAGAACTGTATACAGGTCTGGAAGCCTTTTTAGGAAGAATGTAGAACTGTTGGAACGGGTACAGAGAAGAGTAACGAGATCAGTGAAAAGAACAAAAGTGTGCTTTTACCAAGAAAGGTTTCGGGTCTGCAAATTGCAAAAAATGTGACTGATGAAATGTAAATGATGTGTTTAATGCAAGCTAAATTTCGATAGTATGCGAAAATTTGCTTTTAGCGAGAGAATGATTGACTATTGGAACAAATATCCATCTGGTGTTGTGGAAGTGGATAGTTTGAAGAAATTCAATGAAGAATTAGACAAATTATTAGAGCACATGGACAGATGATGTGAAAAGATTTTTTTTTTTTCTGCTGCTGTATAAACTTGCTTCCTTGCATCATTTCGCAACACTAATTACTAATTCAAGGCTACAAAACCATTGGAAAGCTAATAATACGATCCTCTACAACAGAAGATCCAGACAACAAGCAAACTTCAGATCACGGAATTACTAACCAGCTTTAGAAAACACTTAAATATAATTTTAGTAAAATAAGCGTATAAAATATCTTTATTTGCTAGAACACAGGTATGCCCTTGGACTTCCCAAGAAAAACCAGAAGGATAATGATAGAAAGACATATTAAAACAATACTTTAGCATTGTACGGACTGTGAAGCTTAAATTAAATTCTAAAATCACTTTGTACTCTGGCTTTTTTGATACTTTGATTTGTCAAACATTTGAATGAGGGCAGCCAATAAATCTGAAATGTTTAAAATACACAGATTAGCTTTCTGGCTGATTTTACGCCAAGGAAACTAAGGACGTGAAACATCTGTAAGTTGTGTCTGTAAAAGCGGGCTTTTTACACACTGTGTGGAAAGACTGCGATCGTAACCATTAAGAACGACCTACTTTGATTTGACAAACGTACTCTACCCCACAAGTGCTTGAAGACCACAAATGCAATTTCAAAACTTCTAATGTGACGTTAAACGACAACACGTAAGAGTGCACTAATAGATAATGACATTTCCCATTACCCAGTTAGTTCAGTCAAAATATAGAGCCTAATGTGAAATGTCATTATCTAGCAATCAAAAAGGTTAACAGTTCTTAGGCAGTTAAAAGGTCCTTTAGTTTTTTTTAAGGCACTACCGATGTAGGTCTCAGTTTATTGTTTCTCCTTTCGGGGTGACGTATGCTAAAACGACTCCAGTGTATCAAAAGGCTTCGCCAGCTGAACAAATAGCTTTACAATTTAGCAGCTAACTGTTACTGCGTTATCTGTAGGAATGTTTAGAAGCTCTATAATTAGCAAACGGGAAAATCTTAAAAAAGTCACAGAATCCGAAGTTCCATCTTTTTGCCTCATGGAAATCTGTTTATTTATTTATTTTTTTAAATGTGGTCATTACATTTTGGACGATCCAGGCCTCCAAGTAAAGAGTTGGTGCAAAACGCAAACAACCTCCCACTATATGCGTTTTAAATAATAAAATAACATAGTGGACATAGTGTTTTTTGTCAAGCGGTTCCTGTGGTCCCCACAAATCGCGTTGAGTACTCTGTGATGAATGCACAACATTGCAAGGCCACTCAGTGTGGGTTATGTGTGACTAGTGTTGTTTGACTGGCCTCTTATTTACTGGAAGGCTCGATCACCATGGAAGGAGCCTTTCAGCATCCGTCCACCGGCATGAGCAGCCGGGCCAGGAAGGTAGAAGGAACGCCTGACGGGCTCTCTCCCCACGTGCAAAGCAAGAGAGGAGAGAGGCCAAGTTAGAGGAACGGAGCGAGTTGGACAGGAAATGTAAGAAAAGGGGAAGGAAGCAAGGGTGGGCAGAGCGGAATGCTATCCCCAGCAGAGGACCAAACGGCCAGATGAATGATCCCACGCCTGTCAGTTGACCAGCGTCAGCAGAACCCCTTCGATGAGGATTCATCGAAGGGGTTCTGTTAACATTCAACCTGCATGGCTCGGATGGGAAACGATATGTCAGAAGACGAAAATCGGAGGCATACCATCCTGACTGTATAACACCGACTGTAAAGTTCCCCGCCGGTCAGATGGTCTGGGGATGCATAACAAGCAAAGGGCTGGGGAGAATTAAGTTCATTAAAGGAACGTTGAATGCAGAAACCTACACTGTTATCATGGAGGAGTGCCTGAAACCCGTTATTAGGAATCACCACACAGACGTCTAAAACTGCATTTTTCAAAAGGACCAGAACCTTATCACACAGCAAAATTGGTAAGTTTTATGCTATTTAGATTTAATGATGAGTTTGTCTTCTTATCTCACAAGGCTTAAAACATACTTACACCAATGTTTTTCTCCCTTAAGGTGCAGTCATACCTCAGAAATGCTGTCATTACATGTTGGAGGGGTCCGGAAACAGTCCACATTTGAACCCTATTGAAAATTTCTGGTACATAACGTCGTCTAAAATTGCTCAGAAGAAACCAACAAGTAAGATTCAGCTGCAGAAGAGCATTGTAAGGGTGTGTTACCACGAAATTGGCCATTCATCCAGAAGTTGATTAACACTATGCCAGATCGTTGCAAGAATGTAATTGCAGCTCGAGGAGGAACAACAAAACATTGAGGATTTCTTTTGCTGATTTACAGTACATAATACTATTATGTTAACTTGTCATTTCAGTTTGTACACGTAAATGCAATAAAATTTATGTTTGGTTGTCATGATTGCATTTGAATGATTTCTCATATTTTCATTAATTACGTATTTTACCCTTTGGGAAGATATTTATTGTAGTTCGGTATATCAGGTGGAGTCTTTTTATTGGATTTCATTCACAGAGATATATATTCCATCTAACAAATGCATTTCTGCAACCCACAATGCAGCGCAAAACACATTATTCGCAAGTGATGCAGTTTTTTTGTCAGCCAATGCAGAATTTTGATTATTTTATAGAAAAATGGCTTAAGCCAATGAGCCACAGAATACCATCATTTCTCCAAGAATGAGCTCTCCATCTCCCATTTCACGACGGGAAAATATAGCAGCTGCAAAGCCATACAGACCATAACTTCAGAGCAGCAGCAAATAGGTGAAATACAAGATTCCGTGAACCCACATCTCACATTGGCATCAGAAAAAGAAACACAACAAGGTCTTTCACTGCACCCTTGAAACTTTTAACTATCGATAGTCTACCATTCCTCCTTTCACTACCTACTGTCTCCGATTTTGATCGACTGCAATCTAGCTTATCCTCCAATTGCACACCTATACTGCAAAATCATTCTATCATCTGCAGCCCGTCGCTTTCACGTTCTGTCACAATCTAACCTGTCTCCTCCCTATAAATTCTGTTTTCACTGCCTATACGACGCGATTCTAATTGCTTACCATTCCTACTTTCAAATCCGATGTTCTCCCAGTAGTGTGCAAATTCAACGTCCAACTAAAATCCACAGATTACGGAGAAATCAAACCATACAATTACTTCAACATTCTGGGGCATAAAAGACTCGTGACAGATGAAAGGCAAAATCGACTTTTTTAATCTGACCGTCACCAAAAACAATTGACAAACAGGATAAAAGGGCGCAAACTATTTGCCAGTATGCCTTACTCAGGACAAAGGGAAAGTATGCAGACTGTCATGCAGTTCTTAGCACAACACTCCGGCTTTAATGGACCTTTAATAAGAAAAATTTTGACGAATCAGTCGAAACAGTAAAATATACGCTAAGCAGAAAAATATACGCCATCACTAATATAGGCTTATACCAAAATGAGAAGTGTAAGCATGTTATTTGATTCTGAGGAAATTAAGGTCATGAGCGGGAAACTCCGCCATGAATTAAATAACATGAAACGCAAAGTCCCATTATTAATGTCTTTGCAGCAATATCGGAAGTAAAATTTTACGGGCCATTATTTCTTTGTAGAACTGACATAGTGGCATAGTGTTTTGTGGAAGGCGCCACCGGTGGTTTCCCACATCTGCGCCATGGTACTTTGTGAAGAATTTACAGAATCTCTGTAAAAGCCAGAAAAAGTGTGGTGTCTGGTTTGTGACAGAGTTGTGCTGTGTTCTGTTGTTCTGTCTCTGGCTGCTTAGCCGCAAGGCCCCTAAGGGAACCCCACGTTGCCCGCCACCACCACTGGGAGGTGAGCCAGGCTGCCCATTATACTCTGGCTGGCCTCCGCCAGGGTTGCCTGAGCTTCCTGACGGAGCCAAAAAAAAAAAAATAAAATAAAATAAAAATAAAAAAAAATAAATAAATAATAATAAAAAATAAAATAAAAAATAAATAAAATAAATAAAAATAAAAAGTAATATAAGTAAATAAATAAATAAAAAGAAATAAAAAATAAAAAAAAAATAATAAAATAAAAAAAATTAAATAAAAAAAAATAATATTAAAAATAAAAAAAAAATAAAAAATAAATTAATTAAAAAATTAAGTAAAATGAAGTAACAGATTAAAAAAAAAAAAAAAAAAAAGGGAAGAGAGAGAGAGGAGCATAGAAAAAGAGAGGATTTGAGGGAGAATGAATTTGGGTGGGTTGACAGGGGAGAATAAATCCACCCTAATTTAGCCGAAGTATAGGAAAGAGTGTGGGTTTAAAAGTCACAGGGGACAGGTGCCCCTGTGTAATTGTCAATGGCATAGTGCCTGTAGATCCCGCACTAAGGTCAGTGCCAGCAATCCCGCACCTAGATCGGTGCCAGCAGTATATCCTACCCATTTCGGGTTTGCGATGACTTTTAAATCCCGCACTCCGAGGAGTGCCAGCATCCCGCACCTTGGATGGTGCCTGCAGTGGATCCTACCCTATTAGGGTTTGCATAATTATGTCTGCGTTTTTTCCGGGGGAATGGAGAGTTATCCCACGCCGGTCCGGTTTAGTTCTTGGGCTCTGAGTTCTGCAATCTTAGCTCGCCTAAGAGCAAATGTTTCCTGCGCGTAGGTGGTTAATGCCTTATAGGTATGTTCCTCGAGTAGCAGAGTGAATTCTTGATTGCGAGGGTTTCTCTGTATTGTGGTGAGGAATTTAAGCCTGTTGTCGTAGCTGGGGCACTCATACATGAGGTGCCCCCAGGACTCCTCTTCGCCGCAGTGGCAACGTGGATCATTCTCGATTCCCATGGCGGTCAGTTTTTGTTGGAAGGATCCATGGCCGGTGATGATAAAGGTCACATGGAGGCCAGGCGAAAACCAGGGTGGAGGTTCTGGGTGAGTTGAACTTATGGATGGAAGGAATCGTTTTGTGATGGCCCCTTTTGTTGTAGTGTCCTAGTCATGTTGCCATATCTCTTGTAGATGTTTGGTTATCCGTTGTCTTTCCTGCCTGGTGCCGTTTGTGGTGTCAAGTTGAAAATTTAGCAGTTGGGTTGGAACTCCCTTCCTTAAGTGATAAAAAAGCCCTCTTTTAACCACTTCTAAGTATAGTGGCTGACATCCAGTTAATACCTGCAGAGCAGGGGTGCTGACGGTGCGGCATGCCCTGCAAATTGAAAGGAGCATGAACCTCTGGATTGAATCCAGCTTACGTTTATTTCTTGCTAGGATGGCTTTTCGGTACCAGATGGAGGCACCATAACAGACAATTGGCACGTATGCCGCTTGGTATATCAGAATAAGAGCTTTGTGCTTCAGCCCCCAGTCTGCCCTGCTGACCCGCCTTATCATAGCACTGTACCTTTGAATTTTGTTGGCTAGATACTTTAGGTGGTGGTGGAAGGTAAGCCCCGAGTCTAAGAAGATACCTAGGAGCTTGACTTCAGCGTGCAGCCGTATGGGCATAAAGTTTAATTTTATTGTAGGTGGTCTTGTGATTTGTAGTCTGCCTTTAAGGAGTATGGACTTTGTTTTCTCTCCTGAAATGGTAAGGTTGTGCAGGGCTGCCCAGTTCTGAAGTTTTACCAGTGCTCCATTTGCCATTTTCTCTAAGTTCGTCCTGGTGTTAGCACATACCAAAAGGACAAGATCATCCGCGAAGGCCAAGGGCTCAACACCTCCCGGGTCCATGCCCAGGAACTCATCCAGGACAATAGACCAGAGGAAAGGGCCAAGCACAGAGCCCTGCGGACAGCCTCGATCGATGTACCTAGTCACTGTCTGGAATCTGTTGGTAACTTGGACTTTTCTACCAGTTAAATATGACCTTAAACTGTTGTATAGGTTGTTGGAAACATTTGATTGCCGAAGCCTCTGAAGAACACTGGGCCGCCATAGTCGATCAAAGGCCCCAGCGAAGTCTACCATGATTGCAAGGGAGTACTTAAAGGCTGTGTGAGTTGCTTGAGTGATTAAACTGTTAATGGCATCTTCTGTGCTGCTACCTGCTTTGAATCCAAATTGCTTGTCACTTGGAAGTTTTTGTTCTTCATATCTGGCGGTTAAGCGAAATAGGAGCAGGCGTTCTTGTAGCTTGGCCATTACAGAGAGCAAGGCAATCGGACGGTAGGAGGTTGGAATTTGTGGTGGCTTGTCGGGATTTTTCAATATAAATTTCAAGGTTGCCGTTTTCCAGGATGTTGGAAATGTGCCTTCTGTCAGGCACCTATTTAGAAGGCTTAGGAGAGTAACAGGATAGCATTCTGCAAATTTTTTAACCACATCCACTTCCAGCAGATCAGCACCAGGTGTTTTTCCTACTTTCATTTTGTTTATTGCCAAGTCCATCTCAATGTTAGTGAAGGGGGATTCCACAGAGGCAGGATGATAGTTGTGATTTTCATCTACTATTTCTTGTTGTTGTTGAGTCATAGCTGCAGCTTCAATGGGATAAATGGTGTCTAGAATATTGTTAATGCTATCCTTCCAGGTGTAAGTAGAGGAGCCATCCATCTTTAGTGTCGTATCGAGTACCTCTCCTCGCGGCAGCTTGTTTGTTACGATCTTGAAAACTATGCCCCAGGGGTCCTTATTCCCAGAAGTGGATACCAGGGTTTGCCACGTTTGCTTTTTACTTTTACGAATTAGCTTTGTGTATTCATTTCTGACAATGCGATAAGCCTCCCTGGCGGCATCTACCTCATGGGGAGGTAGCCTTGATCGAGCCTGCTGGAACATTTTTCTTGCATGGTGGACTCTTCTTCTGAGATCCTGTAGTTGGGGATTCCACCAGGGAACTGCATATCGGTAGGGCCTTCTGCGTGGGATGGAGAGATCACATGCAGATCTTATGGCAGTGGTAATAATCTGTACACAATCATCTGAAGGGAATGCTTCAGGGAGTGGAGTGTCTTCAGGGAGTCTTCTTGTTAGCTCAGTCCGAAAACGTTGCCAGTCTGCCTTTTTTGAATTGTACCGTATCACATCTCGTGGGATCGGAGGGGTCCGTTCCACAGAGCGAACCAGAGAAAATGATATCGCTCTGTGGTCCGACGTGGTCCAGGCTTCTTGTACAGTCCATTTGGCTAGTTTGTTGGCAATGTCTGGGGTGGCTGCTGTAACATCTATAGTGCTCTCCCAAAGGGGGCCGCTGTAAGTTGGAAGTTGATCTGGTCGGTTTATTACTTGGAGGCCTGTGGCTAGGAAGAATTCTTCTAGTTTTGCACCATTTCTTTGTGCAGATCTGTCAGGGGTGCGACTGTGCCAGAGCAGAGATCTGCAGTTTGCATCCATGGCTATTAGTAGTGGTCCCCCCGGGAGAGTCTCAAGAGCCGTCTGAATGGTTGAGATCGCTGGGGTGATGTCTTCACCAGGGTGAGTATATATTGTTAACAGGAACAAAGACCCTAACTGAGTTATGATTTGTGCACAGGCACTGTTTGCAGTGCAGAGTGGTGTAACTTTGTTGTGCTGATTTCTGGGTTTCTGATGATTATTGCTGCCCATGGGGTTTCGGTTTTACAGTAGACCATTTTATAGGATGCAGGGTAACCTGTGACCACACCTGAGCGAACATATGGTTCCTGTAATAAGGCCACATCAATTTGGTTTTCTTCTATTTTCACTTTTAGTTGGTCAGCTACCAGCCTCGCTCTTTGTGCGTTCAGTTGAACTATTTTTATTTCATGGTGGCAGTTTATAGAGGGGCCTCTATCCATAGTGGATTCTCATTTGGTATTGGCTTTTGGCTTTCAGGTATACCATACAGTTCCCATCCCTGATTGAGTGTTGATGAGGAGCTTTCACTGCTTTGCAGTTTGCACAGACTGGGAGCTGGTCTTTTGCTGGGCAGTCACTGTACTTGTGCCCTTTCTGGGCACAGTGGCCACATGTTGAATCACGCTGGTTGCATGTGTGTGATGTGTGGCCAAAGCGAAGGCACTTGTAACATTTCGTAACTGAAATATGCTCCTTAAACCTATGGCTTCCCCAGCCTATGAAAATGCGACTCTGTGTTTCTAAGATTTGCCATGCTCGCGTGGAGAGCTGGATTACCCAATTGACATTTGAATGTGTTTTAGATTTAGTACTGTATTTTGGGCTAACGTCTTCTTCCACAGTGTCCTCAGGTAGGTGCAGACTTAGATTTTTGTGGTAAATTTCCTCTTTGAGTTCTTCTGGGGTTACACCTTGCTGTATGTCAAATAAGACAATTGAGGGTCCTTTTTTCTTGGGAGCCTCTGCCTTTAAACCGTACTTAATCATATTATCATTACTTAAAATTGTTTGTGCCTCTTCTCTGGAGTTGGTTTCAATTACCACACCTGGGTGTCTAGTCTTCCGCATACTTTTGATCTGGATTGTCTTCATTTGGTCTTTTAGATTTTTGGTTAAGGTTTCCTTTACAGCATCACTTGTGTCAAACTGCGCGTCTTCTGTTGGCTTAATCAGGATTATATGTGATTCTGTCTTTCTTGTTAGTGTTTTGGTTTGGGGTCCATCTGGTTTATGGGATGCTACTTTAGCGCCATTTCGCAACGCCTCCGAAAAGGTAGGGGGGCGGTGTTGCATTTGTTTTCCCCCTTTCTGAGGGCGAACCTCCCATTTCGCTTGCAGTTTTTCGTATTCGACGTAGAGGTTTAAAATCACCGTCTCCATCTTGCTGAATATGTTAATGAGGTCAGTGCGGATAGCAGCAGTAATTTTCGATGATTTCCCCACATACTCCTCAAGCGTCCCTCTGATAGCCATAATTTGGTCAACTGGGGTTCCAATTAGAGGGGGTAGAGTGGGGTTCGGGTTTGCAGCTGGTTCTGGCACTTCGTTTGTTTCTTTATGTGCATCTTTGTTTACCTCTTTGCTGGTCTCTTCAGTCACGTCCGGATGCGGGCGAGACAATTGTTGTGAATCCTTGGGTTCACAACTGCTTCTCTTTCCCTTTTCTAGGCAGTAGATTTCGCCTAATTGTAGCTCCTCGACAGATAAGTCCGCAGGAGTGGGAGAGATTTGGTCAGTTGTTGTGCTGTCTCTCTCTGCGTTGTTTTTTCCAGCACTTGAAATACTGCTTTTGCATTGGCTGCAGTAGTATCTAGATCGAGCCGTGGAACTTATCTTTGGAATCGTAGATCTTCCAGAACAGCACTCCCCCAGTCTTCTTTTGCAGGGGCCATTACAGATCAAAAAGACTTTAATATTTTTTCCGCAGCAATCACAAGTTTGTTGGCTTGCGCGACCAGGCATAATGATTATTAAAAGGAGGGAAATTGGCAAAGAACAAATATTTAGAGTAGCACTACAGTTGGGGCAGAAGGCTTCTGCAATTTTTATTATTATTATTTTTTTTTTTTATTTATTAGAAATATTACTGCAAATTCTATTTAGTTTCTCAAGTTCCTTATTTTTAAAGAGTTCAACTGCTAGGCAATAAAAGCACTTCCTACTATGTGAGGAGTGTTTGTGTTCAGTTATATTTAGCGTTAACACGACTTTCCCTTTTTACGTGCCCCAGAGGGTAGCCGATGTCCGCTGCAGTGAGACAAAGTATACAGACCACCTGCCGGTTGACCTAATTTAGGCGATCTGTAAAATGCTGGTCAACGTGGTGGAAAGCATTCCGCTGGCTATAATGCTTGGCTGAACAAAATAAGATATGTATTCAAGTTTTTAAATTGAGAATAAAGTTGTTTACCTGATCATTTAGTGGGTACAACTTGCCTCAGGAAAAAGCACACCAAAAACTGATTCGCTGGATATCAGAAACTCGACAAGATGTTAAGCATAGTCCTTTAAACTATTCATTGAACAGGAGCCTGAAAACATGCGACCGCACAGTGAAAAACCTACTCGCGTCGGTCCTGTAGAACTGACAGTAACAGGAATTAGTATCTTAATAAACTACAGTACCAAATCTGATATTCGGAGTCCCACCACTTCCATTAAAAATTGGTGGGCCGCTGTCTTCGTATTCGGATGAATTTCTTCCTAATCAATGGACTGGGCAGAGGCTTTATTCACCAGAGATTTACCAGATCTCAACACTCATGGTTTTTTTTCCATTCTGTTAAAGAACGTCTGCATCCCTCCCTTGCTGATGCTAGCAGAAAGCTGAAGAGAGAATAAGGTAACCTATGAAAAAATATGAGCACGCTCTTCTCCAAAAAGTATGGTACTAGATTGAATATGGGTTTTATTTTATTTTTTCATAACGCTTCTTGAGACAGTCTTCAAGATGACTGTCTGAGGTACTAAGCACTGTCTGAGGAATAAAACCTCAAAATATTAAAACTGAAGAGTTCAAAGAAAAATGCTAAAACGCATGGCTAGAAATACCAGAAAAGAGCATATATCACCGACAGCTACGAACTACATCAAACAATAAGTGTATAACACATCTATATACTGTCCATACTTTCGAAATAGATGCTGCAGCTTGTGGTACAGTGGATTTACAGATTTTAACACTTCAAGAATTTCAATGAAATTCTAAGAATATTTTCAGAACAGCTTCTCCAGGAATTCAAAAGCATGATAACTGCCAATTAGCAGTTACGGATTAAAAATAAAAGTTTCCAGCCATATTTTCTTGAGACTCGAACCTCAACAGTGGTCCTTCGGTAAAAAATTCATTTAATTTTTTATCAGCTTTTTTCTTTTCCAGAAAAACATCTTATGTTTATGTGAAAAACTGATGCAAAAAATTCTTTTCTTATGCTAATTGTTTCTTTTTTAATTAGTAACTTCTACTATTTTAAAATTTTAGTTAATTTTCTTGAGAAGTGTCATTCAGAAGGCAAATCATTACTTTAAGAGCTTCATTAAAATTGTAACAGTCGAGTAGCATAATACTCTTTAAAGAGAAAAAAAACCGCTTGAATGATTTACATTTTTGGCTTTTTCAAAAATGAATTTTCTTCTTCCGTTATCCGAAACTAGCTCGTTTCTTGACTGTCTTAATATGTTTAAAGATGTAATTATTCCATATTTTCTTTCTTTTTTCGTTTTTAATCTATCTTGCTTATAACCTAATACCTCTTTTCATGACGACACTTTTTTATTGGCATAAATAGACGCGAAAAGAAGCTTCGAATAAAAACAGGCGAGTACCAACAAAGGCAATATTCATTTGAACACACTACCTTCTAAAAACTTCCAACTACTAATTACTCCTGCATATTTCGTCAGGTAACAGATTCATCAAATTTTAATACGAACTTCGAGCCTTTAAGTTTCAAATTTCGTCCTTATATATATATCCCACGAACGCCTCGGTGTTACGTTGCCACGTGTAGTCATTCAAAGGAACAAATTGCTGCACCCGCAGAACGAATAAATTCGCCTTCTAGGACCAGTGTGTACGACTAGGTGCCAGATAGTGAACGCGGGGCTTTAGTTTGAATGCTGTGAACAAATAGACCCTTCCCAATGTACATTGCTGCAATAACTTTGGCCACATAGTGAGCCCGTTCCTATGTGGCCAAATCTACAAATACGTACTTGTGGGGACATGCGAAAACACTGAATATGTCATGGAGAGAAAGTGAGCGAGTGGGAGTGTGTGTGTGTGTGTGTGTGCACTTGCGAAGAGAGTACACAACCATTACTGAAAGCTTGGTTTCCCAATAGTGCCACAGTCAGTCAATATCCATCATTGGCAAAACAACAGAATTACCGAGGCCTTAAAGTCAAAATGGCTGGCCACCTTAGACGTCGAATAATGCTGCTACACAACAATCCTCACAGCCCTCGACATCCTGGGTAACTTGAACCGTTAGAAATGGAAAGTGCTACAATATCCAGCCTACAACCTAACCTGTTGCCACGCGATAGCTACATTGCTCCCCGAAAAAAGCGCCCAAAGGTACGAGTAGTACCTTTACCAGCAGCCGCGAATTCTATATTGAGGGTGCAGAACCCTCTTAGCTGCTGACGAAACCAGTTCTACACCCTCTACGATCTCAACGCTGTGCATGCTTACTTTTAACAAGATCCATCTCTAAGTTGCTTTCTAAATCTCTACTTTTCATTCAAATGAAAAGTAGATTTGGAATTAAAACTTATTTAGAGATGCTCCTAAACTAACTTAAATTAGTGAAGCGTGGATTATTTAGTTGTTAATAGGTGTTTTAAAGGGGGACGATATGTGGCTTGTCATTATTAGAAGTTAAACGTAATGAAGAACACTTTTTTTTTTTTTTTTTGCTTTACCACGTGAGAATTTATTTCAAGATGTATATTGAAGCGTTACCACATCTCTCAATATTTAATACAGGTTGGCCACGTTTCAAGGCTCTGCTGAACCCCATCTTTAGGCCTCTAAGCAGATATGAGTGTTCAGCTCCACTGTTGAATATAAAACAGATTTGCGTGGTCAGCTCCATTGTCAGTAGCTCATTTTATGCTAAATTTTATCCTGAGGAAGGGATTCAGTACAACTTTGAAAGCCAACCTGTACCAACTAAATCCTCAGCCTGGTAAAACAGATTCCTTTGTTCCATGTAACTGCTAGTAATTAATATTTTACCCTGTTCTTTTGAAAAGGGCTGCTTCTTGTGGAAAATCGAATTTATGTTCATTTGATGCATCACACTAAGATGCAATCTCCTAGTTTTTTTCTAACTGTTTAGTTTAACTCTTATGAAGGAAACAATTTACTTGTGGAGTAAATAATTTTAGTAACACCACCATAAGAGAGATAGTATACTACCTTGTCCATAACATCAGACATCTATCTGATTTACGTAATCAGAAAAATCGCAGCTATTCATCACGTTCCATTGTTCAATGATCACTAGAAGCTCTACATGCATATTGGTGAAATTACTAACCGAAGATGTGTGTTAGCATGCTTGCTGCATGTTACAATAATTGTTTGCGCAAGACCAATGATTGAACCATCAGAAGGAATAAGCTCCCATTACTTTGCAAAAAATGTAAATTAAAATACAGACCTCAGCTATTTGAAAGAGCTTCTGGATAATAAAATATTAATAAGAGTATTTCTGCAAGTATTTCTTCTTATATTTGAAAATCCGACTCCTGTAGACTGAAGAAAAAAATGAAAAGATAGTTTTCATTTAGGTGAAAAGCAAACTACCTTTTCACGTGATATAATTAGCATTTTATGTGCGGAAGTACTTCGGAACTCCTATGAAACCCATTCTTACAGCAGTGGAGCAGTCCCTTGATGTAGGTGTATAAGGTGCTTTCACTGTACGATATCAAATGGGATTTCAGGAGAACAGTTGAGAAATTCTCACTGAAAAATTCTGAGGAAGGGATTTCATCAACTTAACAATGGCAGATAAAAGAAGAGAGAGAGAGAGAGAGAGAGAGAGAGAGAGAGAGAGAGAGAGAGAGAGAGAGAAAGAATAGATGGACGGAAGAAGATGAAAAGCAGAGAAAGAAACACAAGAAGTGCTGTGAGAGACCGAGATAACGAGATCATGAAACGAAAAAGGAAATTGGAAAGATGAGCGCCGTAAAGGGATCCTTAAGAACGAGAGAAAGGAAAGCATTTAAAACTAGGTAAATATCGTTGTCCTGCACTGCATACGCACACGCGCACACAGGTGTTCTCACTGCTGGAAATTTCATGTCTGAGTGCCTGAGTTATTAATTACATGAGGAAGGTTTGGGTGGAAAGGCAGAGATGCGGGACAAAATTCCATTACTCACGCCATTGAAAACTTTGAATGCCCGTTATTTTAATATCATTATCAACCACAGAATTGATATCTCTCTGTACAAACAACTGATGGACGGAAATATCTATCCTACGTGCAGTGGAAATCAGAAGCAGGAGAAATAGAAGAAGTAAATTGTATTCTGGGAGCGAGTTAGATGAAAAAAGTAGCGGGCGAGCAGTTCCAAGGGGAGAATTACTCGAACCGAATTTCTGCATGGGTTAGTATGACTGAGATGGTTGCATAATGGAGGTAATTTATCTTTGTTTTACCTCAGCTACTAATTTCCTCGCAAAGTTCATCTCTTTAAATGTTGGGTCTCCTCGCGTTATGCCTCCACGATTTGAACGATCCAAATTGCTTTTCTTAAAATTGTTATAAATGTTTTTTCGTCGTCAAGCACCAGATTTCCCCTTAGACTAGAGCAAGCATGGGTTGGAAATACGATATTAGGCAGGGGAGGGGCAGAGATTTGTTTCACTCTGTCATCAGCCTGCAACGGCAACACACAAGGCACAAACATACAGTTCGGTATCTACTTTGCGAGACAAACACGAGAAGAGAGAGCGATGTATGCTGAATGGTAGCGAAGGCTCAAGTCCACAATTGCCATGAAATACGAGGACCGGCGAGCAGCTTATCCAGAATTTCCGAACAGGGAAGAAAGAATAGTTTGATGTATATTGACACAACAAAATTCACAGCTCAACCAACATAAAAAAAAACTGTTGGTTTTATTTTAAAATAAAATTGACTCGTCTTTTCACCCAGTACCATAAAACACTGTCGTTAGGGGGAACATTGTGGAAACTCCTTAAGTGAAGGAACAGCGTTAACGTGGAAATTTTGGCTCCACTTCCCACATGAAAAGATTAATGAGTTATCTTAAATAGCGAATTCGCTTAATATGCATTATTTTCAACGGAAAGAAAGATTATTTCTGACTATCAGAGGCCAGAGTTCTCTCTAGAGGTTTTCTTCGTACGTCGCAAAAAACTTGTGCATTTATAAAATGGTGACGAATAAAGGAAACGGATATATATGAAGAAATATTGTTCGTTTCTGCGCAGAAAACACAAAAATTAACTATTTTATGGATTCTGTAAATGGAGGGATCTGTTTCGAGAAGGAGATGGGACAGATATAAGAAAGCAATTAGTTGTGGAAAAAGAGGGGGGGGGGGTACCATTGAAAGAATAAAGAGGAGAACAGCTCAAGAAAAAGAGAAGATAAATTCTCGTTAATTGAGGCGGGCTATTTGGATGAAAGCAAATAAAGGAGAAAATATGAAAGTAGAGAAATGATGGGTAATTCAAATACAAAATAAAGAATTAAGTTTAAGACGCAGTGATAGAGGGAGAAGGAGATTTAAAAGTTGGGATAATTTTATTAATTATCTGAGGCTCCAGATAATTAATAAATTACGGCACTTAGAGAGAATGACGGGTAATTAAAACGTGAAGAGCAGTTCCGCTGGGAAGGAAGTTCTACCAACTAATGGGAATTAAAATATTAGACTTGATGGTAGTGAAAGGTAAACGTACCATCAATCTAATCTGGATCTTTTTTTTTTTTTGTTCAAACATTCTTAATGGTGCTGTGAATCCTTTAACGAACAATGCTTACCACGTTTACTAATATTTTCCAGGTATTTTCAAATACCACTCGCTGTGTAAGAATGGCGGAACAACTTGTGTTAAAGCCTCCTGTTTTATGGCAATGACTTCACACATCGATTGGTGCACATACTAACTACACTTAAATTTTTACTGAAACAAATTCCCTCGTAGGATAATGATGCAACAAGTACATTAAATACAAATTCATTAGGTATTGGAAAAAAATATATTGTTAAGTACGGTGTACCATTTACTCCCGAGCTGGACAAACTTTTTCTTATCTAAGACCTTCTGTAATATAACATAATGAAACTTACACGATAAATTATCGGTCAGATTAAATTAAGAATATTCAGATAGAAACATTCATATTTCTGATAAATAAAAAATGCTTAATCACGTTTAAACTCGCGCTGTAGCTATTCACAGTATAAGAGAAAAAAATATCCGAAAGTGAATCACTTAAATTCATAAGGGCAGCCCAATAATATCGGTGATTGATTTCGAAATGATTCCCTGACCAGCCAACAATTGGTTATGGAATCATTTTTAAATCTATGGGCTTAAAACCGACAGAATTAGTTTAACCAAAAAAATATTTCTTCCTAGTTGATCGTTATAATTATTAAGTCCACTTTAGTTTACTTAGGCTCATCATCATTCATCCTCAATCCACTGCAGAACGAAGGCCTCTCCAGAAACTTTCCAGTTCCTTCTTCTTTGTGCAATGACCATCCATTTACTGTCCACAAACTCTTGAATTGAATCTATCCATCTCCGTTGTCTTCCTGGTTTTCTTTTAATTCCTCTTTGGGTATCATTTACGCTATTTTCTTAGTCCTCGTCATTTCATGTCCTTGAGCTGTGTGTCCTGCCCAAGTCCATTTCAGTTCTTTAGTTTTGATAAGAATGCCCTTTACTTGAGTTTGTTGCCTAATCTATGTGTTTCTCTTCTTATCCAACATGTCCTTTACTTAGGCTGTGATGATACAAATATAGGTTTGCAATACCAGTTCCCAGTTCAGCGAATGCCAGATCGAATCTTCAATCTAAGAAGTATAAATTTTTCTTTAAAATGTTCTTGTAGTCATATTTGTAAAAGGAATGGGAATTAATTCAGAGTGAAGAATAGTTATAATGTAGCAAACGGCACACATATTGGGAAAGATATCTACTACTACCAAAAACTTTCTCAACTGTCACGGAGGAATTGTACCTTTCGATACTACTCGTTATACCAGAAATCACTTAAATTACATTTTATTTGAAAATCAAAGGAAAAAACAAAAACTTCGCCACAATATTAAAACCGAAACTAGTGCAACGAAATAAAGGCGTATATCCTATCTCTGCGCTACCGCGTCTCATACAAAACAAAAACTGCTATTAATCTCAGCAGTGGCTGTATTGCAGAGAAAGGGGGAGGGGGGAAGGGAAGGACTACCGACTAATAGAAACTGAACTCTGGTTGAGTTTCCATTCCATGATTAAACTGCTTCATTTATTTAAAACGGCGATTAAGAATTTGTTATTTTGAATATGTTATTACATTTTTACGGCTTAAAACATGTACGTGCGGAAATGTAATTTCACATTATTGTTCTGACTTCAGCATGTAATGCAGAAGTTTTTTTCCCCTCTGTGGCATAATTTCCTTTAATCAATTTGTAAATTAGTGTTTTTAATTAATTACGTATTAATTTATTTTAAATTTGAATATTAATTTTCTTAATGGGAATTTTGTCACTTGTAAACTGAATTAGATATTTGTATTTTCCCCTTAGATAAAGCTTTAGGTTTTTAGATAATCCAAATATATACACGTTATGATAATTTTAAGATAAAATCTCACAAAAATTACGCTCTCCCTTACAGGATTTCTGCCAATCTTTTAATCAACAGCAAATTGATTATATATTCTAATTTTATTATTAAAAAAAAAAAAATCAAGCTTTCAGCTTGATTTTTTAAAAATAAAATGAGAATATATGAATCAAACTTCTTGTCGAGAATATGATTTCTTGAATAAATGATTAACTATTTTCTGTTTTGAAAGATTTCAAAGACGCATTGCTTTCAGACCTTTTGTCTCTCTGTCAACTGAAACAAGACTGGAAACATTAGATCACTTTTTCCCACATTCTGGTTTGTCTGGTAGTTAATTTCTCTGTTGAAGTGGACAGGTTCGTTAATGACTCAGCTTACTTTATACACTTAGGGTGAACATTTTAGAGTTTAAATTCAAAAACCGAAAACCACTCTTGCCCTGGCTGTATCTGAGTGTAAATATTTCTCTGAATTCTTTCCATTTAGAATTTTCCGTTGGTAACATCATCAGTTAGTTCCAATGAAAAGAATTTAAGAACCAACTAAGACCATTGTAGTTGACTTTCCAAAAGCAAAATCCCTTCCCAAATACCCTTGACAATAGTTATATCGTTAAGTATATCCCACATCAATATATTATGATCACTACCATCTAGTGGTTCCTTTAACTCGATATTCTTAATGCATGATGAATGTCTGCCGAATTTTATGAAGAAATGGAACGACAAATATTTGATTTAGAAACAAACACAGCCAATATTTCAAATTTAAGGAAAATCTGTTCACCGGGAGTTGTTGCATACGAACCAAATGGATCGACACGCTGAAACTAATAGTCGTTTAGTGTTTGCAAATGCGTCTAAAAATGCAACATTTTAAACTATAATGTGAAGCGCGTATTCGTACTACACGCGAGCACAGCAATTTATCAAATAATGTTAAGCATATGGGAAAATGGGAGAGGGAATAACCCTTCAAGGTCAAGACGTTACATTATAAACCTATAATTAAAATAAACGCCCTTTGTCTTTCCATCCAATAACAAAGCTCAGCCAAACAGATCTACATTCAATAGTAGAACCAAAACTCAGTGGATGACGAAGCAACAATTCTACAATATTTAAATGAAATAATAAAAGAAAGTAAAATGTCATTATGAACTGGATAAAAAGGAAAATAAACATCACATTTTTGAAAAGAAGCTAAATACAAAAACAGTTAACACGGTCTCAAATATCAGGGGCATGACAGCAAACAACAAAAAAAAAAAAAAAAAAAACCCCGATGAACTGTAATGGATTTTAAGTACATTAACTCCACCATTAATAGCGGTAATGCAACTGAAAACGAGAACCAGACAGTCTTTCCTTTTATAAATCATTAACTACCGCTACAGATTTTCTTCGCCTTTCTGCCTCCTTTCAATATGAACAGAAGTCCGCTACCGTTATTGGTCAACGGCTGAAAAATTGGCGCAACCAAGCAAAAAAGATCAATTTTTATTTGGAGGAACTGTTTTTATGTGACAGTTAAAGTCTGCTGGTTTATTTTTACTATGACCACTAGGGAAATAATTACAGAATTGCTTACAATCAGAATGAGCACAATTCCCGTGAGGCAAATTTAAAGAGCAGAAAATTCTTTGATCGATCGACTGATCAAAGAATGCATAGACAAATATTATTTGTCTTTTGCCCTTTTAACTTGCACAATCGTTCTTTCTGCAAGAGATGTTCAGAAGTTGTTCAGTTGCTTTTTCCTTCAATAAGCGGGAGGAAATCCCTGAATTATCCGCGTGCGGATAATTTAGAGATTTCTTCGAGATGATTCAGAGATGATGCAGATTAATAGCAGTTAAATTTAATAAATCAGTTTGTCATAAAAAGAGATGGGCATTCCTATATATATATATTATTTATTTAATTTTTTTGCTTGCTGGGCCTCTGGTTTGGCTTCAGCGGTATGGGACTAAGCGCATTCACAAGTGAGCCTGTGCCTTCCTGTAAGGGGTCTCATTAGTCCTATCTATGAGGTAATAAACTCAGCAAATAGTTATGGCCTGCCTCCTCTTTGCGTGGACGAATAGTTGGAAGTAACCTTCCTGGGAGAAAAGAGTCCAGAAACAACTAACAACACACACACACACTACACACACATAGCACTACACTAATTTCTGGCCATTTTACAGAGTTGTGTCTCAGCACAGCGTACTATGACGAAGTTGGAATGAAGTTCAGGAGCCGTTCTACTAAGACATGTTCATATTTTCATGCCAAGTTTGTACATGCCTCGTGCAATTTAAAGCTATTAACCTATTTGAAAAACTTAACCAAAAAAAAAAAAAAATAGGTAGAAAGCTTGATACTCTATTTCTACATTAGCTCTAAAACATGCTGTTTGATTAATGCAATTTCCGCAAGGGTACCTCGCATTAGTTATTCAAAATAGGAAAAACGGTTTCTTCGATGTTTATATTACAATCCTAATATAACAGTAAGCAACTTTTTTTTTTTTTTTTTTTTTTATTTCGGACCAAAAACCTGTAAAACGAAAGGAAGGGAATGGAGGGGGGGGGGGCATATGAGGTAGTAAGCTTAAGTTTAACCAAAGCCACCTACATCGACGACGTCCAGTTATTAGTTTTCAAAGATAAAGTAGGTGTCCAGAGCTCACCAGCTGTTGAATATGATTCACGAGAAGAAAATAGAGGAAATTTTTAATGTAATGATCGATATTTGAGTTATATCAATACATACAGTGATGTCAAAATCTGGCGATAATCTATGGGGCACAACACAGTACCAACTTTGAAAGGCTCTAGTATATTCATTTGTTGGTCAGCATGCCTATTATCGAGGCGGCTTTGTGCCTGACAAATCAAAATACAGGTAATTGGTTGAATGAGAATTATTTGCCTGTTTCACTGAAGACACCTATCCGATTGCTGCTATTCCACCTTACATCTGTTTTCACTTGGTCTTTTCTGTGTTCTGTGTTTCACAGTTCAGTTAATACCAATAGATATAAAAAACAAAAAAAAAAACTCAGAGTATTACAAGATGCTTTGTTAGTTTTGTCGTGTTCTCCTGAACAATAACTAAGAGCAATTATTAACATGCAGAGATTATATCAATGAGCGAAGGATTTGATACAAACCCAAAACATGAATATCAGTGCTGTTTACATAAAAATACCGTAGGTAACACATGCAATACGAATGGATCATTCTTCATATTGAAGGAATTTTTAAACAAGCTATACGCATTTTAGTAAATACGACAGGTAACCAATGCAGAACTGGGTAGACATACTGCGTCTATTCTGTACTAACGTGCACAATAAGATACACGAATCTCAAACTCGCAATCCAAGTCCTAATGTCCAATTATGGGCTTACCGACTACTCATGGATTATTTACAACAGTACTGACGAAACGGATAGTCAAGAGCCTGGCACAGTATGTATTAGAGCCTATTGAATTTTTAAAAAAATACAGTCCTGAATCGACAAGAAGTAAGAAATATAATGGCAGTATCGAGAACGATATCTGAAATAAAAAAAAATGCACACCGTATATAATCGATTATCAGCAGACTCACTTAAACACCTATGCTAACTGACCTAACAGAATATGTAAATGCTATTAGTATTATTATTAATGGTTGGAAAATGATGCAAGAAAGCAAGCTTATACAGCACCAGCCAAAAAAATAAATTAATTAAAAATAAAATAGACAAATAATAATAATCCTTGAATTTATTCAAGCTATCCACTTCCACCACATCAGACAGACGTTTGTTCCAGCAATAAACCGCCCGTTGGCTGAAAAGGTAAACTTCCGCACGTCTGTTCTGCAACCATCGTCCCTCAATTTGAATTTATGCCCCCTCGTGTGCGTTGTCTGAGAAAGGTGAAGAATCCTATCAGCACTGAGCTTGCTTAATCCAATCAAAGCCTTAAACACCTCAATCAGATCAAATCGCAGGTGCGTAGTCTTCAGACGCTGCAATTTTCAGAACTTAAACCTTTCTTGGTGAGAGTACCTCTTTGTTTCCCTTCTCTGTACTCGTTTCAGCACCTCTACATCCTTTCTAGAAAGAGGCCCACAGACCTGTATGCAGTACTCAAGATGCCGTCTGACCATTAACATTATTCCATTGTATAATCATATAATTTCGTCTGCTAGAAAAATTCCTGTACAGTATATCACTGGCAAAATCCCATGTGCTGTACTGGTAGCCTTTCTGCACTGCTCAAAGAATTTCATATCTGACTGCACACCCCAGGTCCTTTCATTTTTCACTACCCTGAGTGTAGTACTACACAGTTGTTACGTTAATCTGGGATAACTGCTACCCATATGCAGCACTTTGCATTTGTCAATGTTAAATCTCAATTGCTATTTCTCAGCTCAACCACCTAATTCTTCTACATTTGTTGCAGTAGTATACCGGCTTTGTTGTCATTAACCACCCTGCTAACCTTCGTATCAACTACAAACTTAGACGTTAAGCCTCATATACCTTCATCATTAATAAATACAGAAAACAGCAATGGATCCCACACCAAATCTTGTGGGACTCCACTGATAATATTAGTCTTGAAGAGCAGCATCTACTGATAACAACTGTCTTCTCCCACTCAACCATCCCTTGATGCCATACCTCTCCAATTTGTACAGCAGTATTATGTGGAACAGTGTCAAAAGTCTTCCTCAACTTCAATTACAGTATATGATATCAAAATTGTTTTTTGCATCCAGTTCCTTTTTGATTGCATCATAGTATTCAATTAAATTGGTCAAAAAGGTTACATGAAGTGGTAAAACTTACATCCGGCGACTATTTAAATAAATTTCATTGTGATATTGGCAGTTCCAAAATAAAAGCGAAAGTAGTCAGAAATGACCCGACTGCTTTACTTGTACATTTCTAAACGAAAGATTCTCAATAGGAACATTTTAAAATTTCCAGATATTTCCAACAAAAGTAATAACAGAAACAAAGAGATGTAATCATGATTTAAAATTAAATACAGGGAAAAGTTATAAAGCAAATACTTATTTTTTGAGACTTGATTCTTAATGACAAGGCATTTTTTTTTAAAATTCTACTGATACTACTAAAATATTGTTGAGTTCTTTCTATTAAAAATGAAATTAACAAACACTTTTCCCAAATATGAAAAATGTATAAATATGGAAAGTGAATCATTCACTTTCTTCTATATTTGTAAATTTAAATATAAATTTTAAAAAATTCAATATAAATATGGAATTTATAAATTATAAATTCCATATTTATAAATCATTAATTATTAATTTTGCTGAATTGGACTTGGATCTATGGAACGTCACATATTACGCTGTTCCATTATCGGTCGATCGCGCTGTATATCAATTTTCGTAATATATCAACTCACCTTTTGAGGCCTTGGCTCTTTAATTGCTGTTAGCCGATACACCTTGGCAAACAGTCAGTACAGACTGAGACCACTGTAGAAAATACAATGAAAGGTGGCTAGTCATCTCGATGAAAACAGAAATGTTTAGAGAAGTGGAATCAGTTTAACTTCAAGGTCAAATAAAATCAGTTATGTGCGATTCACTGAATTTGAGAGTAAGTATCCTGACTCAGAATTATACGAGTAATGAGTATCAGCATGTACAATTGTTGTTGTTGTTGTTGTTGTTATTTGGTTTTTAGGAGCATTAGCAACTAAGGCCATATTGCTCCGGGATATGCGGTGGTCATTCCCTGACCTTTCCGCATCCTCCAGCATGTACAAGTCAAGCATTCTGAGAAATTAAATCGCGAACTAATCCTTTTTGGCTTTAGACTTTCTTCAAGCATGTGGCAGACTTAAGAATTCTTTCCATCTTTCATCACAATGCACATTATAAGTTTCCTTATTTTTTATCGTACTCAGCATAGAAGAGGGTTTGTCTCATTAAAGTAGACATTGATTATTTGCAACTTACAATTTTATTTTGAATTAATTACTTGAACAACAACCAATAAAATGAGATTTTAAAAATAAAATGTACGAAATAAGCTACAAACTTCAATTATTTTCTTTACATCTTTTATGGGTAGCTTTCACCACAGAAAACAACTGTTTCCCTTTAATTAGAGATAAATTAAATAGTATTATAATTCCATATTATTTTTCTTTAAAATATTTCTTTCATCACTTACTTGGTACACTATTCTTGCAGTTCCGTAGCCGTTTCCTGTTTCCGATTCAGACCGACTTCCTTCAACAACCGTACAACCAAAGAGACAACTGTAGAAAATACATAAGATGGAACCCATATTCAGTCAATATAAAATGTAACCTATAAATGCAAAAGCATAAAAGTATTCCTATACTAATAACTCAAGCCTACAATGGGTTTGGGGTCTGCTTAATTATGTGTGATTCTTTTATAATTCGCGTAGGCTGGTTTTTAAATAAAATATGCTAAATATGATATTGCACTTTTTTTATTTACAAGTAGTAAGAGATTTTCACTTTCAAGTGCAGCGCGAAAGTACTCTAATAGCTCGTACAGAACAATTCAACTTTAGTCCAAATACACCCACTGTTTATTTCTGTGTTAAGTTTTGTAACGCGGTATGGCAACAAGAAGCTGCATAGATAAATTTGACACATTTCTACATTTGTAGTAGCTTTGTTCTAAAAGAAAAAAAGCAAAGAAAAAACATTACAGAATTTATTAAAAAGGTTTGTGTCACGGTATTAAACTTCACGATCAAGAAAAATCAGGGGGCTCCCCACAATGTTCCCTACACTTGTGTTGAACCCTTTTGTGATTTCATAGTCTGTCGTGAAATATAAATGCACGGATCAGACGATTGAAATTTCTTCTTTTCTAAATGCCAGGACTTGATCTTTTAATATCAATAAAGAACTAATAGCACGCGTACCACGAGAAGCACGCATAGCAAAACATACCGGCACACGGTCACCTATCATTAATTTTGTTATTTGAAAACAAACGTCCTTCGCAGCAGCCCAGTTAACACGATGCATCACCATCTGCCACTCGTTTGGAGAGGTCTGGTTTCCATTCCAGTCGACAACTGGAGAAATTTCTGAAGTCCACTTCATTCGAAGGTGTAGTTAGCTAATCTCAGGCGGAGGGTGTAGAGTTTTTCACTACCCGCACAACATGTAAATCGGCCCGTGAACACACACACTTCTACAGATATAATCTATGGTTATGAGCGCATGTGGGGCCCGTTAATACCAATACGATAAAGAAAATATTTGAAAACAAATCTGATTTAAGATCTATCAGCCATCTAGCCGTGAAAACCGTAAGTGTAATTGCACACAAAATTATGCAGCAACAAAATTCTCATTTTAAAAACTTTAAAGTATTGGCATCATTTAATAATATCAATAAATGATTATTTACTAATTTTAGACAATACACTCTAAAATAATCTAAGTCTAATTATAGACAGTTTTCCCCCTGTGGAATACGAAAATTCCTACAAGAAATAATTATGCCAGCTTACTTTAGTGCGCAGGGCGGAAGTTACGTCATCGCTGGCCTACACACCTTCTCCACCAGAAACTAGATTCAAGCTTATCATTAGATTTTGTATGTAGTGCATATGGCGACAATAAGTGTTCCCAGAATGAAAATATATATTTGAACTGCGGTAGCTCAAGCTCTCATGAAAACCTAAATTATTTGGAGAAACACTTGGATATTCCAGAATATTCTGCAGAGATTCCAAGGTCAAGTCTCACTTCTAACACATGCTCCCTCTCCAGAACATCATTTTCTTGACAGACAAGTTGAAAATCTTATTCCACAGTATTATTGAAAGATGCGAAGTCCAAGTGGCTTACATGCGACCAGGAAAATAATGTGCATGTGTTCTACTCATAGTTGTCAAGGGGAGGGGGGGCATGAATACGTGGAAATGTCCAACCAGGCTGGTACTTGGAAGTCTAACGCTGGTGGAGTTGATATCAGGACATCTCTGGAATTTCCGCAAGGACTATTCACTCTTCAGCATAATCAAATTTTCTGCTTACGCACTTTATCACAAACTCAATTTCCAAGAAACTGAGTTCGTCCTCAAAGACAGATGACGTGTAAGAGTAGTCTCGAACTCAAAAAATAAGTTCTGAACTGCCTTGACTTTCAAAATTCGCCAAACTTCAGCGTGTTCATCTTTTTACTCTATTTAATTATCCATCCCAAAATGTCAGGTAATTTCGACCTGAAAAGGGTGGGGGGAAGGTCTGAGCAATTTTAGCCAGTTAAACTCCAGTTGATAAATTATTCACAGAGTTGGAAACTACTCTTACCCAGCATACATCTCTTTGGGGAATTATATTTGTTTTTACCGACATTTAATCCAGTTTGCAAGCAATCAAGGCTCCAATAACGGTGCTGTAACGTACCGCTGAGAAATAAATGATTTTTATCGTGGTGTATCAAGTATACGTAATCAGAATTAATCTTGATGGATAATCCCCATGAAGAAAACAGCTCATTCAAAATCATGACTAAAACTTTATTATTCTTTAAATGTATAAAAATGTTTAATAATTTGCAAGTCTGAAAACAAATGGTAACATACTGCTTACGTTTAACAGTAGTTTTACTCACTGTTGCATTTTTTTTTTGGAAGCTGAGATCTTGATATTCTTTATTTAAAAAGCACATATTTTTATGTAACCGAATGTTCCTCTTACAGATTGACAAAATTTATGTTTTCTCCTCTTCAGCCGATCACTAATTAGCAGCAACAGACTGTTAAGCGAATTAATTGGCAGAAGATAATACTCCACAAACTTATGTGGGGAGTTTTTCAGGTTTTTATGTAGCAGATAAAATTTCTTAATTATCGTTCACTAAGAATAAAATAAACCCATTTCTTTTGTCTTTAAGGTCTTTGGACGGATTAACTACACCAACGAGCATATCTCGTTGAGGAAGTGGCTCTCTACACCGAGAACTGTAAACTCAATCAGGCAGAAAAAGGCATCGCATGCACTGTAAATAATCGCTCATCTGATCCGCATAGTACAAGGAAAACACAGTCAAGAAGATGTTGTGGGCCCATTTGGTAATATTAAGATTTACCTAATGCGAATCACAACTGTGATTCGCATTAGGCAGACCGCGAACACCCACCCTAACGCAGTGGCGACAGATTTGACTATTAATCTGATATTTCCAACACAGATTTGTTTTCTTTTGTCCTCCCCCAAGTGATCCCACTTGAATAAAGATCTTCCTGCGTGTACTTCTTTTACAATATTATATGTATTACTTTTCACTTTTTGGTTCGATTATTGTTAATCCAGAAATCAGATTTTTAATGACAATTTACTTCTTGATGAAGATTGTGATTTTATCATTAGACCAACAGGTTTTTTTTTGATAATTATTTTTATTATCTTTAATGCAAGACTTTAACCATTTTATTACAACGAATAAATGAAAAATCTATCATGCATACATTTCCCCTTGCTTTATCATACTATCCGCCTCAACTACTACTGCAGGAAATTCATTTTAAATGATCTTCAACACATTGCCCGAAGGTAACATGTGGACATGTGTTTATGTAAGGGGCAGCTCCTAGAACGTCAGTTCAACTCTGCCTCGTATCTCTGTGAAGAACAGTATCACTACAAATGGGCCAGATATGTGTGTGACAGAGGTTTGTGTGTATTCTGTTGTTATGTTCTGGCCACTTGGCTACCCAGAAGCATCAATCACCTGGACAGATGATTCTGGGTACTCGTCCACACCACGGGAAGGTGGGCCAGTTCCAATAGATGGGACACCTATGGTCTCAGAGTATGAGACGACAAAAAAAAAAAAAAACCCCGAAAGGAAGAGAAAGAAAATAAAAATAATTGACTAAGATAACGAAAAAATATATAAATAATAAAAAAATAAGTATATATATATATATATATATATATATATTGGTTTTTAGCATATATACGCAAACATACATACATATACCAAAAAAGCGAAAGGGGGAAAATCAAGGGGGGGGGAGAGAGAGAGAGAGAGAGAGAGAGAGAGAGAGAGAGAGAGAGAGAGAGAGAGAAAAGAATAGAGTAGATCTTCCAGTTGTGCAACCATTAAGAACGGCAGCATCAAAACACATCGATGCCTCCGGCCAGATGGATTTGATCAACCTCGTATCACTGGAATCACACTTTTCCTTAGTTCAAACACTTCTTTAGCAAATACCTGGAGCATTTGAAACTTACTACAGTCTCTTAAAAATATAGTTTCTTCTCCTGGAGCTATACTCTCAAGAATTTCACGTATCGCTGTCCTGGCATTGTCATATATTCGACAATCATATAGTATGTGCTGCCAGCCTTCCCTGGCCCCGCAAAAACAAAGGTCCGTGTTACTTAGTCCTAATGCATATAATTTCTCATTCATTGACCCGTGCCCTGTTAACAAAAATGATGACTGTAAACCAATTGCGAACTTTTTTATCATTCAGAAAAATCACGTTGGGGATAAACAAGTTGGTCACTCTTCCAGTATGTATGGTATCCCATCTTGTCTGCCATAAATTGATTATTTCATTCATACATCTTTTCTTTTCGCTTCTACAGTCAGAGCGAATATTGATCTATATACCAAAATTTTCTGTAGGAATTTCCCTATTAATACTGTAGCAAAAACCACGATACAACAAATGTAGATCCAAGGGTAGCGCTCCGGCCAACACCTGCAGCGCGGCAGTGGACACCGTTCTGCACACTCTTAGAATACCAAGAAGCATGATG
Organism: Mastigoproctus giganteus; assembly: GCF_048544385.1. Lineage (NCBI taxonomy): Eukaryota > Metazoa > Arthropoda > Arachnida > Uropygi > Thelyphonidae > Mastigoproctus > Mastigoproctus giganteus. The sequence continues at coordinate 132,482,021 of NC_143578.1, forward strand.
CGTTGTATGGAATTTAGTTTAGCCCGAAACGTAGCTATTTTAACTCTATGGAACCAGGCTGCTGCAGCGTACGTAGTTATAGGAAGGAATACTGCCTTTAATACAGAAACAGTGTTTTATGTGATAGGCCCCAGTCAGACTTTGAAATTCTAATGATAGCACCAGAAATTTTCCTGATTTTATTGCTTAAATATAAGTGCTGGTGAAATGATAACTTACTGTCCACAATAATTCCCAGGTATTTGGTATCAAGGACCATAGGTAACTGTACACCATTCAACTTGATCTGAGGAGGTTGATTTATATCTAAAGCTGTTTTAAATAACATCATTTTAGTTTTGTAAGGACTAATAGCAAGCTTTGAGCCCAAGAACTTAAGTCTGTCAGCACACTAGTAGCTCTCTGTTCTAAGAGTGAGCGAGATCGTCCTGCAATTATAATTGTCAGATCATCTGCAAATGCCAGCACCATACAATAAGGGAATGTGCGAACCAACCAATTCTGTAAGACTAGGTTCCAAATAAGGGGTCCCAAGACGGAGCCTTGAGGACACCCTCTCACAACCTGTTTTCGTAGCTCAAAGTGCTTGGACTTCACTAGCACATATCTATTTGAAAAGTAACTGTTGAAAAGCATATATAATTCCTTGGAACAAATCAGCGTTTCTTAACTGAGCCATCGCTGCCTCCCACCAAACAGTATTAAATGCCCCTTCGAAATCCACGTAGATTGCTAATTCATATTTGGATGTAGAATTCTCAATATGCGTTCGAAATGCCACTAGACAATCTTCACAGGATTTCCCAGGAGTGTTTGTTTGTGTTTTTTTTTTTTTTTTTTTTTTTTTTTTGGGAGCATTAGCAAGACCATATTGCTCCGGGATATGCGGTGGTCATTCTCTGAAACTTTCCGCATCCTCCGTATTTGGTGGTGACGGGCTCGAACCCCGGTCTTATGAAGAAGCGTGTGCTACGCACTGCTGCTCCTTCCCACCTGGCTACGGAGGCGCCTCCCAGGAGTGAACCCACATTGCTGAGGCGATATCATATCCTGCTGCACTAGCAGGTCGGTTAACCGTAATGCCATTAACCTTTCAAGGATTTTTCCAAGGTTTGCCAAAAGAGCGATAGGGCGATATGATTTAGGTTCAGTTAGTGGCTTCCCAGGTTTTCTCACTAACTTCAATAATGCAATCTTCCACTGCGTTGGAAACAGCCCTTCTGTTAGACATTTGTTATACATTAATAAAAGGATATTAGGTAACGTTATAAATATATTCTCGACTAAATCAATTCCAGGACATTTTGTGAGATTAAGCTTCTTCAAAACTCTTGTAAGTTCTTCCATTGTAAATTCCGCAGTATGTTCTCTAGCTACATAGAGCCGATTATCTCTACGTATACCAGTTTGATACTCAGTATCTTTCTGAGGATCGTCAGTTGGAATAGCTTACTTAAAATTATCTCAACGGAGTCCTTCCAACCAATAGTCTCACTGATATCCGTGGCTACAGTATTAAACACTTCCCCATACCTGAAGTTATCACGTGACAGTTTATATAGTAAACCCCACTGGTTAGAATTTCCCGATTCTTTCACAAAAAGTGTCCATGTCGCCCATTACTGATTAGCTATCTTCCTATTGTAGTTGTTTTTTTAAGGACAAATACTCATGCAGCCTTGCAACCTCGGAGGGGGACCAATGTCTGTGGCGTTGATACTGTCTTCTAGCCCTGTTTACTGCTCGCCTTAATACTGTTAACTCTGAAGTCCACCAAGGACAGGATTTCGATCTAGCAACTTTCTTCTTACAAGCCTTGTACGCTGCTCTTATAATTGAATCCTGTATAAATACAGCAAGAGAGTCAGCCGAATATTCTATTAGCTGACGTTGCCTTATCACAGAGAAGTCCATAAGAATTGATGCATCGAACGCAGTACCCGAAGGTAAACTTCATGAGATCCAGCCTGCTAGTACTCCCAAAATTTGTATTTGTGCACCTGATTCTTCCCTCTTTTGCCAGTGAAATTATATTGCCGCCGTTCATTTTACTTTTTTTTTTGGTAGTTGTTGGCGCATAGGCTTCTGTGGCCATAATGCACCTCGCAAGGTTTCTGCAGTACTTTGATCCAAGCCCGAGGCGGGAATCGAACCGGCGACCTTTGGGTTGCCAGGAAGGCACTTTACCCACCGGTTAGCCCGGTCGGCTGTTCATTTTACTGATTCTGTTCAGGACCTTATACACCTCTATCAGGTAAACACTAAGATTTAGAGTTGCCCCCCCCCTAAGATTTAGAGTTGCCAAGGTTTGTAGGCCGTTTTTAATATTGACATCGACTATAGAAATTTTTCAGCAAAGTTACAGGATACGAAATAGATTATAACATAAAAGTAACATATTAGTTAAAGTACACAAGACATATGGCATATAAAGTTGTTACGGGTAACAAGATTAACATATCTACAAACAGTTACACAAGTTTAGAAGCACATTCAGAATTCTTGTATAGACTTGTATGTACAAAGACCCTAAAATATATGCCTAATGTAGAAAGCCTGTACTATCGCTCCATCACTTAATCTAATAAGCTTTAAAGTAAAACTAATAAGCCTCCATTAGCCTACTTAAGCGTGGTGAAAAGGTAGGCCTATTTTAATATGACACGACATAATGAATCTCCTCCCATATGCTGTAAATGCGGTGTCTTTTTTGGGCTGTAAAAGCACGAGTTCTAAAGCAATTATGCTTGCAATTTGAACGGATGTTATATTGTCTCAAGAAATACAGACACTACCTATCCGAATATCTTAGGAACCTTTCATAAGTACTGTTAATTTTCTCTGGATGGCACTAAAAATCCGAGATTAATGCTTGGAAGATAGACATAAACAAGATCATGGTGCTTCCATGACCATGTTCGTGGCTGCCTTTATGGATCAAAAACACGATTTCTGATCCATAGAAACCGGCAAACCATCATAGAATACATGCAATTTACAGTGCACTACGTCTCACTATGGCACCGAAGACACATAACAAGACACATTCCTCCACCCTCTAGACATTTCATAAACTGGCATTTTAAATTTTAGCTTCTTTCTCATTCAGAAAAAAAAAAAAAAAAAAAAATCTAGCGACCTTACACTTAAATTTCAAAAAATCCTGCTATCTCTCCCTTGCTTCATATTTTGGCAACTTATTCGGCATAGTACATTTCCTCTTACCACTCATTTGGAAAGGTCTAGGTTCGATTTCTGTCTACCATTGGAGGAATTCTTCAAGCCTCTTCAATAGGTGCCGCAGTAATTAGCCGATCTCAGGCGGAGGAAATAGGGTTTTCTTGCGAGCTACTCCAGGTTCTTCAACCCGTACAACATGTAAATTGGCTTCTGAACACACATCTTACAGCCAAAAGACGAGTGCCCCATATTAGTCACTCGATATAAAAGGCAGTGGGAGATGATTACGAAAGAAGCAGATTCGCTTCCGGACCCACAGCTTCAGATCGTTCCTCAGCCTTAACATAATCAAAATGCAATATCAGTTTTGCACATTTCATTTATTCAAATTATTTTTTTTTTAAGAAACAGCTCGGTTTTCCACCCGTATATTCTATTGCTGGTATGTTATCTTAAGTAAGATATCTATCGTCTTTTTGGATTTTTCGCTTACTTTACAAAAGTAAATGAATGATCATATTCGGAAAGATGGTGTCTCCTCATTTAACTCGCTTTCAATTCCTATAGTCATCATCAGCAATGTTTCTCAAGGAGTAAGCAGCACTATCAAGAAAACCTATCAGATTGATGGTTTTATGAGACTGACAGTTCGAAAAGGAAGAGCAGCCATGGAATATATGCAGTTTATAAACACATAATATGCATATGTTTAAGGAACAAATATTCAATAGTTGGTCTGCTTGTTTCTCATTTCACAGTCCAAAACCGATCAACCTGATACAGTATAGAAACAACTTAGAAAATTTAAAAGGTCATTTAAAATAAACGGCCCACGGTCACATCGGAAAGTAAATATTGCTGTAGCAAAATATAAAAATATAATTAGCCAAAAAATTCATTTTATTAAATCAGCAGGTAACAAAAGGCAGCTTTCGCTCCACTTAATATTATCGGAATAAAGGTTTCCAAAATATCAATGCATGCAATAAAATAAGGAGATCCTCTGAAGGGCTGCAGCAGCTTCTGTCATGACTATCCCGGGCAGAGAGGTTTCTTTCTTCCATTGCAGAATAGCTTGAAGTGGATGTCATACATTTAAATCATATGTGGATAAGGTTAAAGTAAATAGGGCAACGGATTCCATCCGGCTTCATTAAACATTTATAAAACTTTAAGCACTTCGACTTTAAGCACTAATGGACAAAGCTTTACCCTTTAACATGCTCCTTCAGAAATCGGCATTTAAATGATAATTTCAAAATGCAACCAACAGAGTGCTCTTTCCTACCGTCTGAACAATTGAGCACGCGCGCGTGCACAGAAACAGGAAACGGTTGCTTCTCTTAAACAAAAACTGTCGTTGTGGGTTAATGCTGATGCTCAACGTTTCTGTCTACATTCATAAACGCATTACGTTTGTGCGTACCACCTTCGATATTCAATCCCTGACATTAGTGAGCAGAATCGTGAAAATGTAATGAAAAGAAGAAAGAGTGGAAATCGATTTGAAGAAGTGTGTAGTTTAATTTTTTTTTTTTTTTGGAATAATCTACATTAGTAACTGAATAACTTTGATAAATACCTCTAACTAATTGTTCATAAAATTTAAAAAAAAAGTTATTAATTAATAAAATAATCAATTCCCTCACCCTTTCGGGCATTTATGATGGAAGTATACCCGAAAAAGGTGGTAGTTCTTCACTTTCGCCAAGTCTATGAAATGATAATAATGAAAGTGCCATCCATCGGTAAGGAGTGTTTCAGAATCAGCGTTTAGATCGCAGTTTTTTTACCATTTTCTAAGTGGAATAAATAAAAGTATTGCCGTTAAATCTCAGGAAAATTCCTAACTGGTCAGCATATCCTCATTTTCCAGTAAACCATCAGCAGAATGGTTCAGAAAATAACTGATGAAGTCGAAAAGAAGAGCAGACTGCTTTTAATTATGATTCACTTATGGAAAAATTAAAAGAATGTTTAACATTGCGTATAATCGATACGACTGTTTTACCATGCTGCCTTTTTTCTAATTTCAATAAAATGTTGGAATTTAAGGTAAGAAGTCCCTATTTTAAACCCTAAAAAGCACCAAACTATGTTACATCAAAGCAACGAAATGAGATCAAGCTATTGTTCACTGAGCAGAATAGTGGTTAGATGAGGTTGCTTTCCAAAAAAAGGAGGTAAGCTTTTCTGCGGCCTGGATTAGCCAATCCCCACTCCCTTCTTCTCACTAAGCGATATTTTCATCAAGGTTTGAGAAAGATTATTCCAGTATATAATATATCCTAGCTGATCCTTAGAATGAAGCTCTGGTTAACCATAACTCTCCTTAGGATGAAGTTCTAATTAACTCTTATAAATTTACTGGTGTATTAAGTTAGATCTAGTTAACCTGAACTCTCCTTAGAATTAAGGTATAGTTAACCCAAATGTAAGCCTCCGTGTTACATTCACGATGGACAACTGAACATATTTCACAGTATACTTAATGCTATCAATTTGGGATACGTTCCTCATAGATCTCAATTTGTACATTTAATAAATAATACAAATCAAACCTTGTATACAGTTATTTAATAAAACACACTGTGCGTATAAGAAGCCTTACGTACTGATAACCGTCGATGGTGGCAAGGAAAATCGAAACATCCCACAGGAGTCCTCTCATCCCTAGCGATATTTTCAGTGTTTTTCAAGAGACTGAAATGTCAAGAATTTCAGTCTCTCGCTATTAAATACAGATATAATACACCAAAGGCATTATGACCAGGGTAATCTATGCATCAATGAATGAATATAAAAAGGAAATACCATTACGTGAATGAGCAAAAACAGGAACCGGTTAACTTCATTTTTTTTTTTTTTTTTTCAAAAAACGTCATAGTATCAGAATACATATATAACCTTACATTTTGGTAAATAAATGAAACGCTGATAGCGCTCTGAATAAAGCATTAATAAATAAAAATCACATTTGGCGTGAGTTAATTAATGTACCATATTTTTAATATAATAAGACCTAGCGAAGTCTACAAGGCAGTATACAGTTAGCGGTGATATATATGACATGCAGTAAAACAGTTGCCATGAACCTGAAAAGTCCTCGAGCCACAGTGATACTACTGCACATAGAAACGGAAATTTAAATATTTGACTTGATAAAAAATAAATTGATATTTATACAGCAAATGTGGGTGGTGGTACTACTTGCCAATTTCTTGATTCCTTCGGATTATCCACACCTCAGATGATCCATTTATGGATAAACAACATTATAACGTATTAAACAATTATATAGTAATCGTTCTGAGGACCAATACGTTACTGGAAGCCAGTGAAAACCATGCCAAGACGAATCGTGCTGTGTAGCTGGAAAAAGATGGTGGTATACTATTAGGCAGGTATACCTAATATACTTAGTAAGCATTAAGTTTGTATTTATTAGTAAATATACATAATCGTTCATTCCACTTCACGTTTAGCTCCAATGTCCACTTTACATTCTGGAATACTTATTACAATAGTACAATAGATGAATTTTATACACTAATGATCCTTGTGTCCATCAAGCTGTAAGGGGGCGCTGTAATCGTAAGAGAAAAGCAGTATGAAGTTCAAGCAAAATTTTAAATTCAAATTTTATGGGGAAACTTTTATCAACTTTCCGCAGAGCTTTTGAAGCATTTCCAAAATATTATATTTAGGTATAAATGGAGAATTTTTGCAAGAGTGGTCAGCGTACTTCCGAATTTGATAAGGGAAAAAAATATTAATCAATTTGAATAGAGAAAGCACTATACACATTATGTCATCCCATTAAGTAATGTAGTTTTTTCCCTCTTTTTCCGAATAAAGTTTTAATCAAGTATACATTTCCTTCCATCTAAATGACTTCCTGCAACCTTCCTATAAGCACACAAACACTATAAAGGACTTCTGAAGAGATTCAGAAAAGAAACCAGATTGGTTTTGAGTGAAAACTCATTCACATATGAATGAACCGCTTAGAAAAGTTCGGACTGTGAAGTTTGACCTCTAAACATCTAGGGCGGAGGGCTAACTAAGGTATATAAGGCACTGAAGGGATCGAGTAAAATGAATGAGGAAGGCCTGTTCTCCCTCGTAAGAGATACGATTCAGGGGTCACAAATATAAAATCTCAGATAATAACAGAAGATTGGATCTCATCATGCTCATTTAAGGTAGGGGTTATCGAACACTGGAATAAATTGCTTCCCAATGTGGAGAGGCAGTGAGTCTGGCTAAATTCAAATGATTAAATGGCTAGCTTGTGGGAATGGGAACAGTACCAATATTGTTTTGTTTTAATTTTTATTATTCTATTTATTTTTTTCCTGTTGCAAAAAAGTTCGCTTCCTTGCATCATCTGACCTTAATAAAACTAATAGTATTTATAAAATTCCATTGCCTTTGAAGAAACGAAAGTAGAAAAGACATTTTTAACAGTCCTTTCAGTTAATGTCAAAGAAACTGTACACCATACATTAAGAGGTGGCCTTCACTCAGTACGGTGATGCTGTTCATTTGGTGGGATATTCAACGAGTGGTTTATTTTGAACCGCTGCATTTTCCATCTGTAAGATGGTATTTTCCAAATATGTCACCAGCCAAACTTACTTTCGACACTTTTATCAGCCGTTGCAAATGTAAAACAGATGGAATGAGTCAAACCCAATTTATGAGAAAGTTCTTCAATAGTTACATCAGGTCACCACCAATCTAAATATGCCGGTCTGAACGCGCTAGATCAGTCTGGCCGTAGTTACCAGAAAATTTGGCATTTTCACACTTAATGTCTTCTGGAACCACCATCTTATGTTCAAGATCCGAAAAACCGAGTTCTGGTAACTCGTTAAAAATACACTTGAAAAGATAACAAATGTCTACATAAATTAGCATATAATATCCACGTGATTTGCAAAGTTGCACATATAAACAAAGACAAATTTGGTAACGGAAAAAAAAAAAATTAACATGGTGACGTCTAGAGATAATCTGTAGACGTCACCAGAATCTCTAGACGTAACCGAGGGATTCTGGCCAAAGCCTGAATTCCAAGTTTTCAATAGTTCAAAAGAATGATAATTAGAAAATGCTAAGTTCTGTCTATAGCAGGAGAATAGGGAGGAAATATCCACCCTTTCAAAATCCTTCAGAGTATTTGTCGTCACTGATTGTGCGACGCTTGTGATTGTCTTTGGTGGAACCAAATTCCTTTGAGCTATTCACCTTTGCATTTTCACAAAATCGCCAACTTGAACTAATTTTCAATAATCGCAAAAGTAATCTGCTATTATTAGTTTTCCATTGTAAAAAAAATCAAATGAAAACGACATGATCTTCAGCTTCACAGTAAAATCCAGTACTTTGTCACATGAGCATCGAGTTTTTCCCCTCATTTTCATGATGTTCACTGAATTCTTGTAAAATCGCTTGTAACTGTAAGAAACATTCATCACCATAGCGAGCCTCAAGTATAGTAAAACTTTAGACCGAATGACGTCCTAGCAACCTACTCCACCCACAGTAATCCGAACTTGAACCAAGCACTTACAACCTCGTTGAATTAAGGATTACATATGAAAATGACCGCAAAAATTAAACTAGTTTGTTTCTTTTAGTAGTATTTCTCCTGTCATTTCATGGCTGATTATATGCTAGTAATATTACAAAAATGCTCCGTGAGATCTCGCGTGCATCACTAACTTACACGTCTTCTGTGTAAGAATCAAATCATAAGACAAACAAGTCTGCTATGATGCAGAGCATAAGAATTTATATACACCCCTAAATAAGATTTACTTGATTAAGAAAGACTGATGGGGAAAGCTCTTTTAGAGCTATGGCAATATTAAAATACGCAATCATATAAGGAGAGTTTCAGCAGCCGAAACCAAGTAGGTTACTCAGCTTGGAGTTGTCGGAGAGCAGAGAAAAAGAAGAGCATCACTGTAGATAACTTGCGTTCTATCTGGAGAGCGTTTTTAATAGCAGAAAAGAAAAGATGGAATTATTTGAATTAGCCTAGTGTAAGGTCCGATTTGTATGCACAGAATACGAATATACCCTTTAATAAGACTAGAAAAGTTAACGAGCTGAAAGACACGATGAATAACCTCAAATAAGAAATCTACAGTACTCTTCCTTAAGAAAGAATTAAGAACGACAAATTAAGAGTGAGTGAGTGAATGCGCTGGAATTAACACTGTGCTCTTTGACGCTTCAAGTGGCATGCTTTTGATAAAGGTTTGTTAACTAATTTCAATGCTAGAGTCGGTATTGCAACAACAGCCCTTGAAGTAAAATGCTTGCACTCCTGAGCCACGCGCTTTCAGCGAAATCTGTAAAGTTCTCTTTAAAAATGCACGATGTACGTACTACAAATGTTTTCAAATTTTAAAGGTAAGGGATATGTGCTAATTTCGAATGATTAAAGGAAGGGAAAAAAAGAGAGTAATTTATCCTCGACACAGATTACATTTCTTATTTCAAATTCGCTAAATTATATTTTGAAACAAATTAGGGAGAGTTCTGTATGGACTCATTCCTATGGAATATAATTATGTCTTTAATATTAAAAGTAATACATCTCTATAAAGCGGCGTTCTTGACGAACACTATTAACCAAGCGCCTCTCACTCTTTTGATAAAATTATAATGATCGTGCTAATTACCTTTCTTCCAGTAATTTCTAAGTAATTTGAAAGTATTTTGCACGCGAATTCTATTCAACGATTTCTCTTCTGAAGTTTAGGCTTAATCTTCATTTAAGAGACTGCAAATAACAAACTGCACACTTACTCAATGTTATGAAACAAAAGCGTATTCGCGTGTACTTTTTTTTAACTGAACCAATCTTTTTATAATCATATTCTCGCGTTTATGAAACTCTTAACTCTTTCTTAATATTCAAAATATTCATGCTCCAAGTTTGCAGTTTAAAAATATCGCTATGGAAGATCTTTATCGCGGTTGGAAAAATTAGAAATATAAAATAACACGCCCTTCAAAGCACTTAACATTTATCACTAACGAGAAGTGTTGCTACTGAAAGCTGCATTGTAATGCCAGAGACTTGGCACAACCACAGGAAGAATAATTAATCCAGGAGGATTTAAAGTTGTAATTTCTGATGGCGTTTTGGCATTGCGAATATACTGGCAAGATATGTTTGTTCCATGAATCCCTACATTTTAATTAATAACTACCTGGTGCATGAAAGGAAAGCGATAAGAAAATAGAATGAAAATTCTTCCAACCACAACAAAAGTTAAGTTACAAACAATGAAGTGTATACATGCAGAATGTACAGATTAAAATTACAAGTGCAGATATCTAAAATATATCTAAAATCACTAAAAATAAACTGGTTAAAAACGATCAAAATATACCAAAGTAAAACTGATTAAAACAATCAATCGATAATAGCTTTCAGCTTCTACATGGAGCCTTGCTCAATGAAGAAAAATATTGGCTAAAGTGGAGGCTACATGCATCAGTGGCTTGGAGATAACGCAAACTATGCCATCACGAGACGTTACCTGTGTCTTGGAAGGTGGGTTGATTGCCTATCTGTCGGCGAAAGAGGGGGAAGAAAAGATATATATATATATGTGCCACGAGTGGTACGATCATGAGGAAGGTTGCACCAACTATAGCACAACAGACATGAAAGAAAAGTTTGGGGAGAGGATATTTATTCTCTGGAAGAAAGGAGGAAATGGTTAGTGAATATGATGCGGGGATTAGCGGTTGCGTCTGCCCATCTCACCCAACACGAATGATTCAAAAACATTGAGCATGTGGTACTAATATATTAGGTATATGTGGTACTAATATATTAGTACCACATGTTCCTATTAATTTTAAAATTGGTGCTGCAGGTGTGTGCATAATAGCGGATTTTAAAGTTTTGAGCATATGGTGATCTTTTAGATGGTCCTCCAGACGACGAATAGCCTCAGCGTTGTAACTTGCGTTGCAATTCCCACAGGAAATGCGATAAATGACAGCACTCATTTTCATCGATAGTGTGTGTGTGTGTTTTTAGACGGTAGGATGGGGTATATAGTCTCTAGTTCTCTTCCAGGTTCTGTGCTGTGAGAATCTGATATCCTAGCAGGATCCAGGATATATCCTGCGATACCTGCAGAGAGAAAAGTACCGGTGGGGCGATTTATTTCAGTACCTGGTGAACGTGCCGAAGTGACGTACTCTCATCTTCGTGTTCGCGACTCAAAAAAAAAAAAAAAAAAAAAAATTTCTAGTAATCTAGAACCTACTCAGGAAATCTGCCTTTCTGGAAGTCCACTCCAATTTTACTTTTTTTTTTTTTTATATATCCCTATCCAAGCAGTTTTGACAACGAATACCAATGTGACCATGACCTGCTTATTAGTACCCGGATGATACTATACCGATGCAAGGGTAAATGAAGTGAATTAAAATTAGTATACCGGCTCGAACAATTAGGTTTCCGATTTACTCATGTTAACGGATGCAAACACATTCTTTTTATCATGATGTCCAAAGGCAGGGCATGGTCTTTTTCATTCTCCACAGTATATTTCAAAAGAACTAGAACAGGTATTGAAATATATCAAAACCGTCATTTCACTCACCCGGCATGACAAAATTCCTCAAACTTCTATCAGTGGGAGTACTGCAGGGTACATGTCTAGGATCCTGAGAGAGTATAATTTTTTCCTAAACGTTTGTCAATACAAGTACCTAGAAGAAAATTACAGACTATGTACCCCTGCTCCGTAGAAACATACACACAGCAACGAAAAGGAATCTGTGCCCATCTGTAGCACCAGATTTAAAATTAATTGGATCAACATCATGCGTACACACAATAATTTTGGATCATTGTATTGCGTGATGTTAGCGGAGACCCGTCCTAAAGGGTTTCTGTCCACATCACATTTACTAACCTCTCATCTAATCATTAACTGCTAATCACCAGCCTTCCCTTTCCCTCCCGTCCTTAATCAAAGAATAAATACTGTTTCCCCACTTTTCTTTCCTGTCTACTATAGGTAGTACCATCTTCCTTACAGTTTCACCACTTGTGGAAAATATATATCCCCCCTATCTTCACCAACAGAGAGACAATTTTACCGACTGCTTCTTTGCAGGACCATAATCTTTTTTTCTTTCTTTTTTTTTTTTTTGTGCATAGGTGGATCCAACCAAAATATGGTAGCTCCATCCCAAGTATGTTGTGTGAAGATAACGTACCGATAAAAGCCAATCAGTGTAATGTCGTAGTATGTTGTTCCCCCTTCCATGACACAGGTAACCCGTTCCCACGATGGCATAGTGTTTGCGTTATCTCCCAGCCACTGATGTGTACAGCCTCCACCTTAAATCAATGTTTTTCGTAGTCGGGAAAATCTCCATGTGAAGCCGAAAGCTACTATCGATATTATTATTATTTCTACTAGATTTACTATAATATATTTTATCGCGTTTAACCAGTTTAAGTATAGTGACAAATGGGCCTGGAGTACTGGGGTCCATAGTTTAACAGATATTTATTTAAAGTATACCCAGTAAAATAAAATAAAATAAAATATTTCCAGAAGCTTTCGGAACTCGTGTCCCTTTCTCAACTGACAGAATTTTTAAATACATTACAAGCAAACTGTGGCACGTTACTCATTCGTCATTGTTGTAGCACGGACGTGTGCTGCCTTGCGCCAGTGATCATCCATCAATAAAACGGTTGTCTCCAGGATTGGATGTATACGCATGCCTTTCTGGCGATTTAATGCCTTAGGGTTGTTCATTATGTTTAGTGACTCTAGCCATAGGCGGTGGCGAAAGTGTCGCGCGTGGTCCACTATCTCAAAGTCGCGCTTGGGGTCAAGATCGTGGTTGGTAGCCCAAAAATGTTCTGCAAGCGCGGACTGGTCAGTTTCGGCAAGCCGGATTGCTCTGTCGTGTTCCGTGAGGCGATCCTGGAGACGTCTCGATGTCTCACCTACGTAGCAACTGTTACAGGCCCTACAGGTGATACGGTACACTACATTGCTGCGTAAGACAGGTGTGACAGGGGTCTTCACACTGGAGACAAGTGAACGTAGGTTCCTACCTGGTAATTGTACACATTTTATGTTGTAACTTCTCAGGATCTTCGAGATACGTCCTGACACTCCTGGATAGTACGGAATGTAGGCGGATGATATGCCGACTTGCTTCGGAGGTCTTGGGTTGGAAGTAAGCTCTTGTGCCTGTAACAAGCATCTGTTTAGTACATGGGATGGATAACCGCATCTGGTTAAGTCCGCCTTCACACGGGAGATCTCGTTACGTCTAATTGTGTCGGTGCTGGAATGGCTCCAGGCCCTGGAGAACAGGGTGCGGGCAGTGCTATTGAGATGGCTTGGAGCGTGGCCGGACCCGTAGTTGGTGAATTGACCGCACCACATGGGTTTGCGGTATACTGAGGTCTCTAGATGTGGGCCTACGCGATGCACTAGCACGTCCAGAAACGGGAGCGAACCGTCCACCTCTGATTCTACGGTAAACTTGATGAAATTGGATAGAGAGTTGAGGTATTCTAGTAGTACCGTTTCAGAACCACGTGGTATTATGGTAAAAATATCGTCGACATATCTACACCACGTTGTAATAGGTGTAGGTGGGTTCTGGTGTATCTGCTTCTCCAGATCTTCCATGGCGATGTTAGCTACTACGGAACTGACAGGGGCACCCATAGCAGTGCCATGTACTTGTTTGTAGAGTGAGTCTTCAAAGGTGAAGATGCTGCTAGAGAGGCATAGGTTGAGGGCGGTACAGATGTCATCAGTGGATAGTGACGTCCTGGATTGGAGGCTTAAGTCGCTCTCAAGGAGCCTTCTGGCGCAGTGCACGGCCTGTTGGACGGGAATCGAGGTGAATAAAGAAACCACGTCAAATGATGCCATGACAGAGTTATCAGGGATTGAAATGTCCTTAATGGTGTTAATGAATTCACTGCTGTGAAGCAGATACACCAGAACCCACCTACACCTATTACAACGTGGTGTAGATATGTCGACGATATTTTTACCATAATACCACGTGGTTCTGAAACGGTACTACTAGAATACCTCAACTCTCTATCCAATTTCATCAAGTTTACCGTAGAATCAGAGGTGGACGGTTCGCTCCCGTTTCTGGACGTGCTAGTGCATCGCGTAGGCCCACATCTAGAGACCTCAGTATACCGCAAACCCATGTGGTGCGGTCAATTCACCAACTACGGGTCCGGCCACGCTCCAAGCCATCTCAATAGCACTGCCCGCACCCTGTTCTCCAGGGCCTGGAGCCATTCCAGCACCGACACAATTAGACGTAACGAGATCTCCCGTGTGAAGGCGGACTTAACCAGATGCGGTTATCCATCCCATGTACTAAACAGATGCTTGTTACAGGCACAAGAGCTTACTTCCAACCCAAGACCTCCGAAGCAAGTCGGCATATCATCCGCCTACATTCCGTACTATCCAGGAGTGTCAGGACGTATCTCGAAGATCCTGAGAAGTTACAACATAAAATGTGTACAATTACCAGGTAGGAACCTACGTTCACTTGTCTCCAGTGTGAAGACCCCTGTCACACCTGTCTTACGCAGCAATGTAGTGTACCGTATCACCTGTAGGGCCTGTAACAGTTGCTACGTAGGTGAGACATCGAGACGTCTCCAGGATCGCCTCACGGAACACGACAGAGCAATCCGGCTTGCCGAAACTGACCAGTCCGCGCTTGCAGAACATTTTTGGGCTACCAACCACGATCTTGACCCCAAGCGCGACTTTGAGATAGTGGACCACGCGCGACACTTTCGCCACCGCCTATGGCTAGAGTCACTAAACATAATGAACAACCCTAAGGCATTAAATCGCCAGAAAGGCATGCGTATACATCCAATCCTGGAGACAACCGTTTTATTGATGGATGATCACTGGCGCAAGGCAGCACACGTCCGTGCTACAACAATGACGAATGAGTAACGTGCCACAGTTTGCTTGTAATGTATTTAAAAATTCTGTCAGTTGAGAAAGGGACACGAGTTCCGAAAGCTTCTGGAAATATTTTATTTTATTTTATTTTACTGGGTATACTTTAAATAAATATCTGTTAAACTATGGACCCCAGTACTCCAGGCCCATTTGTCACTATTCGATCACTTTATGGCCATAATACCTACAACGATTGTGCACAGTTGCAAAAATGCTTCCTCTCAATAGCTCGCTACAGGCAACATTTACGCTTCGCCCACAGATGCAAAAGCAATCGAATTATACCTAAAGGGTTCCGATACAAAGCCCCGTTCCACAACTCTCATATGGATCGTGCCTGCTTTAACTTCAGCCTGCGCACGTTAAATTTATGGATATCCCATCTCCACCATGAAATCAGGAACGCTGACTACAACAAGTCCAGACTGTTACAACATATACAAGGTAAGGTCTCGCCTATTGTATTTACAAACCTTATACATACCATCTGCCATCGGGCTAGTCAGACCTCGGATACCTACCGTTTACGCCAACAGCGCAAGTTCATAAACTTGAGCATAGAAACTAACTCCTTAAAGACGAACACTCGTTCAGACGACACGACTTCTTTCGTCTTGAATCTAAGTAACAAACAACTGTCCAACGAGCAGCTGAGTGTTTTATCAAACGGTATGAAATTCGCCGTTATACCATCGAAACCTCCCATCACACAGCTCGCTATGGGCATAGAAGCCAGTATTACCAACCTTCCCGAAGAAACTGCCAACGAGATCCGATTCAAGACTGCCGCAGTCCTCCGCAACACTCGAAAAACGTGCTCAAACCTCAACCACCGCCAACGTGCCGCCCTGTCATCTATAAGAAAAGACAACTCCATCGTTGTACTTCCTGCGGATAAAGGGCGCCGGACTGTTGTGCTGGACCGATCAGCCTACCGAGAGAAAGCCTTGGCCCTATTACTCGATCCTAACGTATATGAACCTCTACCTGATCCTCCCGTTAAAGTCTTGAAACGTCTGGAAGCAAATGTTAATAAACTTGTCCACGCATGGCTTAAAGATAAGAAGATCCCGACCGCGACTCACCATCTTCTGCGTGGTACTGGCTGTCAACTACCACAATTCTACGGATTACCAAAGATCCATAAACCGGGTATTCCTCTCAGACCTATAGTGTCTTGCTGCAGTGCCCCAACGTATGAACTGTCCAAACACATCGCGAGCCTCCTCTCGCCTCTTATAGGTAATACATCTCACACCGTTAAAAACAGCAGTGAATTCATTAACACCATTAAGGACATTTCAATCCCTGATAACTCTGTCATGGCATCATTTGACGTGGTTTCTTTATTCACCTCGATTCCCGTCCAACAGGCCGTGCACTGCGCCAGAAGGCTCCTTGAGAGCGACTTAAGCCTCCAATCCAGGACGTCACTATCCACTGATGACATCTGTACCGCCCTCAACCTATGCCTCTCTAGCAGCATCTTCACCTTTGAAGACTCACTCTACAAACAAGTACATGGCACTGCTATGGGTGCCCCTGTCAGTTCCGTAGTAGCTAACATCGCCATGGAAGATCTGGAGAAGCAGATACACCAGAACCCACCTACACCTATTACAACGTGGTGTAGATATGTCGACGATATTTTTACCATAATACCACGTGGTTCTGAAACGGTACTACTAGAATACCTCAACTCTCTATCCAATTTCATCAAGTTTACCGTAGAATCAGAGGTGGACGGTTCGCTCCCGTTTCTGGACGTGCTAGTGCATCGCGTAGGCCCACATCTAGAGACCTCAGTATACCGCAAACCCATGTGGTGCGGTCAATTCACCAACTACGGGTCCGGCCACGCTCCAAGCCATCTCAATAGCACTGCCCGCACCCTGTTCTCCAGGGCCTGGAGCCATTCCAGCACCGACACAATTAGACGTAACGAGATCTCCCGTGTGAAGGCGGACTTAACCAGATGCGGTTATCCATCCCATGTACTAAACAGATGCTTGTTACAGGCACAAGAGCTTACTTCCAACCCAAGACCTCCGAAGCAAGTCGGCATATCATCCGCCTACATTCCGTACTATCCAGGAGTGTCAGGACGTATCTCGAAGATCCTGAGAAGTTACAACATAAAATGTGTACAATTACCAGGTAGGAACCTACGTTCACTTGTCTCCAGTGTGAAGACCCCTGTCACACCTGTCTTACGCAGCAATGTAGTGTACCGTATCACCTGTAGGGCCTGTAACAGTTGCTACGTAGGTGAGACATCGAGACGTCTCCAGGATCGCCTCACGGAACACGACAGAGCAATCCGGCTTGCCGAAACTGACCAGTCCGCGCTTGCAGAACATTTTTGGGCTACCAACCACGATCTTGACCCCAAGCGCGACTTTGAGATAGTGGACCACGCGCGACACTTTCGCCACCGCCTATGGCTAGAGTCACTAAACATAATGAACAACCCTAAGGCATTAAATCGCCAGAAAGGCATGCGTATACATCCAATCCTGGAGACAACCGTTTTATTGATGGATGATCACTGGCGCAAGGCAGCACACGTCCGTGCTACAACAATGACGAATGAGTAACGTGCCACAGTTTGCTTGTAATGTATTTAAAAATTCTGTCAGTTGAGAAAGGGACACGAGTTCCGAAAGCTTCTGGAAATATTTTATTTTATTTTATTTTACTGGGTATACTTTAAATAAATATCAGTTTAAGTATATTTTTGGACGAGATCATTAAATGAGATAATTCAGATTTAATTTAGATCGTTGATATTTTTAGCGATGCTTTAGAATACTGTTTTGAAATTCATTGACGATATTTATTGAAATGTTTACACCTCAATACACGCTTAAAACAGTTTGAAGACATTTCGAAGTTACGCTGAACCTCGTATTCAGGCCCCAATCAGAAATAAAAACCACTGTTAAATGGGAATACAACACAATTTTTTGTTGTTAAAAATTGATTTTTAATTTAGAGCGCGGTCGTTATTTTGAGATATTTAACTATTGAAAGTATGCGACCTCACAAAATGTCATCCCATATCCACCTCCCCCCCTTTCCACGATATGTAGCAAAATCATAATCAGAATTTACAACACTTCAGCCCGATTTTTAGAAATATCCACCCAAGAATACAACTACTGATAGTCCAACTGATGTCATTATTAATACTATTAATGTGAATGTTCTTTCCACTTTGATATTTATTATGAAGGTAATTTTAACAAGCCCATAAAAACAACTGTTTTCATCCTTCCCTATAGAACAAATCGTCTGGTATCTCGCTCATGTTTACAAGCAGGCTTCATGCACTGCAGGAACAATAGATAAGTCGGCGACTGTGTGCCCAAACACAGTAAACCAAGAACAGTTCACTTCATAAATATTGCACAAATCTAATGTATATAAACTATAACACATATCTGTAGCAGAAATGTGTTTGCATATAACAATAAATGCGTGTTGCTTCCTTTGATATCAATATCAGCGAGTATTGAAAGATGTTTCACCTTTAGAGCGTATATTTTGTATTTTTATTGAATGGGTTGTGGTTTTAGAGAGAAAATGTATTGAATTTTTAGCTAGTAGTAGGCAGAAAGCACTATTTTCAGTAGTGAAAACAAAATTATCTAGCTACGGGACTATGTGCAGTGCTTCCATCAGAATGTAGTAAAGATCATCTGAAACTCAAACGCAGGCAAAGTCAGCGAAAACTGGGGAGAATTTCATATCGACATTAAGGTTTTTTACATAAAGTCATTGTGCAGCCACTTTTCTGCTTCGGGTGATGTGCTTTTATTAACTATTGCATGGAAATGACACCTTAACCTTTCTCTGTGAACTTCCAAGTTAAATGGATATCCACACGTATTGCATACATAAGGATACGCACGTGATGAACAAATAACGTGGCTTGTTAAATAGCGTATCGGTTGGTGAATTCACCATCTTTCTTCCTAAGTGAACATCCAGCGGTGATGAAAAAAAAAAAAAAAAAACAAGAATTTTACAGAAAAGTTTCGTAGTCAGAGTAATCTTACGCTGACGATGGAAGTTTGCATTATAGTCCTTGAAACGCAAAAGGAAAGATTCTTACGAGTATATTCAACATTATTAAAAATATCATTTCTTAAATTTAATTTAAGCATATGTTATGCTTAAGAGCTCATATTAAGCCTTTAAAAACTCATATTAGGAAATTCTTACTAGGTTATTTATAACCCCAGAAAACTCTTTTTATGTTGTGGGATAAAAACCTAATTCTCAAACCCATATTAAAAAGTCGAAGAAGTCGTGTTCTATTATCCTCGATTTCTGTTATCCGGGGTAACTTGGGTCCCGTTCACCTCAGATAACCGACTGTTACTCAAACTATTTGTATTTAACTTTGATTTTAAATCTAGTTCCTGCAACAAACGTTGCTTCCTTTGGATATCTGCGTTAAATTTATATAAATATATTTATTGCTAAGCAGTTATTCATGATTATTTTATATCTAATCACTTCCTTTTTATAGTTTTAACTAGTATTCTCTTTGTTCATAATATCTTGGAATAAAATTTTTGGTTAATATTCGATCAGATTTCTAATAGTTCTCTGAAGAGTTTACTATTTCAAATTTCCCTCGAGCAGATAATTAACTTTATACACAAAGTGGCCACTTTATTAAGTACATCTATTTAATAACGAGTAGGTCCCCTTCAGCCCTCGGAATAGCCTGGATTAGTTGTGGTATGCACTCAAAGAGGTATCGAAAGGGGGCCACAAGGATGCCGGTTGGCTGAATTAAGTCCCACAGCTGTTGCAAATTGGAATGGTTGCGGATTTACTCCAAAGAGATCGTTCCACCCCACAGATGCTCAATAGGCCATAGTATGAATTCACTTGCATGTTTCTAGAATGGTTCCGTACAATTCTGGCCTTGTGAAGTGACACATTATTACATTGGAAGAAGTCATTCACAGATGGATACACTGCAACCACAGAAGGATGTGTCTGGCCGGAAACATTTCCAGTTAACCTGCGGTATTCAAATGCGCATTTCTTCTTTCACCGTTACACCACCACCAGCCTGTACTCTTGACACCTGGCTGGATGGTCCATGGACTCGTGCTATTTTGCCATATTCTGATCCTTCCATCAACATGAAACAGAATGTAAAATTCGTCAGACCAAGCAACATTTTTCCAATCTTCCTGAGACGATTTAACCGTACTTTCTTGGTTTCTGATGACGTGTGGAAACCGGTTCGGTCGTCGGTTATGATCCACATTCGTGACAAGGTGCGACGAATCGTGTGTTCTGGAATGCCTCTTTAGATACCACTATTGTATTTTTTTGCTACATGATGGACTGTAGCCTTTGTGTTACCTTACATGTCGTGCAGACCTGTGTTAGCCTCTCGCTTCAACGAACTGCTTCCTTCTACAGGATCACCGTTGACTAGATGTTATTTGACCAAGCCCAATACATCCGAACGCAGCCCACGTAAAATCCCAGCGGTTGCAATTTTCAAGATACCATTATCGAAGAGTGTGAGGCCGACTAGCATACTACGTTCAAACTCGCCTATATCGTCTTGCCGATTCTCGTATACAGAACTGCGCGCGCGCGCGCGCACACACACACACAGTATCCCCTTCGTATCTACTCACCTGCTATATATCTCACGGTACAAACACACGATGCTTTTACCGAAAGAACGCTCCTTTTCCTGCTTCCCTTTTTTTTTGTATGTTATTCATTCCGCCAATTCTTTCACATATCTTGTTTTTTTAAAGGTGGAATTTTTGTTATTTATTAAAAAACTGAAATCCATATTTAAAAAGATCATCTGTAGAACGATTCCAATTACGTAGCTCCAAACCTTTTCACACAAAAAGGGCAGCCATCATTCAAAAATAAGAAATCGATAAGTGTAATACATCGTTTTAGTAAGCGTGAAGGACCAGAAATCGATATTAAAATACGATAAACATATCACGCCAATGAGAGAGATAGAGAGATCACGAACTAAAAGATGCCCAGATAACATGGCCATCAGAAAAAATGATTGAGTGATAAAAGCACTTGAGTAAAGAGGAAGCAGAGCGAGTGCAGAAGATTTGGTAAAATTTATCCAACTAATGTTGCACTTATTGAAGATTATGGAGAGAACAGGGGAAACAAAAAAACACCAATACAGATGCGGGGCATTCTAAGTCTGTCCATGCAACGTCACTTATAACAGTGGAACAAGAGTGCTTACAGAAACATAACATTATATCACAACTAAGAGTATCAAATAGATGATATTCAGAGAGTACCAGTGGAGCGAGGAGGAAAGGGTTACAAGAAAGGTTAAAACAAAATCGATTAACAAATTCGTATTGCAATGAAGTAAGAATTTATATATCAGCTTGACATAATAATTTCCGTTAGTACATAGACTGGAGACAGCACTGTGTATCCAACATTATCATCAGACTAGGCTGTCTGTTTTAACACAAGCATTTGAGTAAAAGAGGCGATTCAATAAAATGCGAATTGGAGAAAAAGCAAGATGACATTAACATTAAGGGACTTCTGCTACAGTATACCCAATTGTTCTTACGCGATGTGCCTAAATTTAAAAAATAGCAGGCATTCATCTCGTTTTACGGAGAAAAATGTAGGAAGGTGTATGTACTATATATACACTCTTGTACAATTTGTCGATTGACCTTCAGGTGCAGTTCTGTACAGTCTAACATTTTGTAACGGTCCACAATCAAACTTATTAGTTCTCTACAAAATGGATGGAAGAAACATTTACGGATATTGAAAGGATTATTTCACAACAGCGATGAACAGAATTTTCGTCTGAACTCTCAGGATATGTTACCCTAAGGTTAAGTCTTTGGTTAAGCATAGGTTCGCAATACACCGTTTCCACCCTGAGACCAAACTGGAGAGACATGGAGCTGCAGGCATAAAACTCTTGCTGTCTGTAAAGTTTGCAGGTAAGATAATTCACATAATTTTTGTGAAAGCTCAGGGTAATCTGGCTGAAGAAGCATGCTGTAAAGTGGATTCATATTTCTGCAATGAAGGATATTTATCAAACTGCCGACAAACAATGTCAGTTATCTTACCATACATAAGAGTTCGAAAATAAATTTCATACATGGCTCCCCCAAGGAATTTATACTTATCACACCGTCCATTTTTAACTAACGTTCAGAAGGATTGTTCTTGTCCATTATCTGCAAGAAATTATTATTGGTTAAAAAACTGGAAGGAATCTCGGCGCTATCACCCGGGACCAACACTAATTCAACCCTCCTCGAGAATGTCTTCGAGTTCACGCCGTTGGCAGGATTTCAACTCAAACCTTCCAAATGAACAGAATTTAATATGGATACTATGCTGCCAGTTAATTAGGAAAACTTCTGAAACAATTAAAGAGACAGTATGAGAATTTCCAACATGATACTTCACATTATTTTTTGCTATTATATAGAATTATATCTCGAGACTGTGGTTTTAAATTAAAAACACCGAAGAACAATTTCCCATCATAATAATAATAATACACGCCATCATCAATTATACATCTAAATAAGCATTATAAAAATCAATTTCAGAGAATAAACATTTTCAATGATAAATTTTAAAAATAATTTACACTTTGGGTTGGGATGTTCACAGTAAACACCAAAATAATTCACATCCAGTAGGCTAAAGAGGAGTAGTTGCATCAGGTTTGTACATAACCTGCATTCTGTTGTCAATTTTTTTTTTTATCTGATGATGAAAAATTGAAATTTCCAGGGGAAAGAAAACATCCATGCAATCCTCGACCAAGAAACATGGTCATGTTGGGGAAAAAAATCCATAAACATTCCTTCCACATGATCCAGAAGCTTTTCAACTTCGCGCAGCGGAATCGAAAGTAGTACAATGGATGAATCAGTCCCGGATAGTACAATGGATGGTATCACTGCTGTAAAAACTGATGTTATGATACATCAGTAAGCTGCATTATAACTTATTAATGCTTAAAACAATCAGTAAATCGTTAATGAAAAATTGCAGGTATTGCATAAATGTAAACATCTAACTTCGCGCTTTTCTTTCAAACCACTGGAAGCAAAGAAAGTTAGTCCGTACCAATGAAGAAATCAGCATTAGTTAGAGGCTTAAGTTAAGGCATGCAATATTAATTAGGCCCATCAGACTCGAATATACAATTTGTACCATTATTAATTTAACCAATAAAACACGTCCCAAATATCCCAACAAATTCGAAGTGCAATAATATGGAAACACAAAAGCACCATTCCTGATACTTCCTAGAATTACATTTAAATCAATTCCTATGACAAAGATATCGAATAAAATTTTGCAAAATTTTCTTCAGCTATTTAATAGTTCCTCTGAGTTAAAGACTCCAATTAGTATTTTTTCCAATTCCCCAAATTAGTACTAATATTTTCATGGGCAAATATACGAGGTGTGGCGATAAAGTTCCCGGATTGGTAGCTCATGTTCGATGAGTTTGAAAATGAACAGAAGTGGTATGTTGTAGTTCAAACTCGTATAATTCTTGCGAGTATTGATCATACATTTACTTCCACAAATCTTCAAAATATCGCTTCATAAAACAGTTTCCAAGGTGATATTCTGACTCATTTATATGGAATGTGAAGCATTCAAACAAAAGTTTTTAAGCTTTTCAGACTGGGCTATCTTATAGTGAAATGATAAATACAACTTTATGTCTATCCTTAAAAGTAACAGAAGAACACTTAGAATGATTTATTATCAATCGATTATTAGCAAACTAATTCACTACACGATTACACAACTGATTTAGTAATAACAAGTCAACCAAATTCACAGCAGTCCCAATTCAACGACTTCATTTAAAAAGATATTAATGAGCCCAGGTCCAATTATGATCATTGAGTGATGCCTTTTGAAATATTAAATGATCTGGAAGAAATATCGTTATTCGTAACTGATAAAGATCTGCCTATTAAAAACTTTCTAACTAGAAGGCATAAAACAATACCTATCTAACTTAGCAAGAAACAGGTCCACCGGGACTGGATCAAAAATATTTTAATGTAAAAAAAAAGCTCTCAATGACCATTACCAAGAATTTATTTCAATGCACGACAACAGGTAGCAGATTGGTCACAGCAGACCCGTACTCACAAAGCTATATGTATGATATTCAGAACAATACTTTAAATTACAATGTATTATATGCTCCATAATGATTGTAAATTAATTATAACGACCAATACGTCTATGGGATTCTAGGATCAGTGAGCTTTCTACATTAGAAATGCATTTTTCTGCATTGTCTGCACAGAGCATTTTATTTTGTCTGCTACCTTGTTTAGAGGGAAAATAATGACTACATAGAATCTTTTTATATACAGTACTGTATATTGAAAGATATACGTCTATCTATCTTTTTATTAGACTTTTAGGTTCAACTGAAACCATAAGACAATATTTAAAAGTTGTTCTAGTTTTAAACATGCTGAATTTTGGATAGCATTTTGTTAATACAATAATATTAAAAATAAAATAAAATAATTTCAGGTTCAGAAAGTTGGTAAAATGGAAGCCAACTGAGGCCAAGAGTAGCAGATTATTCCTATCTGCTACTCTAAAATTTCTACCTTGGGGGAGAAAAACCGATAAAACTAAAAATCTATCACAAGTACGTGAGATCGGGATTGATATGATTGGTGATTTGAACATTCACATTCAAAAGTTGTGAAAAGAAGATCCAAGTAATTGTTTCAAAGAGTGGGAAAATAAAATGATGAAGCGAAGAAATATGTGCAAACTTTATTAAAATAGTAGCAGGATAAGCATGTGAAACATTAAATCTACAACTAAAAGGATATACATTTCAGACAGTAGATTTTAAAGAATAATTTTAAATAAATTGAAGACAAAATTATGTTTGATAACGTGATCCTTCAAATTCTCGGAAATCAACTATTAATCAAATTATTATAGGAATTAAATTTGCAATTCCACCAACAATATTATAGTGACAACTCTTGTAATCATCATTTCGACCTCCATATACGGGAGGATTTGAAAATTTCGTAGCCTGAGTATGAAATAGTAATGGTACAGATTTAAAAATTTCTTTACTTAATGTACAACACTTAAAATAGTAACCCGCCAAGTTTCGCGAGTTTCAATAAGGTCTTTTTTAATTACAGATCGTGAAATCAACGAAGTTGCGAGAACGGTTGTTGTACGATTTTAGGAGCATCAGCAGCTTAGGTCATATTGCGCCGTTTTCTGTTACTTGTGTTCTGTGGTCGATTTGCTGTTTGCTGGACGAAAAAAAAAATGCTACCTTCACACCTGAGCGAGACTAACTCAGCCACGTTGCGAAAAAGGCCTACAAAAATTCCTTGCATCATTGACGGGATTCGAATACAGGTTTATTCCACCCGGTGTGGGGAGCATGAACGAAGAACGATGGACGAAATCAGCCACCGTGCAGTCATCCGGTATTTGGGAAAAAAAGGGACAAAGGCAATTCATGAGAATATGGTTACAACATAGGGGAGGATGCCCCTTCCTATTCCACGTTAAGAAGTGAGTAGCAGAATTTAAACGAGAGAGAGAGAGAGAGAGAGAGAGAGAGAGAGAGATATTGGAAGATGACGCAAGCTGTGAAAGACCTGCAATGTCCATCACTCCAGCAGTTGTTGACAGTGTGCATGATCTAGGCCGCCGTAGCCGAGTGGTCAGGTGCGTGGGTGCATAAGTACACTTGCCTTGAGTGACCCGGGTTCAAGCTCGTGACTGCTGAATACGGTGCTGTTTCTTGTATTCTCTCTACCTTGTGAACTCCTCTGAAGTTTGGTCGTCCCGGAGTATAAACAGAAAATTTATTTATCTGGTGATGAGTGATCGACGAGTGAAAGTTCTGTACATTGCTAGCGTCTTGGGCATCTCATCTGAACATGTACATTACTAGCGTCCTGGGCATATCACCTTCTCATAACCAATTCCTCCGTTGTACCACATAATAGAGGAATTAGTTAGGAAAAGGTGTCACAGAACGATGGATCCCAAAATTATTGATAGCAGATAAAAAAAAACAAGAATTATCAAGTCAAGTGAACATTTGCATCGTTTGCAAGCAGATCCAGCAAATTTACTTGAAGGTTTGTGACCATGGATGAGACGTGAGTCCATCATTTTCAGCCAGAGATAACAGTCCAAACAGTGGAAGCACAGCTCTTCTTCCCCTCCAAAAAAAAGCCAAGTTGATTCCTTCTGCTGGCAAGGTGATAACACCTGGTTTTTTTGGATGCTGATGGAGCTTGCTAGTGAATTACCTTCAGAAAGGCCAAACAATCATAAGAGCATATTTCGCTGATCCTCGAGGAGTTTACGTGAAAGTATCAAAGTCAAACGCCGAGAAAAACTCAGAAAGGAGTCTTGTTCCATCAGGACGACGCGCTTTCTCACGTCTCTCATTGCCATGGCTTCACTGCATTAGTGCGTCTCTGAAATCTTGAGCCAATCCCCATATTCGCAGATCTAACACTATCAGGGTTTCACTTACGAGTATATCCTAATTTGAAAAAAAATACCTGGCCGGAAGACATTTTTCACCGACAGTGACGTCATGATGCAGCAGTGGATGCATTCCTGGCGACTCAAGACAAAAGTTTCTTCGCAGCTGGAATCAATGCATTGCAGCATCGGTAGCAAAGTGTCTTGACCCCAAAGGAGACCATATTGAAAAATAACATGTTACCAGACTCAAACGACGAACTTTTCAAACGCTCCTCGTACTCAATACATTATTTCGTCAAGACGTGTTCACTTCAGTTGCAGTAACTGCAAATATACATCCTATTTTACCAGAATAGCACGCGTAGCTTCCATCTATTGCATCAAGGACAGAAATTTTAATAACTAAGACGTGATGTATGCTGGGAAGACCCAGTTGGGGCCATTTGTTGAACCAAGTGTATATCAATTTATTTTCTTTAAAAAAAGTAGTTCTGAACAAATTTTCACTAGCAAACTCTAAACATTTTGATATAAAGACAATATATATATACATATACAACACAACAAGCATAAAAGCATGGGTTAATGTTAACCGAGTCACTTGAATATCAAAAGTTGGGCTGCATAAGACAAAACATACAGTAAATTAACTCATTATTTTTGATGTACTCATTAATGGAATAGTAAAAGAAAAGCAGGAATTTCGGATAGAAAATAACTTTGTCATCACAGCGGAAAGGTTAAGAGCCGTTTGAATAATTAGGGGTCAACTTACAGGGATGTGATTTGTGTGAGGACGTTATATATGAGCGGTAGAAGTAAAGAACTCCGATCCCAAGCAGAGAAATGCCAGGAATAGTGTAATTAGCCAACAGTAAAAATAAAATCAATCCAAATAATCATAAAAAAATAAAAAGCTTAATATCAGACCTCATATTATGATATTAAGAGCATAATACTAACAATAAGAAAGGAGAAAGTTAGCTAATGGATCGCAAAAGAATGAAAAAACATCTTAGAAATGAGACAAAGCAAATTGGAGTGAAGACTATCATTAGGGAAAAGCGAGGGGAAAGAAGATTACGAATGAAGGAACATCAGTTCAGATGTGAGGTAATGGAACCAAGAGGAGAAGTGGAAGAAGAAACCGCAAAAATGGTAGGAAGTACATAAGATTGTACATAAATACAATCTTTATTACTGGTAATGTACACATTTTGATTACAGTACATGACTAGGTTTTCTCATCACGAGGATAGGGCAGGAGCAAAAAATGCAATATAGCCTCGAACCCGCGACTTTGACTGCTACAGCTTCACTTAACCCCAAGATCACAGTGGTTGAAAAACAAATATAAGCAGGAGGACAGATTTAAGAGGTCAGTCAGATGAAGAGAAAATTATAAAAATGGCGCAAGTAACGAGTCCGAGATATGCACCTATGCAATCGCTGCCTACTTACGTTATGTTCAAGTAATGATCCCTGTAATTAAAGAAAGCAAACCTGTCATGGAAATGCGCAGAATCAATAAGTCTACATTTTGTACTACGCAAAAATGTGGCTGAAGTGCCTTCAGTGAAAACGTGTTATTCAAACTGTTATAACGATTAAATTATTTCAACCAATTTAATTAAAAATTCCGTAATAAAGTAGCAAAATTACTCAGATGTTGTTAATGATGTGTTTAAACATTTTATCACTTACATTTTGTGGCGGATTAGTCGAAAAGTGATCAGAGGCGACATTCCGGAAGTTGAACAACACAGCGAATTTAAAGATAGGATAAATCACGAAAAAAATCCATGTTGTTTTCATAAAAGCAGAAGTAACTAGAAGAACCACTCACGGACAGTCTTCCACTGCCTCTTATTTTAAACTTCGATGCACATATTTTCGATTTTCTTTTTGTACCAAAATATGAGCGGCGTTTGCAGCACGCATTTTCGTAAACGTGGCGGTCTCGTGCAGAATGAATCGTCGTAGTTCTAATAATTCAAAAAAAAGAGTATTTTATTTATTTTTCCCCCTACTTTCACGACAGTTTTCGGTAGGAGACGTTGTCACGGCTTGCACGAAACGTCTTGACATACCTCACAAACCACCTGTACGAGTGTCTGCAGCGTCTGTAACTCCTCCCATCGCACTCCTCTGTCTTTGTCTACTTCGCATTTTTTTCCCTGCTCCGACGATCCTTGTCAGTGGTGGAAGTCATCCATTTCCTGATGCCACCATGGCACTTACTCCTGCTTCCCCTGCGACGTGTGTAAGGAGTGATCGACATCCGGGCAGCCTATGATAACCGCCAGAAAGACGAATGCAATATTGCACTGACAGCTGCATAACCTGCGTATGTGCAGACGGTTCTCCTGCGCTGTGTGGACTCTCTCTCTCTCTCTCTCTCTCTCTCTCTCGTGATAGAGAGAAGCATTCGAGAACGACATTCATGTATACGACAGGGCAGAGAAGGAACGCCAGATATGTGCAATAAATTAACGCGAAGACATCCACATTAGACGACATCACAGCAGCGTAGTGCAGTAAGCATTGATGGAAAGAAAAATGTTGATAGAAAAGAAACTTTTTCCAAGACTTCGAAGACATTCTCACCTTAAAACTGTTACTTGCATAATTATCCATTATCCGACCTTTTTTTCGCGTATGTCTGAATTTTAAGGTCCGTTTCGTGCAGTAAACGAAATCCCAGAATAACTCACTGGGAAAATTCCGCGCTTGCGCTTAAGACTGGCTAACTGAAAATCGAGTAAAAAGGACATCAGAAATTTCCTTCAGTCTAAGACTGGACTCGAACCAAACATGCGCCAATTGACAACAAGATTTTATATAGGCTGTAATGGTTTAGATTTTTACTCTCATCTTATTATTATTATTATTATTATTATTATTATTAAATGAAATATACTCTACATGCACGTGTACAGTTAAAATGCACAACAGTGCAGTGTTCAATACATGTCGATATATAAAATTATAAACATTAACTTGAAGTTTAAAAGTGAATTATAAAATAATACGATACGTACAATAATAGTATATTTCTATCAGGAAATTAGCCCAGTACAAGGGAAAAAATTACAAATATCCATGACTTTTCTTTAATCCCATATCACGAAAAACTCATCGTTTACTTTGGAATATTGCATCAATTCTTATGGTTTATTTATATACAAATCTATTTACGCATTGATGTGTCTTGTTACATATACGAGAAGGGTATAAAACAAGACATCAATCCGTATATCTGCACGTCTCTGAGGCACATGCACGAAATGAGAGGTCACTCATAATAGTACTTTTTTCGTTGCAGTTAAAAACTGAGGGAGAAATAACTCTACAAGAAATGGAGAAAACTGAGGTCAGAGCTTTTATCAAATACAGTATTTTTGGAAAAAAGAACAGGACTCGACTAATATCTTCAAAGACTCGGTGGACACACTTAGGTGACTCTACTCCATCATATGATACAGTTAAGGTGGTGCCGTGACTTTAAGTGCAAACACGCCGAATGAGCTCTAGAAATTGCGACCAGTCCAGATAAATGTCAAGAATCCGTGACATTGTCCTGCACGACAGTCGTGCCACCATTCGACATGTTGTTTACATCAGGGGGTTGTCATGATACTTTTGGAATGACAAAATACACAGCAAGGTGGGTGTGCTTCGAATACTAGCACTCGACCAGAAGCGGATGAAATACTTGGAAACTCAGAGTCTTCTCTCCATATCGCACCAACCCAAGAGACGGAGACCTCTGTGACAGTGGTATAGTGTTTGAGGGCAAGGCCCACCCGTGGACTCCATCTGCGCCGCCAGTACTCTTGAGAAGTATACAAAACTCTGTAAATGCCAGAAGTAAAGTGTGTTTGGTGTCAAGCGGCACCAGGGGTTCCCCCATCTCCGCGTTGCTTGCTTTGTGATGGGTGTGCCAGTTTGCTGGAAATGCCAGAGATTTAAAAATGTATGGACATTGTACATGTGTAGTGTTGGGTACCGTTGTTCATCTGGTCATTTAGCCGCTGGACCCCTGCTGAGGCCCAACGTTGCCCCACGTGGAGGCAGACCAGGTACACCAGAATTATAATTATTTACCCTGGCAGTTCCTGCCACCTAATTTCCTGAGATTTCAATGGCTAGGACCTAAAATAAATAAATAAATAAATAAATAAATAAATAAAAATATTTCATTTAATTAGTTTTATTTCAATTGCAAAGGGTAATGTCGCTTGAATAGGAAAGGCCTAGAATATGGGCGAAAATTAATTTGAACGTATTTAAATTTTGTTGTGTGGGGCATTCGCTTGCATTAAGATAGAGGGGGGGGGAGACTGAAGTGAAAAGGAGTAGAATTATGGGAGCAATAAAGAAGACACCCCAAGGAAGTCAGTGGGGCAGGCTCATGCCCCACCAGGAAGGAAAAGGGGGGTTGGCGAGGAGGAGAAAAGACGGAAAATACCCCCGTCCCCCCACACCGCCAGGAAGAGGGAAGGTGCCTGATCCAGATCGCCAGGTGGCATGTTGGCAGCAAGGTGCTGTGGGATCGAGATAGCTAGTGCAGGGGGTATTTCTACACTCAAATTAAGCTCCGCCAAGATGATAAGGCATGGGACAGAATTCCGTCCAGGTTTGGATGTCGCAGTCAATATGTTTTTCTTTCTTTCTTTCCTTCAAAGCATTTCGCTCTTACTTCTTTCCTTCTACTTTATTCTTTCCTTTTTTCTTTCTTTTCCATTTCTTTTCTTATTCTCTCCTCTGGTTCTTGTAGTGTATTGTCTCTTAAGAGTCTGAGTTTGGAGGATTTGGACTGATCGTTGTGGGCTTGTAGACTTGCTGAGAAGCAGCCATGCCGGTAGCTTTACGAGATGTCAGTCTGTTGTTCTATGGTCGTGGAAGAATATTTTGTCTTGAAAAGAGCTCTTGCGCGAAGAGTGTGAAGGCACGGTAGCGTTCCTCATTTTGCAACACGAACTGTTCTTGGTTCCTGAGTGTGAACTGGGTCTTTGTCATGAGGATGCGGCGCAGGTCTTCGTAGGTAGGACATTCATGTATGAGGTAGTCCCAAGGTTTCTTCCTCTCCGCAGTGATACTGCGGTGAATCTGAGAGATGCACTTCTGTCCGATCTATCTTGACCACCGCAACCAGCTGCTTCTGGCCCTCAATGCACGACAATCCATCCAAAGGCTAGGGTATTGGATTCAGAAGAAGCCTACAAAGCATTCTCGACCTATGCCACCGCGGTCTTCATCAGACGCCGCTATCACTCACAACCACCAATTGGCACACCTACGACTACCACAGCTCATTCTGTCGACTAGCTTCCCCACTGCCAATCACACCAGAAATTAAATAACTTGTCAGCCATAAGGATATAACAAACCCAGTAATGATTCTCTACTTCACAGGAAGCGCCACTGCAATCACGTCACCAAGTTTCTATTATGTGGCCACTCGAGAGCTGATTCATTTTTTTTATTTTTTTTATTTTTATTTTTTTCTTCCTATCCATCCACAGTAACTTCATCTTCCCCTGCAATTCTCCAACATGTTCTCTGCTGCTCCTAGAAGACTTCATCGGGTGACTCAACTTCCCTTGACACAGCTTCCACACAGATTCTTCCCGACGCCGACACTTCTCTCTGCAGGGAATAAACCAATGGGATTCCTGCCTTCACATCTTCTCCGTGAAGCTCCTTTGTTGACGCCGCCTCTCCATCGGCGTGGGATTAGATGCTTTCGGGCTCTTTTGCTGGCCTGGAACACTCCCCAGGCGGGATTTTAAACACCCTCGATGAATCCTCATCGAAGGGGTTCTGCTGACGCTGGTCAACTGACAGGCGTGAGATTAACTGGCTGATTGGCCCTCTGCTGGGGGTAGCTTTCCGCTCTGCCTACCCTTGCTTCCTTCCTCTTTTCTTACCTTTCCTGTCCAACTCACTCCGTTCCTCTAACTTGGCCTCTCTCCTCTCTAGTTTTGCAAGTGGGGAGTGAACCCGTCAGGCGTTCCTTCTACCTTCCTGGCCCGGCTCCTCGTGCCGGTGGACGAATCTGAAGGCTCCTTCCACGGTGATCGTGCCTCCCAGTAACTAAGAGACCAGTCAAACAACACACTACTCACACAGAACCCACACTGACTGGCCTTGCAATGTTGTGCATACATCACAGAATACTTAACGCGGATTTGTAGGGAACCACACACGAACCGCTTGACAAAAAACACTATGTCCACTATACCAAAGTCGTATAGTTCCCTCCTGAAGGACCCATGTCCCGTGAGGAGAAAGGTGGTATGGAGGCCTGGAGAACCATGCAGGCTGGCTTGGGTATATCCGATGTACATCTGGGAAGAATTTTCGCTTTATGGCTCCTTTGGGGGAGTCGGACCATCGGGCCTGCCAGGTGTACAACATGTGTGTCGTTAGACGCCTCTTTTCAGCACTGTTGTTTGTTGGATCGGTGGTGAAGCCAATGCAGGTGGCCGCTCTCCCTTTGGACAGTTGGTATAGCAGCGCACACCGCAAGTGTGTGGGGGTGTGGAATTTCAGGGGGGTATTCATGTGCTGTTGAGGCGGATTCCAGGGTTCCCCCATTAGTCACCGTTGTACCTCTTGTGTAGAAGCTTACGCCAAAACCGGCCATTTTTGTATGTGTTGGATGTGTAAGTGTAGTGATATGGTGTGTTATTATGTTGTCGGCCGGTACCTGGCTCCAAGCAGATGGGAAGTAGTAACACCTAGTCACCACGTCCCACCCCCAACACGTGGAGGCGGCCAGGATCTACAATCACCTGCTGGACTAACCCAGGGCAAAAGACCAGGGAGAGTCCAGATAAGGATGAAATGAAAAGGCTATAGAAAGGAAAGTTTGGGAGCTGGAGAGGGAGAAAAGAATAGAAAAGAGGAGGATCAAACAGAGGAACCCTCCAATAGTTAGAAGGTAGAAGAAATAAAGAAAGACTAAAGGAAATAGAAGTGGAGAAGTGGACTGACTTTCCATGCCATGAGAAATAATCCCATGGAGGATCCCATCCTAGAAGCTAGGATCAGCAAGATTTCTTGAGATATAATTATGTCTAATCTCTTGTAGACATTGGTCCAGGCACTTCCACGGAGAAACAAGTTTTTTTTTTTATTTTTATTTGTTTTTTTTTTACCCTAATCACATTATAAACAGATTCCTCATCTTTAGAAGTTTGTTTGTTTTTTTTGGTTTTTAGGAGCATTAGCAACTAAGGCCATATTGCTCCCGGAATATGCGGCGGTTATTCTCTGACCTTTCCGCATCCTCCGTATTTGGTGGTGACGGGCTTGAACCCCGGTCTAATCAAGAAGCGTGTGCTACGCACTGCTGCTCTTTCCCACCTGGCTACGGCGCCAACTCATCTTTAGAAGAACTCCAAGAATTTACACTATATACAAGAACGCGATCAATGTCCAGCAGGGTATATTTGGTTAAAATGAGTATCCAATCATCATCAACTCCTGATAAAATTATCCTAAATTAGCAAGTCTAAGCTCCTCTCTTCTTTTAAAAGCCAGTGAGGCAAACGTGATCAGTGCTATAAATGCTGCTTCAGATCGGATAAGCGCAGGTTTATTTTCCATTGTGAAGGTATCTGAAACAAGCTGGAATTCACGCCTGTAGTTTTGATAATATTGACAATCGAAAATAATGTGAGCAATACTCTCTTCCTGTCCACAGAGACAAAGTGGGATAGGAGACAATCCTAATTTAAATAATTTGCTGCTAACTTAAATAATTTTTTACTCACCGGTCAAGGGAGTATGTTAATACTAAAAATGTAAAATTGTACCACGGTAAAAAAAAGTAAAAATGTACCATGCAATTTAGGCGCAAACCACAAAGATTATCTCTTCCTAAACTCCTTCACCGATGGTGAAAACTCTGGTCACGGCGCCAAGTTCCGAAGCTGATCAGTCTCTTTGCCTATTTATCTACATAAATAGAACGAACCCTTCCCTTCTCGGATGTTAAAGAAGCATCTAGGTCAAGTTGCACATCATCCAAAGTAACAGGTATTAATTTCTTATGGTGATACATCATATACATTTAATATAGTTCACAGTGTAGCGGTAATTTTTCCAATAACAACTGCAAAGCCATAGTAGAAGTGTTCTACACGCCCGTGACATCATCAGGAGGGCAGCACGCTGGGCCTGCAGAAGCTGTGTGTGTATGGCATGTTGTATGTGTATAGTATCGTGTTGGGTTCTGTTGTTTCTCTGGCTACTTGGCCGCAGGGCCCCTAGTGTAAAGCGTATTCGTGTCAAACGGCACCAGGGCTTCCCCCATCTTCGCGTAGTATACA
Source organism: Mastigoproctus giganteus (assembly GCF_048544385.1). Lineage (NCBI taxonomy): Eukaryota > Metazoa > Arthropoda > Arachnida > Uropygi > Thelyphonidae > Mastigoproctus > Mastigoproctus giganteus. The sequence continues at coordinate 132,517,131 of NC_143578.1, forward strand.
TTGTCATGTGAAACAGAACACTGTTCAGGCCAGAGATTTAAAAGTGCATGGATATTGTACATGTGTACTGTCGTGTACCGGTGTTCATCTAGTCATTTAGCCGGTGGACCCCTACAGAGGCCCAACGTTGACCGCAGGGCTCCTAGTGGGACACACGTTGCCCGCCACCACCACTACTAAGAGGTGAGCCAGGCTGCCTATTATTCTCTGGTTTGTTTCCGCCAGGATCGCCTGAGTTTCCAGGATGGAATCCAAAAAAGAAAAAAAAAAAAAAAAAAAAAAAAAGTGCATGGAGGAAGACGGAAGGACGAGGAAAGGCGTCGTTCTCCAGATGAGGGAGGCAGGGAAGGAACGAAGAATTTTGTTACAGTGACAGATACACAATAATGGATGAAACAACACTCCATCACTTTGACACTGAGTCAAATCAACAACGCACGGAGTGGAAACATCACTGATCACTATCCTCAAAGAAATTTGGAAGCATAATCATCATCAAAGGAGATGATAGCATCATTTTTTTTGAGGTTCTCAGGGTGTTTTCCTTATTGATTACCTTAACTTTGTTAAAATCATCACAGTTCAGTACTATGCCGATCTAATCCTCAAATTATGCGTTGCCATAAAAAAAAAAAGAGGCGAGGAAAGCTCCCCCATCATATGCGCTTTCAGAATAATGCCCATGCACACAAATTCCGCCTTGCTATGGCTGAAGTTTATTTCAGATACGTCAATTGAATATTGGTAGCTCATCCACCCTATTATCCAGATTTGGCCCCTACTGAATTTTATATATTCCCAAATCTAAAGAAATACTTTGAGGTAGAAAATTTGCAGATCACTCTACTGTGATGGATACTGTGGATGCCTGGTTGGATAGCCAACCACAAGATATTTTGTTTTGTTTTTTTGGCAGGAATTAGGGCTTGGAACATCGTTGAGAAAAGTGTATTAGAGTTGCAGGAGGGCTATGTGGAAAAATAAATAATATCGTTGTTGCCATCCTATTATTTATACCTAGGGAGTAGAGCAACTTAACAGCTCGTATTGTTTGTCCCATTGAAATTTAAATATGGGGAAAGTAAAGCAGAACTCAGAAAGTTAGTTTATACTCAGAATTCCAACGGGGAAGAAAGTCTATTCCCAGTCAACTCCTGTTAATATTTTAAGTAGGAAAAAAAAGCTAAAGTTGGTTTACTTGTAATTTCAATGGACTTTTGGAATGATGTATTTTTATTTTTCAGTTTTTAATGGGGTAGACAGACGGATTGCATCTATCTGTCTGTCTATTCGTAGATATGAAATTCAAAACTAAATATTAAGGATCTGTTCACATTATTCTTTTGAAACCTTAGCGACCTTGCAATGGAGCTTCAAGTTTAATTACATAAATGAAATTATATATTTTTATTCCTTTAAAGTTATACAGTTACCTTTTTCAAGGAAATACCAGTATACTTGGCATATCTGAATTTTTCTTAGCAAGATAAACGTTCGTCAGAAATTAAATGACCATTCAAAGATTTTGGACTTCCACTGAATATTTTATGAAATGCAGGCATAAGCCCATAATAACATCAGTAATAAACAAGATCTATATCAACTGAGCAAGCCAAATGATACATAACTCTTCTTGGAAGAATAATCACAATTAAGGAATAAACAAAACATATAATATAAACAAATAAGCAGATAGTGCTACCCTGCTAAATATTTGTTTTATATGCCAATATCAGTGCATTTACAGGAGAATTTCACCAGATTATTGGGCTGAAACTTATGGCCAAATAATATTAATTAATTGCGTTCTCTCCCCCTGACATCCCCTATAACATTCATGGTGCGTGAGCAAGGCGACATAACATCACAAACAACGACCAACCTGAATAAAATAAATGAAAACAGGTGCAATGCATTTTCTCAAGAATTATCCATCAATTAATTCATTGGCAAGGATAATGGTACATCTTTACCACTAAGATTTGCCATTATTTTCTTAAATTATTATAATTCGACCATGCAGTGGGTCTCGGGGGTATAATTGAAAAAGCTAGGCAGGAATAAGGCGTATAATTTAATACAACACGATGAACAGAACTGTGCACGAAAGATACCATCATATTTAAGGATTACTCTCGCGAGACTCAACAAATTATGGCTTCCACAAATCTCCTATTAACCACGTGCAGACAAGCGCCGCTCAAAAATACAGGCATCGACGTTTATTAATTCCTCTTGTTTTCAATAAAATGCGGATGTAATGTGCATCACTTAAAAAGAAATATAAAAAAAAAAAAAAAAAATCACAGTAATTGAAACGGATAACAAGTTTTTCCAAAGACTCAACAATCCCTTTTAGCTTCTGTTAAATTACCTGTCAGATAACGCACTCTTCTGTTCATGGCTTTTTTTCCTTCTAACCACCTTTCAGCTGAATAAAAGAGGCTATGATTGAATGCAGAGGAAATACTCGAGCAAATAATTTAACTTGTTAAGAAAGGACAATCGTAAGCCAAGGTCTACTAAAAGTTGCATAAAGACTATTTTACAGATATAGAACCAGCTGTAGTATAATATTGGCATCGATGCTTCACTGAAAACAACGATTGGACTGCATTTTATCCCAAATACTGGATATACAAAGGATAAATTTCCAAGATTGAATTTAGGATACGTAAAATTTAAAAAAAAAAAATTGAAAAAAACTGACCGCATGAGATGTCGGAAAGGCTTAACGTCCACGAGCCTACAACCTGATAAACTACACATTAAAAGGCTTAAACCGATTCGCAACAAGCACAATAAGCTAGCAGGTTGCTGAACATTTCAGCTTTTAAGGTTTTCAAGGATTTTTGTAAATTCTAAAGGATAAATTCCTCTAGTCATTGGCAAGATTCGGACTTTTTCAAACTGAAAAGGTGACTACCTTTGGGAACCATTTAAATTTTTACGACCGAATGTACAACTGAATTCCAAGTCCACATATGCAAAGGCGATCGGAGGTCACATGAAGCATATGTTCACAGAAACGCGCCGACTTTAAACTTCTCGCCCTCTTTAAATCTGTCGCTGCACTAATAATTTTAAAAACCAGCAGGGTATACAAAATGCAGGTAAAATGTCTACTGTCTGATAAATGGTTATTTGTAAAATTTCTTTCAACCAGTTAAATGCGTCTTTAAAAAAAAAACCCCAAGTTTAATTAAGTTTGTTTACCGCTCTCAGTGGCATTAATTCCCGTTACCAAAGTGTGCTAAACCTGTTAATTAGTTGAAAAGATTAATTCTGCCACAGCCGACTTCAGGATGTCAGCGCTGTATGTAAATGGCATTCTGAATGCAAACGAACGTGTTAGTTATGCACTCATTTCCTACGTCGCCGAGTTAGTTTTATCCTTTTCGCGCCTTTATCGCTTATTTCCAACCGAAGCTGTCTCGGCTGGTTTTGCCAGGAACTCCATGTGTGAACTGCGGTTATGTGGTCATGTCCTTTGTTGCGTCCTCTGTTTCTCGTCTAATATACGCTATAAATTAAAGAAACGTTGGAGTTGCTCCAGTATCGCGTCTATAAAAGATATCTTGGTTGGGGCGATAGACACAAGGCGCAGCGAATTGTGGGATTAGGCAGAATGCTGCCAGGGACCAATTTGACTATTAAGCTTTCTGCTTAAGCCTCTTTGTAATCCTGCGCTGCAATACCTTACCCATTTATAATAGGGATTCTTCTTACGAACTGGGATCACGGTTATTTTATACACGCAGGCGCACTTCCTTCGCACTATTACTTAACGTCCTCGAGCCTGCAACCTGATAAACTACACATTAAAAGGCTTAAATCGATTCGGAACAAGCACATAATAAGCTAGCAGGTTGCTGAACATTTATTTCAGCTTTTAAGACCATCTAAGGAGGATAATTTAGTTCTAAATCTTTCGAGGGAGAAAAAAAAATCTCAAAATGCAATAATTTCTAAGCGTACTGTACGAAACAGCATTCACAAAAATAAGAGTGATATTTCACGTGACAAAGCAGCCGTCGAAGTTAAAGTTACAACTCTTCTTTCCTACATCCACCTCATTTAAAGTGATCCTCTTAGGATGTAGGCTTGCTTGACAGTATGCCTACTTTCTAATTTGCTTCCCTCTAACTACTTGACTATCTTGAGATCGAAATAATCGATTCAAAGACGGAATCTTAACTCTTAAATCAGTTTGGTTTAAACTTCGGCTTCTTTTAAGTATATACTAACGATTCATATTACTATAAAGCGTTTAGGGCGTAAGCCTCAAGCTATGGAAAACTCTAGACTATGTTATGTTTAAGTATAGTGCGAAAGCATCAATAATACCAAATCTGAATGAACAGAATATTAGCAAAGCGGCATCGCTTTAAGTTATATCTCATATTGTGATTACCTTCACAACGAGTTGCCATGATATTGCACTACTTCGAATAAGTAACTCTTCACCTGAGGAGAAGACTAATGTTACTTATTCTCAGATGGATACCACCACCCAGACGGCACCGTTTCAGGGCTATTTGGCCCTTCTTCGGTGGGTGGCAACTCGTTGTGGTATTCACAATATGAGATATAACTTAAAACTATGCCGCTTTGCTAATATTCTGTTCATTCAGATTTGGCTATGTATTATTGATGCTTTCGCAATATACTTATACATAGTCTAGACTTTTCCATAGCTTGAGGCTTACGCCCTAAACGCTTTATAGTCTAAATACATCATGCATCTCTCATATTGTGGAGTTATACTTCATAACTGTTTTGCTATCATTGCATCACTCGGGTACCTACCCACCCACCGAAGAAGGACCAATTAAACCGTCCTCTTTCAGAAAGTCGCCTGACGAAGTTGCGCCGTTTCAAGGTCTTTCCGGATATCGTAAGTTCTAGTATTAAGTTTTTTTTTTTTTTTTTTTTTTGCTGACCCTGCTAAAGTTTTCAGGGTGGGATTAAGTGCCTGCGGGAACGATTGTTGCTTTTTTTTTTTATGAGTTTTTATATACGTGAGAGGACCTTCGAATTTACTCTGGATGCAGAGTATGAACCACGACAAGTGATTGAGGGCTTAGCGAAATGTGTAAATTTATCCAGATTGCAGGGGTTTACTCTCTGCCTTTGAGGAAATACCAGGTGGTTTGTAAAGACTGTGCGACAAGAGACACATTGCTTAGGGGCTTCCCGTTTGAAAACCAAGTGATACACCCTCATTTGGTGGGTAGTATCAGGAAGTATATCACCACAGAACGGTATCCAGTTGAAATGCCGAATACATATCTGAAGAATTCATTAGAAGTTTATGGCAAAGTTACAAAAATAGAAATGCATGCGTGGGAGGGCTTTCCAGAGTTATACACAGGAAAAGTCACAGTACAAATGGAAATGAGAAAGCCGGTCCCAAATATTATCTACGTAATGGGAAATCGACTACTTTTGAATTATAAAGGGGTAGAGAAGAGATGTCTGAAATGCGGCAGCTTGGATCATTTAGGTGCGAATTGCACGAAAGGAGTAGCTTTAATTGCAAAGTAGGGCACATCAGTAGTGAATGCTCCAAAGCATGCAATAAATGTAGGGAAACAAGCCACAAAGCGGATAGCTGCTCAGTTAGATCATATGCAGATGCAATCAGAGGAGGTGAAGAAAAGGGGTGAAGAGAACTTGAAAAAGGGACACATGGTCATTTTAAGGCCACAGGGAGCCACAAAAAATACTGTCAGCAGAACCAGAGAATTTAGCTATAGGAATAGAGGAGGAGAAAGGGTTTACAGATACAAGACAAGACACCCCTACTTTAATGGAAACAGGAAATAGCAAGAGGTCAAAAGAGGGGGGAAAACAAAGACGAAGAAAGCCTAGGGGGAGAAGGTAAAAGAAAGAGGCAAATTGTGGAAAAGGGAAAGGACATAATGCAAGATCTGAATGAGTTAAGTTCAGATGACTCTGAAGTAGAAGGGGCATTAGGTGAGGGAAGTGACAAGTTACTTGGGGGTGGAGCACTTAAAAGAAACATGTGCCAATAGGATCAGAAACATTAACTGTTAAGCTAGTAGAGTGGGAGCAGCGGCTAGGGAAACCTAGAATAGTGTTAGAGCACACTCAGGAAGACAAAGTAGGCAACATTCAATTCATGTGGAGAGACATATTTTTTGGAAATTTAGTGGGACAGACGCTACTGGGAATAGTTCAGCAGCTAAACAATTCCCGAATTTCATGGTTAGTTGGACATGAACAAGAGCTAGGTAGGACCCTGTATGCTTTAAGCATATCCCTGATACAATAAACAAAATTTCTAAGGTAAAACGAATTGCATGGTAATCATCGATACTTGGAATATACGGGGCTTTGCTCAAGGGCAGGCTCAGCATCATGTATGGAAAAGTATGTTATTACTAGGCGTAAAGATTTTATTCATTCAAGAAAGTCATTTTTTTAACAGCGTCCAAGTGTGAAATTTCCAGAACAGATATAAATGTCTAAGTTTCTGCAGTTTTGGCTCTAGGAATGCCAGTGGGGTAGGCATTATAGTCTTAGCACCAATTATAGGAAAATTCTGCAATCTTCAAAGGGACATAGAGGAGAGAATTCTGTGTATCGACTGGACACTAGGGTCGCAACACAATAAGACTAATGAATGTATACGCACCAAACACCGCTCCAGAGCGGAAGCAAATATTTAGTAGTTAATATCTTTTTATGTTGGGGGCCCGATTGATTATACTAGGTGGAGACTGGAATTGTGTTTTCGACCCAGTTAAAGACAAGACAGGTACGGGGATCCAACAAGGGGCACAGGGGGCTCCTTGGAGCTCAATAGTCTGTGCTCAAAGCACGACCTGATAGATGTATGGAGGAAAAATATCCCATAAGTCATTGAGCAACATGGTCTAGGGGAACGGTAGGGACCCGCACTGACCTGTTCTATGTCTCAAGCAAGATGGCAGACAAGATAAATCGGGTAAGATACATTAACATTTCTGGACCCGCGCAATAACAGATCATAAATTAGTTATAATGGACTTGCCTTTAAGCTTAACTGTAGAACAGGGGAAGGGCACCTGGAGGTTAAAACCGGTGCTCTAGCAAGGTGACCCGCAGGATATTAAAAAATAACGCATAATTTGAGAAATTCCAATTACTGGACAGAAGGAAGCTGGGCGAACTACAAGAATGCAATAAAAGCAGTTTTTCAAAAATTAGCAAGGGAAAAGAATATGGAAAGTAGGAGGGAGCTTAGGAACCTCTATGAAGTTCGGAGACTCTTAAAGTGTTGTCAGGATGGAGTGGGAGAAAGGGAAATACAAAAAGAAATTCTGTCGCTATTAGAGAGGCAGGTAGAAAATGAAGCTGTCCAGATGCGCATATGTTACAGAAAAGCAGATAAGTTATCTGCTTTCTTTTTCAAGCAATTCAACAGATCAAACAGAGACAGCAGTATAATCCATCAGATACAGGAAGGCCCACACCAATATCAGAACACTGGTGACATTGTTAAGTGTTTTGCACGTGTTTATAAGCAAACGTATACAGCATTCAGAGGTCCAGCTTTACCAGAGAGCTGGGAAATACCAGGAGTTATGGCAGTTCATAGACAAGAACAGGATCAACCTGTCTTGTTGAGTGAACTGTCATTTGCCTTGGGAGAAATGAAAGGAGATAAAGCGCCAGGTCCAGACGGGCTAACAGTGGAGTTTCATAAAAATTACTGGAAGGAAATCGGGCCAGTCTTGGCCGTCATTTTCTCTAAATTTTTCTCAGAAGGGGTAGTCCCGGAAGGATTTATAGAAGTCCAAACCATATTCCTCAAAACACAGCGTAAAACGGGGAAAGAAGTAGGCGAATGGAGGCCAGTATCTTTGCTCAGTACAGATTATAAGTTGTATGCCAAAGTGCTAAACGCACGGCTTAAAAAACACTTAGGGCACATTATAGGTCTCAATCAAACATATGCGATTCCAGAAAGATCCATGATGGCAAATCTGTTGTTCTTAAAAGATTTACAAGGATATTGTAAACAGAAACAATACAGTATAGTGGTGGCTGCACTTGATTTAGCTAAGGCCTTCGATAAGCTTTCCCACGAGTACCTAAGAAGTTTGCTACACACAGTTCGAATGGGTTCTTCATTAAGAACAGATATCATAAGTCTGTACAAAGGGGCACTAACTACTCTTTTGATTAATGGTTACAGCTTAGAGAAAATAAAACAGGAATGGGGTGTTAGACAGGGGTGCCCACTGAGCCCTGCACTATTTTCATTGGCATTAGAACCCATATTAAGGCAATTAGTAATCTCTAAAAACATCAGCGGGGTTCATCTTCCTGGTCCATACTCTGATTGCAAATATGTAGCACATGCGGATGACGTGATCCTAACTTTAGCTAACAGCATTTTTCTACAAAGAGCGCTGGATACTTTCAGCCATTTCAGTTTATCCAGTGGTCTTCTAAACAAAAGCAAGACTAAATGCCAACAGTGGGGAATTGAGGGGCCAGTACAATTATCAGCAGGCCTTACGGTCTCGACAGCACCTATAACTATCCTGGGGGTACCTTTTGCGAAATATCCGGCAGTATCGTTCCAGATTCCACTCTGTCAGAGTGGAATCTGGGGATGTTATCTTTCTCCGGAAGGGTGTGTATTATGTGGACGATTTTGGTACCAATTTTGATGAAGATAGTATCAATTGCATCATTCAATTATTGCACGCAAAGAAAGTTAACTCGAAGATTATTTAAGTTTTTTTGGAACAGCAGACAGCAAGAAGTGACGCAGCAGAGGCTATACTGCAGGAAGTGTGAAGGGGGCTATGCAGTACCACGGTTAAAGTGGTTAAGGTGGGCATATGTGTTAAAGCACATTCAAATGGCCCTATGGGGAGCCCACGCAGCGGCTGCCTTAGAAAAATATAATATGGGGAGGTTTATTGAACTTTTAGGAATGAAACATACTGGTCCGACAGTGGAAATTATAACACCTTTTTATAAACTAGTTATCAGACGTTTACAAGAGCTATATGCAGGGGGTCTGTACATGGGAAATAAACTTAAAGTTTCAGAGATATATTGGAAGTTATCCGATATAAACGTACCACCAGTGCCGGTGCCGCGCAGCTGGCTGAGACTGGATATGACTCAGATGTTCAGCAACCTACATCTCTATATAGGTTATGAGTCAAGAAAAGACACTTGCCAGTGGAGATGAATAAAGCCAAATTTCGAGGGCATATGAATGTTGAATGTTTTTTCTGTAAGGCGCGTGAAACATGCATTCTTCTCCGGTCCAGTCCCCAGCTCATCTGGCTCAGTGTACACAAAACAATGGGAATACCGCGCTTGACCAGGGAACAAGTACTATTCTTACAGTTTCCGGCCCCGATTTCCAGAGCGACGCGCATCCTGATATATCTCTTAAACGAAGGCAAATATCAAGCTTGGAAAATTAGGAAAAGAAAAGAAGGCCCTGCAGTGGAGGTGTCAAAATGCGCCCTTCGAATGATGCATGCCGCAATAAGAAGATTCTTGGTACTAGAGTTGCTACAACTTGGAAAGCAAAAATTCTTACAATTATGGTGTTTCCCCACACCTTTATGTCGGTTAATAGATGACAACATATATGTGCAGCTTAGATGGTAATAATCCTAGGTTAGGAGTGAACATATCAACTAGATTAGCTTAGTTATTAGAGGAGAGGGACCAAGTCAGCTGCAGGCATTTGGCTTCTCTCCCGTATGTGCGGCGGCTGAGTTTTAAAAGCTGCATGTAATAAAATGAGTGAGTAAGAGGGGGACGACCCTAGAACCCATGTAGGGCAAGCCTACTCCAGGCGGCCGCCAACTTGGTGGTCACATGGACTAGGCCTTCCTCGGAGTGTGTCAGTGGGAGAGTGAGCAGCCCAATTGGGTTGAGCTATGCAAACATGAGCTGTCCCTTTCAGTTGATTAAGTTTTTTTTTCTTTCTTTCTTTTTTTTTTTTTTTTTTTTTTTGAGCCATATAGGCCACTACGTAGCTCCAAAGCAGGACCCATATGTGGTCCTTATTGGGTTAATTTTACAGAAGTGTCCGTAAACTGGAAAGCATGTCTGGTTTAACCAGAACGCCTATTTACCCACTGATGAAGGCTAAAGAGCCAGAAACGGCACCGGGGGGGGGAGAATTCAATCATCTTTGCAGGACTCTGATTGGGTAATAACAGTCCTCGGCAGTGGGGATACATTGCCCAGTCGGGGAATGTAGCTTTGAGATTGTGTGAAGTAAAACTAATTATCCCTTTCATTTTTCTACGGCATCTTTTCCTCTCCCTCTCTTACTGTCACTTTCCTGCCTCTTTCTTCTTTGCTCAGTCTAATAGGGATATTGAGGATGGCTGAGATCTTCATCCAATACTATTTTCAAAACGGTGCCGTCTGGGGGGCCTGATGGCCACTGAGTTTCCTCGAATAGGTAACAACAATCTTCTCTACTGGGGAAGCGTTGCCTATTCGAGGAATATATGAGCTTTGAGTGTGAGTTGAAGGAGCAACTGTCCCTTTCTTCCTTCTATGGCATTTCCTTCCTCTACCTCTCCTACTATCACCTTCCTACATCTTTATCTTCTTTCTAAGTCTAATAGGGATAGTATGAGGATAACCGAGAACTTTATCCCATACCATATTTCAAAACGGAGACGTCTGGGTGGTGGTATCCATCTGAGAATAAGTAACATTAGTCTTCTCCTCAGGTGAAGCGTTACTTATTCGAAGTAGTGCAATGTCGTTGTGAACGTATTCACAATATGAGATATAACTTAAAGCGATGCCGCTTTGCTAATATTCTGTTCATTCAGATTCGGCTATGTATTATTGATGCTTTCGCACTATACTTATACATAGACTAACGATTCATTTAATAACACGATCCAAGGCACTGCCATTTATCACTGTTCAAAACCGAAATTTCTTGTAGAATTCAAAACAGGCACATACACTTTGTACTTGTTTCACTTTGCTCCAACAGAACGGATATGCGTAACTTAAGGATCAAACGTAAGGCCGTCCTGGCATATTAGTAAGTAAAATTATAAGATATGATTATGCACTTCTAAAAAGCGGTCGCTTTCTCTAGCTCATATCATCACTTCGATATTCTCAGCTGTTGAAGTGACAACAATTGAGGAATGCTTATTTGAAGCTCCATTTGAAACTGAGCAACAGAACTCTCTCTCTCTATTCATGTGTGGAATTCGCATATTACCATCTACATGGAGTCGTCTGCTAGTACAATGGAACGTGTAAGCCTGTATCGCAGTTCGAAATGGCCGATTCCGAAGAGCACCGTGTATTTGTTTAGTTTCACGTTAAATTCAGAAAAATATCTTCGAAAACGAACGAAATGTTGTAAATTTAATGCGAGCATAAAATATCAAGCGGTGAGAGAACGTCCAGATAGTTCATATAATTTAAAAACGTTCGAAACAAGCAATGCATCTGCGATAAAATGTTTCGCTGTATCCACATCTTCCCTACTTTCTCCATGCTCTACTTCCCTTTCGTAAACTAAAAGATTATCTTAAAGGATGATATATTTGAAAATAAAGCCACAATACCAAGTCATTCCGGAAGATTTCATAATGGTTATATGCTGAGTGGCCGGTAGGTTAACTTAATAAAATGGCCACTCGGTGTATAAGCATCTTTGAAGTCTTTCAAATATGCTTATACATGAGTGTAGTGCATTTTATTAGGTATACGTTACATGAGCATCTTGTACACTGGGTGATCCTCTGGAGTAGAGCAGACAGCAACCAAAGTGTCTTTAAAACGTCCAATGACATTCAAGAGGATAACATTACCAGCAAGAGGATAAGAATGCATTCATATATAATGTTTTGATCTTGAATCCTATCTCCAACTAAATTTTGAAAGAGGAGCATGGAGGTATCCAGTATGCAACAAACCAGCTCTACTAGAAGGATTGGAAGTTGACCAGTACATATGGGGTATTTTAAAAAATTTCAGTAATTCTGATGTGGAAGAGGTGACCACTTTATAAGGTACATGACATGATAGTCGGCGCTAGATGAGCTGGTATGTTTATGAGAGTCATTCCAATCAAATGACCCGAGTCATTCCGAGATACCAAGACTAGTCGCATGAAAAAACCGAGGAAGGTTGTACCTTCCTCCATACTCATACCAGCGCGTCTGTCACCGGCTGCCATACCACGTTTATTCACTTAAATCTTGCATATTCTCGGATGCACATTCTTACATTTTACTTTGAATATTCTAATACTGAATTTCACACATACAGCATCCCTATGTATCTGCCTACCTGATTTTTATAGAATGGCAGGAACACGTGATGCTGTTACTGAAGGAACGGCCCATTACATGAAAAAAAAGACTGGCCACTTTATTAGGTATGTGTTCCAAATAAAGTGACCAATCAGTATATATTCTTGACTACTTCGAAAGCTGCAGTATTTAGTTGCAGATCATTAGTCCTAAAGAAAAATTGAAACCCAGATTCGATATGGCCAACGTTATTTTCAAAAATTCTAATTTAAGACTGGCAGTAAAGCGTGTAAATAAAAATACTGCGATCGCCAATCTATAACACTTTCCCCATTTATAAAGGACAAGATGGAGCAAGCCTTTAATTCCAGCATAATTAATAACCTCGGATGACACCTGTACTACGACGCGACATCCGACATTAACGAGAAAAGTGCAAAGAACATTTGTTAAGATTTAGAGACTATAATTAAAGAGTAAAACCGCCTGCATTACTTCTATTAATACTGTATGTGCCAAAGAGAGCATTATTAATTACGTTATCCGATTGCTCAGGAATTGTTTCCTGTGACAATGACTCAACACTATTGCTCCAGTGTCACACAGAGAGGAAGTGAGCTCTTCGCATTATTGCAAAAATCTCTCGGACATTGCACTCCAGTCTAACTCGTAATGTGATAATAAACGCTTAATCAGTAAAAGATCACCGATGCCGCTATTAATATCGGGCTTATTACATTGTAGATGAAGTTATAGCGTTTCGGTAATTTCCCCAGATACGAAGAGCGCTGTCAGAAAATTTAAACATTATTACATTAGTTTTCGGGATAAAAAGCGATGCATTTGTTGCCCTTCGAATGAAATTAAGTCCGACAATATTGCAGCTCCATACTATCGCCAAATTTCAGAATCAGTAGATTAAAGATTTATAGAATTGTTTATCCATTTATAGATGCTTGTTTATCCATTTATACCGAACGTGGATCTTAAACCAAAGGAAATATATACAGATGTTTATAAATAAACAGGTAATTATCAAATAACATCTTTGATGTCTGATATTCTAAAACCGCATTGTAATTTAATTTAAATATAATCAATTCTTTTTGAATTTAAAATAGTTATAAAACAAGGAAAACATTATTATCTGTAAATAAAATGTGATAGTCAAGATCCAGAACGTAATCCATCTTGGTACACTTTCTATGGGGAAAATTGTTTTAAAATAAGCATTTTAATTGAAGGATTTCTGGGAAGAATTAATCGCATAACTCGAAGGGCATCTGTATGTTGCCATTTTTTGATGTTAATTATGGAATGCGTGAGTGTATTAAGCACAAAAAGAACTAATGCGATACAGTCTCTGTGAACTGCGTGTATTTTGTAGTCAATTTGCGTGTTTCCTGGCTGGAAGAAAAACCAGCCAGTTGACGGGATTCGAACCAAAGTTTTTCACATGGTGCGAGAGGATTTTGACACGGTGATTATATTCATTGTACTACAGAAGAGGGTGTTAATGAGGCGAGTATGGCTACGGTACATCGGCATAATTTTTTTTATATACATCGGAGGGAGAAATGTCTTTGTTGATTAAAAAAAAAAAAAAAAACACTCGTTAACTACTGAGGGATGAAAAATAGCATAATCTCCAATTTCCCCTCCCCGAAGCGATATTGATCCCCAGCCCTTATCCGTAAGGGCAACGTGACATTATTCACGAAGGCCTTGAATAATAGCGATTGAACTTTTCACAGTCATGGAAGCCAAATAAGGTTAATTAATGAAGAACAGGTTATCTCTCTCGCGGCGCCTCCGTAGCCAGGTGGGAAGGAGCAGCAATGGGTAGCACACGCTTCTTGATTAGACCGGGGTTCGAGCCCGTCACCACCAAATACAAAGGATGTGGAAAGGTCAGGGAATGACCACTGCATATTCCCGGAGCAATATGGCCTTAGTTGCTAATGCTCCTAAAAACCAAATAACAAACAGGTTATCTCTAATTATGCTATCTGAAGCTGAGGAATACTCACATTGAGAGAGGAACATGGCTTTTTTTCAGACTGTGGCCGAATTAGTGGGTCCCTATGGATGACTGAATGTTCTATTTCCACCAGAAACTCGGGTTTTTCATCGCCCTGAACAAGCAATTTACATATAAGATACAGATAAGATGCCTCACAGTTGTGGTAGAGAAGACGCTACACAGCCATCCCATAATTACCCACAAAGTGAAAGATAAAAAATAAATAAATAACGAAAAAAAAGAAACAATGAACTAAATTCGATAAATAATTATAGCAGTAAACATTTTCATTAATATTTGTATAATATCACTACTTAATTAATAATACTTATAATATTATCAATACTTAACATCACTATTTAATAATTACTTCGTATAAATAAGTCTCCATTAGTAAAACACGAAAGCAAATCCATTGTATCAGCCTTAAAATATTTAGCAATCTTCAATTGAATTTTAAATCATTAACAAGCATTAATGATTATAAAACTTCAGAAGAATATCTGACTTCTAACTCTCATGTTCAAGTTTGTAACGACTGAACATTAAGAGAAAATGCGATTGTTGATCTCTGTCACAGACTACGGTTTCCTTGTACAAATAGATTGTCTGGACACTTTAAGAATATGGGTGTATGGTGTGCAAGGAAAGCGCTTTAAAGCCGTGTGATCCGACTTGTGCTAAAATAAGTTCATCTGCAATGAGCAGGAGATTTCCAAATAGGCAAGTTCTACAAGTGCTGCACCAGAGGACCTTGACGAAAAACCCAAGTTTCCTCCAGGAAACTTGGGTTTTTCGTCAAGAAAACAAAATAGACCTCAGAATGCACGAAATTTACAGCCCAGACAATATATACGGAACAACATCATCATCATCAGCCATTTTCAATCCACTGCAGGATGAAGGCCTCTCCAGCAACTTTCCAGTTCCTTCTGTTTTGAGCACTGGCCATCCATTTACTACTCAAAAACTCATGAATTTCATCTATCCATCTCCGCCTTTGTCTTCCAGGTTTTCTTCTAGCTCCTCTTGGGTACCATTCTGTTATTTTCTTAGTCCATCTGTCATCATGTCTTCGAGCTACGTGTCCTGCCCAAGACCATTTTAGTTCTTTAGTTTTCATAAGAATGTCCTTTACTTGAGTTTGCTGCCTAATCCATGTGTTTCTCTTCTTATCTAACAGTCTGATTCCCAATATAATTCGTTCCATTCTTCGCTGTGTAGTTCTCAGCTTCTCTTCCATTCTTTTGGTGAGTGCCCAAGTTTCACTTCCATAAGTCATGGTGGGGAGTATACATTGGTTCATTATTTTACGTTTCAGACAAACTGGGATATTGCTCTTCAGTATGTGACTATATTTCCTGAATGCTATCCATCCAAAATTTATTCTTCTCTTGACTTCCAGCCATTTATCATTATTACAGCTAATGACTTGTCCCAGATAAGTATATGACTCCACCTTTTCAATTACTGCTCCTTCAATCATTATTTCCCTTTCTGTGGCATACTTGTTCATCATTACTTTTGTTTTAGCCATATTCATCTTTAGTCCAAAATCCTTACTAACTGTGCATAACTGATTAAGATTTTCCTGTAATTCTTTGGGATCATGGCTTATGACCACAATGTCATCTGCAAATCGTAAATGGTTTAGGTACTCTGTTCACATTGACTCCTTTCGCAGAAAGGAGTCAATGTGAACAGAGTACCTAAACCATTTACGTTTAGGTACTCTGTTTACTGCTGCCCTTCACATTGACTCCTTTTGCAGAAAGGAGTCAATGTGAAGGGCAGCAGTAAACAGCTTCGGAGATATTGTGTCTCCTTGTCGAACTCCTTTCTCGATTTTAAATTTACTACTGTCTTTGTCTAGTCTAATAAAGGAGGTAGCACTCTCATATATTTTCTTCAAAATCATAATATATGGGGTATCTATGCCTTGTCTTTCCAGTGCCCGAAACATTGCCTTATGCTGTATGGAGTCAAATGCCTTTTCATAATCCACAAATGCCAGGCATAATGGTGTTTTATATTCATTTTCTTTCTCCATTAGCTGTGATATTACGTGAAGGTGATCCATAGTTGAGAATCCCGTCCTAAAGCCAGCTTGCTCTTTCGGTTGATTCTCATCAAGTATTCTTTCTAATCTGTTAGTAATGACCCTTGTGAACAACTTGTAGATATGGTATAACAAGCTAATTGGTCTATAATTTCCAATTTCTGATTTATCTCCTTTCTTATGCAGCAAAACTATGATTGCATTATTCCACTGCATAGGCATCACATCTTTTCTAATGCACTTTGTGAAGAGCCTTGCCAGTTTTTGTGTTATGTCTCTTCCTCCCAATTTTAACAACTCTACAGTAACTTCATCTTCCCCCGGGGCTTTCTGATTCTTCAATGAAGGAAGAATTCAGGAAGAATATCGGGTATGTCGTATGTGTTGCTACTTTGCAATCCATCTTCCCCACTGCTGGCATCATTCCCTTGCTGCTTGTATAATTCTCTATAGTAGTCTTCTGCTATTTGAATTATGCCTTCTCTGCTGTTTATAAGTACACCGTCGCTATTCTTCAGTTTCAGTATCATTTGTCTATCTGTATCCATCTCATGGCTGCTGATTTAAGTCCTTTGTTTTCCCTTAATGCTTGTTCTACTTTTCTTGTGTTAAATCTTCTTATGTCCTCTCTGAGTCTCTTTCTAATGGCTTTGCATAACTCAGTATACTCAATTTTCTCCCTGTCAGTGTTTTTCTTGCTCTTCATTTGTCGTCTTCGGTTCATCATGACAAGTGTTTCTTGACTAATTTTTTCTTCTTTGGATTTATTTTTCCCTATAGGTTTCTTAGGCTTTATCACTTTCAGAAGGTTGTAGCATTCCTCGTCGATATCTTGGTCCTGAGCAGTCTGCAGAAGCTCAAACTTGTTCTTAAGTTCCAGTACATACTGCTTTTTCTCCTCCTCTGTTATCTCAAAGACCTTTGTATTATTTACTCGAGTCAGTTTTTTTCCTTTCCTACATCTATATCAAGTGTACATCTTACCATTCTGTGATCACTTCCAACATTTACCTTATTCAGCACGGTAACATCATTCGCAATATATCTTCTGTTAGTGAGGATGAAGTCGATTTCATTAGTTGTTAATCCATTTGGACTCTTCCATGTCCACTTTCTGTTCACTCTTTTTTTTTTAAAAAAGAGTTCATTACTGACAGTCCTTGAGATTCTGCAAATTCCACAAGTCTTTCACCTCTTATTTCTTTCACCAATTCCAAAATTTCCTATAGTTCCTCTTTCTGTGCTGTTTTGCCTTTTTCCAACCTTAGCATTGAAGTCCCCCATAATAACAGTGTAGTGGGTTTTCTGCTCATCTAGAAGACTCTCAATTTCGGTGTACATTTCTTCAACCTCTTCATCATCCTGGCTCGATGTTGGTGCATAAACCATTATAATCTTTAGCTTGTACCTCTTAGAAATCTTGAGTATTAGTCTTGACACCCTTGGTGATGTACTTTTGAATTCCAAAATGTTGTTTTTAAAATCTTTATGAACCAGAAACCCAACTCCACCTTCACTCCTTTCACTGTTTCCATTGGTGTACAGCAGATTTCCACTTGATAAACTTTATAAGTGATTCATTTCTTCTTCTTGTTTCAGCCAAACCGATGATATTCCAATTCACATTTTCTAATTCCTTTTCCAGCTCTAATATCCTGTCGGAACAGTATGGAATAGTACGGAACAGTATCGCCTTATTTTCCGGTAGTTATTTCTGACCACCGGAAAATACTGCTTCATTAATATCAGGAAAGCAAAGGCTGAACACAGAATAAAGGAAAGAAACTCCTGTGGTTCAATGAGTCACATTTAATGCTTTCAAGCACCAATGGAAGAGTACCCATTAGAGGAAACCACACGAGACACGACCATCCTGTTGTGTGTACGGACAGTAAAAAAACAAACAAAAACAAACAAAAAAAAAACATAAACTGCATGTTCATTCTGGTCGATTTGTCTGTTTTGTTCTCTCCTCCCCCCTCCGTCCGGGGGAATTCCGTTATTCACACCTAAGACCGACTAACTGAGCAACGGAGTGAAAAAAGCCAATAAAAATTCCTGACATCACCGACGAGATTCAAACCCAGTACTTTTTCACCCGGTGTGTGTGTGTGTGTGGGGGGGAAGACGGTGATTATAACTACTGATTACAATTAGCGCGCGGACGACAAGGCCAGTTCAGCCTGCTGGAGAAGATGTAATGGCATTGGACACGTTTTCGTGGCATACTCTTGTTCCCTCCTTGATCCCTCCGAAAGATACCGTGAAAGCAAGAGTATATCTGGACATTTATGCTGATCAGGCACACTTAGAAATGTTGCGCATTTACCCCTATGGAGAGGATAAATTAGAATTTCAATATGACAAATGCAACCATCCGCCATGCCAAATGTATGAGAGAAGTCCGAGGAATGCGAAAAAGACTGAAGCATCTATCCTAGCTAGCCCAAGTCCCGAATCTCAATTCCAATGCGTTAATCAGCCAATCTCCTGTCCATGTCACTTCAAGAACTGAGAACAGGTTTGCTACATGAAAGGTTACAGCTGTTGTTGAAAACAATCTAGTCAAAAGACGCTTTAAGCGGGTTTTTGAAATCTGAAGAGAAGAAATGCAGTATATAAGATTTCGTATAAGTATAGCAGTGGTATAGAGTTGAGCGCGCAGGGGATTTTTTTATTTTTATTCTTTTGTTATTTAAACCACATACTGTAAACGAGAGGGTAAAAAATTTCGGATGCGCATTTAAATGCGAATTTACACTATTTCAGACGGAAAGTTCTGAATTCAGTTCGAATATGAGCCTCTATATTTTAGTGAAATGGTTGCGTTATGAAGAAATACAATCGAATACTTATGTTCTAAATTTCTTCTATTCTTTAATGAAACTTTAAATTGAAAATGACATTATTATTATATCTTTGTATTTTGGTTGCTGAATTCACAAAGGCTGAATTTTACGATACTCTGATCTTTATATGAAAACAAAGGTTTATTTAAATACAAGAATAATGTGTAATCCGCCTAAAATATTTTACAAATTCCTGCACTACGAATTATAAAAACAAGGAAAGGATCCTTCAGTTATAATACCATCCTTAGTGGAGCCAGTCCACGCGGATCTCTTGATGAATCCTTTTTACGTATACTGAAAGGTGAAATCTCTTCTCACAGTTAATGATCTTTCTGAACTGGGAAGAAGGAAGCGCAGCAAAGAAGAAGCCATAAAACCAGTTATACCCATGAGATTTAATCGATTTACCAGTTATGGTCGATTTGTTTGGTATTCCCAAAACCGCCAGAACACTTAAGTACTGAAAGTTCCAACAAAATGTGGGAGATTTATCAAGTGGGCTCCCCTAACCATCTTTATAACCCTCCACAGCAAAAATTGCATCGTCGCAAAATAACGGGGTTTTGTAAACGGATGAGCAAATCACCCACGACTCTCCTCCCTCACCAAAATCTCTCCAAGGTGCTGTACACTTGATATTGTAATACTGCTCGGCGATAATCTGTTGTTTCCTTCGTCGCCCTCTTCCGACACCCTTGACAAACAGCACCTTTATGATAGGCACTCGGTCTCGGGGTAGTTTAAGCCTTCATGTGCCATGCCTCATCGCGAAGAGTGAATATATTATGTCCAATAAACGTCAGACGCATGTCCCATTAAACGTATTAGGTCTGTTTCCTCTCGTCCGTGTCTTCCAACTGCACGCGGTCGATAGTAAATGCTCGGAACGCCGAAGGGGAGAGAAACTCCGACTTGGAGTGGTAATGATATGTAAAAAACATTAGTGCTATTATAGTCGACAAAAGTCTCTAACGTGGTAACTACATCTCGGCGGAATACAAGGCCAGCAGATGAAGTTCAGTATTGATGGACAAGTTGCCAAGTACGTAATACATCTTATAGCTCAGAATGCATGCCGTAGCGTTTTGGGCAGCTAGTCATTTCCTCTGCATGTTTTGCAGAGCCTTAATTATTTGCCACTTTCACCTAGACTCACAAAAGGGTCCCGGCAGAAATGAATCTTTAGAGATAAAAGCAACTCCTATCCACAATTATCCAAAATGTTTATCCAAGACGTTCTTAAGTTTCCTCGAAAAGAGATAAAAATATGCAACCTAAGAAAATGGGAATTTTCTATCCGTTCTAAAACAACATGCTATTCCATCTATGAGGAAAGCTGACTTGTTTTTGCTCGCAGCATGTCCCTTGTCACTTTAACTATTGTTTATTTTAAATCAGTTGAATCTCTATAGAGCTATCCAGCTATGTAGTCTATCTCCATTTATTACCATATACAGTAGTAATAAATGCAAGATGTTTTATTGCAAGTATTGTATTTTAATCCAAAATGATATCCATTTTTGTTCATCACGTAAGAATTTTTTTTTCGCAAATAGTTATGCAATTTTACGTAACATATACCCATGTAAGTCCTCGCACAATTTATATGTTAATATATATTTTTAAATAATTTGTCGCTTTTTTATTGTTATATTTACTGCAGCCTTTTTTAAAATCTACTTTAGACTTTAAATATTTCTGGTATCAACAGGGTGCATAAATGAGTTAACATATGGGACAGCTATTCCAAATAAACAGGAACTTTGTCGGAGACCAGAAAATCCAAACTCTGAAACTTCCAGTTAAATATTTTCCTCGGGGAGTTTATAACTGACCTCCTTGAGACAGCCCAGTAAAAGAAAGACAACGTAATCTTTAATCTCGCATTTTGCAATTTCTATGGTCTAGCACAAACAGAAGAACGATGGAGGGTCAATTATTTCTACTCGCGCATCTTACATGGTAACAACACTTGGTGAGTTTGGGCTTGGCACACCCAGGGTCCTGAGCTGGATATCATCATTCTTCCCTTTCCTGGTGATTCCTTTTTACTTCTGACTCTTTCTCTCAGGGTTTCAGAAATTTTTTTTTTTTGGTTGGTGCAGCATAAGCCTCAGGTTTCCTTGCACCACATGGCTAGTAATAATAAACAATCAGAACATATAAAATACGAGATTACATTAAAATGGATATTACACTCTTCCATCTGAAACATCTGTTTCTTTTAGACATTTGTAATTCTTTTATTACAAAATCTGCTCCGTATCTTGTGACGTCTGTTTCAGTATTTCCTGCTACGCTGGTTAAATGCACAGATGACCCGACAGCCAGAGTACACCAGACATCAAACTCTCCGAACAGGCCAAGATTACAACCCTCTTTTCGTCTATTGGGACCGCAAAGCCAGTTGGTACCTCATGTTTCTTGACTAGTAAGACTAACTGAATATCTGAAATTTTATACAATGGAAGTTTACGCCTAAGTCCACTAAAGCAATCCTTTCTCAGATCTACTCTATCGAGGATCAGTAATACAAAATGAAGTTCATCAATAGCACTGTTGCACTCTATAACAAACATCAACTGTATTCGGACCTATGGTTCCTCAAAAACTCTTATAAATAGTCAATATCAGACTTTTTACTGAGAAATTTAGGAGAGTTTTTGACTTCTTTTTAACTTTATGTGCACTAAACCTTCATCTGTTTTCGGCGTCCAGTACACTTGATCATACTCATATGTAAACCATTCTAGCTTGCCTGGGTCGAGGTATTTCCCTACCTCTCGTCAGCAAGGATATATTAACATTTGAACTACTCTCCCAAATATTTTGGTAATATCAGTGAAGAACACAGAGAAAGATTCCATTGGGACATCAATAATTCAAATGGCAAATATCTTTTTGCCATTTGAATTATTGAAGATATCAGAGAAAGTGGAAGATATCAGAGAAAGTGAAAGGTCAATATTGTGGCTGATTACTGGCGACTACTGAAAAAGAGAGATCTCCGGCGAGACACAATAAAAGCAAAAATGGTAAAATAACTTGTATGCAATTCATAAATTAAGATAAATGCTCACTTAAATAACCTTTTATCGTAAGTCAGGAATGTTTCGATTCACCAAACCGTAATATGATAAGCGAACAATAAATCATGAATTTCTCTAATCGAAATGCATTCTCCATGTTATTTCTGAAATAATCATTGAACTGTTACGGAGCTAACGTACTGAAACAAAATAAACTTTTTTTTTGTAATTTAAGACCAGTATTATCTGATTGCAGATGGGATAAGGCGGCCTGACAACAGAATCTCATCACTAGTTTTCTCCAACACGGTCCAGCAAAACGAGGACGTTTACTAATTTCTTTCCATGTCTCATTCACAACAGCTATTAACAACGAAAGGCAGATCGTCTTACATTCTTTCGATGAATTCAATGGGAAGAACGCTGGATCGAGACGAAGAAGAAGAAAAATTCTTCAGATCTGTAACCTAAGAAGAATCTGTATCCAAAAAAATGTCTTCGGAAAAATAAGCAGCCCCCATTGTGTGCTTGCAATCAGCTCTTCGCAATTTAGGAGCTAGTTTATGCTTTACAACTTCAAACTGAATTACGATCACAGCTAATCCATCCATAATCTACTGATCGGCGGCATTTTTAGCATCACTTCTCAGTCTTCACTATTTATCAAACGCAGTCTACTGGATACAGGGGTAAATGACACAATTTACTACTTTGAAATCACACTCCTACACTGGATACACTTTTTCCTTTAACTGTGAAAACATGAAAATGGTTAGGCGAATATTATATATGACGACAGATGTAATCTTGCTATATCGCATTTATCTTATGAAATCTCTAAGCGCGTAACTTTCAGTTGTTGGACAGCGATTTTAAAGAGACTTCTATTTAAAGAAAATTTCATTAAGTATTTAATTTTTTTTTTCTAGAAAATTGCAATGGTAACCTTAATACTAACATTTGACATTTTATACACGGGCTGATAACTAGTTTATGCTGTCCGATTACAGAAAGATATTTGTAAATAATAATAAATTAATAAATACACACAATAGGGAGAGTCAGGACTATGTAGAGTAATTAGTCTTCAAAAAGACTAACCTCTCCCAGTTAAGAAATTGCACTTACTACTTCGGGCCAATGCTTAATGTCTGTGTTCTTGGCTGATAGTGATCTCTGGCAATCGTATTTGAGACGAGACAATGACGAAACGATATTATTTACCCATTTTGAACTTCACGATATAATCCAAAGATGGCTGCCAGTATCACCGTAGCTGCAATTCCTATGACGTGTTCGCACACAGCAGTAACAGCGTATCAGGATTGATTCAGATTACGAGGCTGAACATTTGTTATTAGAAATGAATAATGGAGGCACAGAGGATGATCACAATTTAACCGACACACCAAGTAGGAATATTTAAGAGAGGCAGCTAAGGCAACGGAACATCGATATATTGTAGTGCCACTATAAAAGGAATGTACATTGAACGGAAAATGCACATACCTCCTCCGAGGATTGACGAACTACATCCCCGCTTTCAATGAAAAAAGCCTCCTTTCTGCTACGAGATCGAACCTTAGACTTTACCACAAGACTTGATCAATGACAAGCAGTAAATCCATTTTACTATCAGGAGTACGAGAAAACCGATTCAAAAAAAAATCTCAGGAAAATTTAGAATAAAGTAAGACTGTTAATCAATTCGGCCCTGGAGATATTGTGCAAAGCTCATGGGGTAGAATTTTTCTCAGTGTGGTCTGTGCTTGTTAATAGGAAAGATTGTTTCGACAGGGACGGGATATACTTGAATAGAATGTGGTGCAAGAATATTCGCTGATGCTATCGGGGCAGCGTTAGGTGGGTCGGAAAACTGCTAGTTTGGGGGGATTCACACACTAATAGATTAGCAGTAACCGCAGGCAGAGGTGGAAGTAATTCTTGCACTGCTTCTATTGGATGAGCAGCAGCCTGGAAAGCAAGGTGCTTGGGATTTCAACAATTCCTGGGAGTCACCACGGAACAAGTAAATACATAATACATGGACTGTGTTAGGGTAACTAAGAATAAGAACAGGTGCGCGTATACTTCATGTACATCTATGCTAGGAGTATAGTTAATAAACTTGATGAATTTTAAGTGCTGGTCAAGACATCAAAGGCGGATATTGCTGGGATACAAGAGATGTGGTGTCACACAGGTATAACCAGTGCAGAATTAGAATATGGAGAATACAATGTCTACAGAATGGATAGGAAGGGAGGAGGGGTTATGCTGTTAGTTAAACACAAATTCTAAGGAAGTGCATTAAGTTGGCATGAGTGCACAGTGCAATGTTGAGTCAGTTTGGTGTGACATAAGCAAAGGGAAACAAAAATGAGGGTAGGAGTGGGTTATAGGCCTAATAACTCTGATGAGTTCAACGAACAACTGTACAGAGAAATAGAGGTGGGTCAGTAAACCAAAATACCATATAATGAGGGATTTTAACTTCCCAGATATTGACAGAAACTTGCAAGTTGGATACTTGCAAGACTTTTATGGATTTATTGGATGACTGTTTTCTACAGCACCATGTTCGAGAGGCAACCAAAAGGGAGTAATACTCTTGATCTGATTATTAGCAGTGATTCTTCATTCATTAAAACTTTGCAGAAAAAGGAACCACTAGGTGGCAGTGATCACAGTGTGCTGATGTGGGATTTACTTAAAGGTGTAAGTACCATCAGGGAAAAAGGGAAGGGTTTCCGCTTTCGTAAAGACGACTACAGTGGGACCAACTGATGATATTACCAACAGCAAATTCTAAATGGGAAGCATTCAAGGAATTACTCTTGTAAGCTTTTAGGCTTTTTATACCAACTAAGAAATACTGTGCAAGGTTTAGGCCTAAATGGATGCCAGAAGAACTAATGAGACTCGTGACAGAAAAGAAAAATTCTTTGGATGCATATAAATTATCAGGCGAAACAGAAGCCTATGATAGATATAAGCTAGTCTGTAATCACGTCACAAAGGAGGTTAGGCAGGCGAAGGCAGATTACGAGAAATATTTGGTAAGGGATGCAAAGAAAAACAGCAGAGTTCTTTACTGATGTAAAAACTCTAGAAGGAAGGGGATGAATCTGATTGGTCCACTTGATATTGATGGTTCGACTGTCGATGAACCTGCTCACTAAGCTGAGAAACTGAATGAGTATTTTGCATCTCCATTAACACATGAGAAATTCTGTAGGGAAGTGGAAGCCAGAAGTTTACCAAACTATAACAGGAAACTAAATTATTTTGTAATACCTATGATTTTGTAGTAACAAAATAAGAAAGGTACCTGGGGTGGATGGGATCTATCCAGTTATATTAAAGGCAGCAGCAAAGCAAGTAAGCAAACCAAGGAAAGGTCTCCATGCACTAGAGATGTGCAAATGTATCCCCAATTCACAAAGGGAGATCGGAAGGTGACACTAATAATTACAGACGTGTTAGTTTAACTTTTTTTCCGGAGAAAATAATGGAATCACTTGTAGGATCATCTAGACAAGACTGCAGTATTAATCGAGAAACAACATGTGTTTGTTAAGGAGAAATCTTGTCTGATCAATTTGATTATATACTACAATGTGGTCACAAAGGAACTGGATGCAAAAATAGTTTTGGTATCATATACTTGGATTTCAAGAAAGCTTTTGATACTGTTGTACATGGAAAACTGCTGTGTAGATTAGAGCAGTATGGCATTAAGGACAAGCTGCTGCTATGGATAAAGGGACGGTTGAGTTAGAGAAGACAGAGTGGTAATCAATAGACACTGCTCTTCTTCGTTTACGAATATTATTAGTGGAGTCCCCCAGAGTTCTGTGTTGGGACCATTGGTGTTTTCTCTATTTATCAATGATATTGATGAAGGTATATCAGGGTTAATGTCTACGTTTGCAGACGATACTAAGGTTGGTAAGGTTGTTTGTTAATGCAGTACGCTACTGCAACAGGATCTAGACAAGTTGGTTAGATGGGCTGAAAGGTGGCAACCGAAGTTTAACATTGATAACTGCAAACTACTGCATATGGGTAGCTTGTTGTTATTTGGTTTTAGCAACTAAGGCCATATTGCTCCGGGAATAAGCGATGGTCATTCTCTGACCTTTCCGCATACTCCGTATTTGGTGGTGACGGGCTCGAACTCCGGTGTAATCAAGAAGCGCGTGCTATACACTGCTGCTCCTTCCCACCTGGTTACGGAGGCGCCGTATGGGTAGAAGTAACCCCAGAGTAATCTATGCGATACTACACTCAGGGTAGTAGAGAATAAAAAAGATCTGGGGATAATTGTGCAGTCAGATATGAAGTTTTCTTATCTGTGGAGACAGGCTGCCAGAGCAGCTCATGGGGTCTTGTTAGTCAGTGATAAACAGGACTTTTGCTAGTAATGATAAGGAAGTGATTATTCCTTTGTATTGTATATGGCAACAGTCAGGCCACACCCTGAGTACTGCATACAGGTCTGGAGGCTTTATTTTAGGAAGGATATAGAGCTGCTGGAACGAGTAGAGAGAAGGGCAACGAGAGAAATTGCAACGTATGGAGACTATGCACCTGCGAGTGATCTGATTGAAGTGTACGAGGCCTTCAATGGGTTGGGCAAGTTCAAACCATTGGATCCTTCCTCTTGCTCAGATTATGCACTTGAGAGCGCATAAATTCAAATTGAGGAAAGACAGTTGTAGAATAGATGTGCGGAAATTTGCCTATAGCCAACGGGTGATTGATTGCTTGCTGGAACAAACTTCCTCTGGCGTTGTAGAAGTTGACAGCTTAAACGAATATCGAATATTCAAGGAAGGAACTGGGCAAACATTTGGAGCGAAAGGATGGGTGAAATGGCAATTTTTTTTTTTTTTAATGGCTGATGGTTCATAAGCTTGTTTTCTTGTATCATATGCCTCTACTAATGCTAATGCTGTCTCTAAATTGAACCTCTGGCATTCCTGCTGTGAAGGCTATATTGTATCTCACTTTTGTATATAATAAAGATTATAAAATGCACAAGCTATTGTTCAGTAAGGCCACAAAAGTAGAATACGCTGTCCAGAATGAAGAAAATCGCGGCAGATCAAATAAAGCAAGAAATCAATTGACTAGTTCTGGAGTTGCCAGTTTTAGAAGCATTACGCAGACAGCAAGAAGGAAAAAAATTGATAGAAATATGATCACAATCAAAACAGAAGAAAAGAAAAATACGAATACAATTTTAAATATGCAGTGAGTAATAACTTTATAAGGTATGTCTACTTTAATAGCGAGTAAGTGTTCCCCCCCACCCCGTCCTCAGAACAGCCTTAATTCGTCAGGGCATGGAATCAAAGAGCTGTTAAAAGAGTGCCACAAATACATAGCTTTAAGTTAACGCAAATTCTTCTCACAGTTGTAAATTGGACTATTGCAGACCTCTGCTCCGAAGAGTTCTTTCTGCCACATCCCACAGATTCTCAAATGGACTGAAATCTGGTGAAATAAGGAAGCCGTAGTAGGCTGAATTCACTATCATGTTCTGGGAACCAGTCTGCACAATTCTGGCCTTGTAACATGGTGCATTATCCTGTGGAAAAAGCCATTCGAGGATGGATGCACCGTAGCCATTAAGGAACGCGCCGGGTCAAAATTTTTTTCCAGACAGCTAAGCAACCAAATGTTTACTCTCTGGTCTGTGTTGGTGTTTCTGAGTCCATTGTACCTTCTTGATTTGATTTTTGCTGACAGCAGCGAAACCCAGTTCGGTCAACGTCTGAGACACTCCAGTAGCACCGTGCATATAAGCATCGTCCTCCACATATCGGATGGAAAAGGTAATTGTTCAAATGGCATCAATGACGCGAGGAATTTTTATGGACTATTTTCACAAAGTATCTGAGTTAATCCGTCTCAGGTGAGATAGTATGTTTTTTTTTTTCCTTCCAGAAACTCGAGTTTTTCTTCCGGCACACACACACACACGCATATATATATATATATGTATATATACACAAGTTCTACATGAACGAAATCCTCAAGAACTGCTACCAGATAATGAATCTCTGATACTCACCTGCTCCTGGACATGACTGACTGCTTTTTTTTTTTTTTTTTTTAAACTTGCCTACTTGCCTCAGGCCGAGCACGCATGTGCTCTTGTTTATTGTACATGTGTTCCTCGGCACCTTAGTCTGTAAATATTCACACCCTTCTGGCATAGAGCCGTCCCGGGATGACCCAAGGTTTCTTGGGAAATAAATTGATTTTAATAATAATAATATATACAGGCTGTCTAAAAATATTGGTACAAACGTTTAGGGGAGGTAGGTAACATATAAAGGAATGTGAATCGCATAGGAACCCATAACCGGAAACGTCACCGTAAGTCGGTACACGGCGCTGTTCATCAGTTCGCCAGAGGGAAAATTTCTGGTTTACTCATTAAAGCAGTAGTCGCCGCACGAAGAGCATGCATCGATTTACGAACTATGACTGGCAGACATGCACTTAGTGTATGGATTAGCAGAGGGCAATGGACGAGCCGCTCAATGAATTTATGGAGAACGCTTCCCAGACAGACATGTACCGGACCACCGTTTGTTTCCGCGTGTACATCAAAATTTGTGCGATTATGGGTCATTTAGAGGTAACAGGAGTAGTGCGGGCAGACCACATGACACGTTCGACGCGAACTCCCGCCATGGAAAAAAGTGTGTTGAATGCTGTCCAGAATAATCCTACTACTACTACTACCAGCACACGTGCCGTTGCCTCTGCCTTAGGAGTGTCTCATTGCGGTGTACAGCGTGTCTGGCACGACGATTCCTTACACCCCTTTCATCTCCAAAGAGTTCAGTTACTGCTCCCCAAGATCATCCTGCACGTGTGGCTTTTGCGCAGTGGTTTCTCCAAGAAAGTGTTCAATACTTGAATTTTCCAGCCTATGTTTTGTTCACGGATGAGGCTTATTTCACTCAGGAAGGCTTATTCAATCAGCACAATGCCCATGTGTGGGCTCACGACAACCCACACGGTGTGCGCCCCCATGCGGCACAACATTGCTTCGCAATAAATGTGTGGGCGGGTATGGTCGGTGACTGCTTAGTCTGCCCATACCTGTTACCATCCCGCATGAACTCCGCTAAATATCGAATCATTCTTCAACAAGTTCTACCAGGGTTACTTGACGATGTTCCAGCAAATGTGAGACGCAACATTTGGTTTCAACATGACGGGGCGCCTGCCCATTATGGAAGGTGTGTTCGTGACCAGGCGTTCTTGAACAGGCGTTTTGGGCGTCGATGGATTGGCCGTGGTGGACCCGTTGCCTGGCCCCCACGCTCACCTGATTTATCGAGCCTTGATTTCTTTCTGTGGGGAGCCCTCAAATCTATCGTGTACGAATCGCCTGTGGAGACGGAAATGGATCTCGTGGCGAGACTCGTCTGCACTACTGCTACTGTCAAAGAAACTCCAGGTGTGTTCGATAGTGTCCCCCAATCCATGCTGCGTGGGTGTAACGCATGCATCGCGTCTCATGGTGGAACCTTCGAGCATCTGTTGTAACATCATGAAATGCATCCATCTCGTACTCCATTGTTAATATTATGTCAAATAAATGTTTGCCACTAATTACTGTCTTGTGTCATTTCTGCTTCTTGTGCCTCTGCTACTACTTTCCCGTGACGTTTCCGGTTATGGGTTCCTATGCGATTCACATTCCTTTAGATGTTACCTACCTCCCCTAAACGTTTGTACCAATATTTTTGAGACACCCTGTGTATATATATATATATGACCCAATACGGTAAAATCCGTGTCTAAAACCCAACAACAACGGCGATACCTCAATCCGTGACAGGTAGATGAGTTGTGTGTTCTGAAATGCCCTTTTGGTTACCGCTGTTGCATTTTTTTTGGTTAACTAAAGTCTTTCTGTAAACCTGCAAAATATTGTAAGCTTCCATTGTGCTCTCACATCAACGACATGCCTCCAAATATAAAATCGTCGTTGGCTGAATGCTATTAGTTTATTGAGCCGATCTATGTTGATATAACCGTGACACAGTCAGCGTACACCGAAAGGACAGAATTCATGGGATACCTGGTTCCTGGGCAACGCGACACTGTCACCCCTCTCGCTAGTGG
Organism: Mastigoproctus giganteus; assembly: GCF_048544385.1. Taxonomy (NCBI): domain Eukaryota; kingdom Metazoa; phylum Arthropoda; class Arachnida; order Uropygi; family Thelyphonidae; genus Mastigoproctus; species Mastigoproctus giganteus. Next base: position 132,547,541 of record NC_143578.1, read on the forward strand.
ACGAACTCACCGCTTGGCAGATATATAGGTACACTGCATCCACGTAGACGGTAATTCGATGTCAGTATGGATAAACGTCGTGAGTTAAGACTTTGAAAGAACGATGACAGTACGTGCCCGACGCATGGGTCGCTCTATCGCGGAGATGGTACAGAAATTGCACTATCCCCGTTCTACCGTATCAAGAGTGTATCGGGAATACGTCATTTCCGCAATAACATCTCATCGTGGACAGCGCTGTGGGCACAGAAAGGTATTGGATGAACATGGCCGTCGACGTCTGTCTCGCATTGTTTCAGCCAACCGGAAAGCGAGTGGCACAAATCACCGCCGAATTCAACGAGAGAGGTGTCAAAAACGTCTCCACCAAGACCATCAGGCGATCATTAGCCGCAAAAGGTTATGGGAGCCGCCGACCCACCAGAGTCCCATTGCTAATACCACGACACAGGACTCTACGCCTCAACTGGGCAAAAAAAACATCGGCACTGGACGTTGATTGATTGGAGACGGGTCTCCTGATCCGATGAGTTCCGTTTCTAGTTATTTCGAGCTGACAGGAGGGTACGTATCTGGGGGAAACCGCACGTAGCTATGCACCCGTCATGTCAACAAGGAACTGTTCAGGCAGGTGGACGGTTGGTAATGTCTGGGGCCTGTTCAACTAGCACACGTTGGAACCTCTGGTCATCTAGACGCATCTTTGAACGGTCCAGGTTACGTGTCCATCCTTGCAGACCATCTGCATCCCTTCATGGTCAATCGTGAACCTAAAGGGCAATGTACATTTCCAACAGAACAATACTGCCGTGGTGACTAGAACATTGTTCAAAAAGCATTCCGTAGATTTTATCACCATGAAATGCCTTACCGTTCACCAGAAATGAACCCTGTGGAGCATCTTTGGGATGCTGTGAAAAGGTCCGTTCGAGCTTTGGATCCTCCACCCAGGAATGCGACGGAATTATGGACAGCGGTGTACCACGCATGGATGGAAATACCTGTGGAACGTTTTCGTGGACTCAGTGCCTCGCGGTATGACTGCACTTATTCGGGCGAAATGTGGGCCTATCCGTTACTAGGTAGGTGTCCCATGATTTCTGTCCAGTCAGTGTATGTGAAATCTCCAGCAGGGTTGCAGTTTCCGAGATAACCACACCAGGGTGTCTGGCGCTCACTTCTATGTCACGTTCAAGGTCGCTTAAACCTTTCCCCTTTTCGCACTGAAGTGCGCATACAGCTTTCCCAGGAATCTACCCACATGCTTTATGGCTCATGGTACCAACTCGTGATGCTGTTGTTGAAGGAATGTTTCGTTTCATTAAATGATTAGGCATACCAAATAAAGTGATCGGTGTAAGTAAAAATCGGGTACCAGATAGAAACTGACGCTTTTTAGAAAAAATTTCGCGTTTATCCCTCGCACTGTCCAGTTCAAGCCATCATGAAAAGGCCCGCGTGAGTAGCAACAGTTGGTGAACTCGTCGTCCACACCGGTTGTAAAAGACCTAAGTTCGAATCCCGTCGATGATGTGAGGAATTTTTAGTGGGCCTTTTTCACAAGGGGCTGAGTTACTCGGTCTCAGCATGGGTTTTCCTCCCAGAAACTCGGATTTTTTGCCCAACCAACAGAAAATTGACCACAGAACACACGCAATCTACAGACAGTATACACGAAGTAACATGGCTGCAGTCGCTGATGTTCATAAAACCCTACAACAACAAAAGACCACTATGAAAATGTCACAGAACACCGTTTGATCCTTTTGGAGGTGGAGAGCAAAAGAAGAAATGGAGGCAGGATCAAGTCAAGCCGTAGTGACCAGGTGGTTGAATGGGACTCGCAGCGTCCTTAGCAGAATTTGAAACTAGTTATAAAACACGCCAAGTGGCTCTCGAAGACACTGTCTTAGGCCTCATGATTATTTACACTCAAATTATACGAGACTTAACAGAACGGCAATTTGCTGAAGAACTTGCTGGAGCTGCACGAGGGCTTGAAAACTTTCAATATTTCTTCAAATATTTAAATGGTTTTTTACCCTATGAGGAAGGGTTGGGAAATACACCGATGAGCCAATACATTATGACCAGCGAGTCGTTATGCAAATTGAAGCAACTGCAGGTGAACTACGTTGCGTGCGCGGGTCGGGACACGGTATATGAGTTCCGTTAATCAGTGTTACTCTTGTTCTTCAGATGGGAAAGGCAGCGAACTTAAGCGAGTTTGACAAAGGCCAAATTGTAATGGCCAGACGACTGGGTCAGAGCATATCCGAAACGGCACGGCCTAGTGGGATGCTTACAGTCAGCCGTGGTTAGTACCTACCGAAAGTGGTCAGAGGAGGGAAACCCACGAACCGCCGGCCAGGCGTTGGATGACCACGGCTCATCGATTCTCGAGGTAAGCGAAGGCTCTCCGGGATGATACGTGGCAACAGAAGGGCGACTGTGATGCAACTCGCCGGTAATTCGAATGCTGGTGAAAGGAGTAATGTGTCACAACACACAGTACATCGAACCCTGCTGCAAATGGGACTGCATAGCCGCAGGCCGTTCCGAGTGCCTATGCTAACCACGGTTCACCGGCGACAGCGCCTGCAATGGGCAAGCGAGCATCGAAACTGGACCTTGAGTGATTGGAAGAAGGTCGTCTGGTTCGATGAATCACGTTTCCTGTTGCACCATGTCGACGGCCGGGTACGTGTGTTTCGTTTACCTGGGGAAGTGATGGCGGCTAGATGCACCGTGGGACGAAAACAAGCCGGTGGCGGCGGTGTCATGCTTTGGGCGATGGTCTGCTGGGATACCCTGGGTCTAATCATCCATGTGCCAGGCACTCTGACGTCTACCTAAACAAGTTGGTATTTTTCATTCAAATCAACCGAGCGTGTAGTTTCCTAGTCTGATATTAAAATAATTATAAAAAAATGGCAGTCAAGTACTTTTTCATAGGAGAAACCCTGGAGCCCGCCAAAAAAATAATAAAATACTTTGACTTGACCTAAATATCATTGCTAGCCAGGTACACCCTTGCATGGCAACGGTCTTCCCCTGTGGCGGTGCCGTCATTCAGCAGAATAACGGGCCATGCCACACCGTCCGGTTTGTTCGAGACTAGTTAGCGGAACATGAGGAAGACTTTCAGGCATTGCCCTGGCCTCAAAATTTCCCAGGCTTCAATTCCATCGAGCATCTGTGATTTATGTTGGAACAGCAACTCCGATCTGCGGCGTCTCAACCAGGGACCTTACAGGAGTTAAAGGATATGCTGGCTACGTGTTGGTATCAGATACAAGAAACATTGAGAAGTCTTGTAGCGTCCATGCCTCGCCAGGCACGAGCTGTTTTAGGGCACGTGGAGGACCAACATCATATTAGGTAGGTGGTCATCCTGTTTTGGCTCATCCGTGTATCTTCTCGTAGAAAATTCGCCTCCATGAGTACTCTCCCTCCCTGAAATTGATCAAAGACGTTGAATATTTTTTTCTCTCACAAGATTGATTCAATTTGCTGTTTCCATTGCCTAGAGAAAACTGCAAACAGCCCTTAACCACAACACATACTTGTTAAGATTTAATGACCCAAGGGCTACAGCATCCATATTGCCTATCATAACCTACTGATATAAGTATTAAATAAACACGTGAATTCCTTTTAAGTAACCGTAGAATTCTATCAGGTTGGCGTTATTTGTTAAGAGGCGATGTAATACTAATGGTTCAGATGAAGTAGTCAGAGATTTAAAGGCCTCGTGTTAATTCTTTGGAAAACTGGAATTCCACAGTTGTGGCTCATGTTTAATTTTTAACAGTTTATTTGTCTGAGATTTCCATAGCTTCTTCCATTGACCGTGGCATGCTTGTTGGATGAGAGATTTAGAATCTGAATAGGGTAGCTGTGCTTGTGGCAGACCAGGTGTTTGGCCACACATACTTGAATCGACTATTTATTTCCAAGAGAAATCACTCATTGTCAGTCGGATCCTTCACCTCCTCTTTCATGGGTTAATGTGACTCGTGGAATTATAACACAATATTTCATTACTCGCACCTGCAAATACTATTGCTTCTTCAATTACACGAAGGTAATTAAGAACTTTGTCTACCAGTTGAATCGCATGAAAAATACCAACTTATGATTAGAGACCAAATGGGTCTCTAATTATAAGTTGGCATTTTTCATTCAAATCAACCGAGCGTGTAGTTTTTTCCTAGTCTGATTTTAAAATAAATATTTAAAAATGGCAGTCAAGTACTTTTTCATGTTTCTTTTTTCTGCTTAAGCGGCAGAAAAAGACGGTAAACTGGTATACATCTTGAGTTTGCTTGTTTGTTTCAGGGTTTTATGGCACATCAGCATCTGAGGCTATAATGCGCCAAGTCAATACATCTTGAGACTTACACAGTAAAAAAAAAAAATCGTTTACATCTTGGGACTTCCACAGTAAAAATATATCTTTGGCATTTCCATAGATGGCATGGCTGATTTATTATTTAATTAATATATATACATATGCTGCAATCTAAGATGTTTCCACCATAAAAGAAAAACCAAAGAAACAAATTACAATTGTTAAATCTACAACCTGTTGCTTCTTGGTACTAAATTCTGATCAGCTTGTGAAACTATCTCTAAGGTTCATCTCGAAATGCGATGACAGATTCAACTATACATTTCAAACTATTACAGAGACTTTCTTTTAAATTGGGATGTTTTCGTCTTATGTAGGATAATTTCTTATCCTCTACTAATGTTTTCTTTAACTCTTCCTAAAGTGTTGATTCTTAGAGGCACATGAACATCGCAGGTAACGTCCACTATCTCTCTCTCCATAATAACTATCTATCAGCGTTCATCCACTTATTGGATGCAAAAATGTAATCCCCTTGCTAAGACATCAATGTAAGAGGCAATAAAAAACCCAATATACTAGGATCCCGATTGCGCTCGTGCAAAAAATCTTTTCTTTGCTGTTCTGAAAGAATCGTTGTTTCCATTTTCACGTGACAGTTATCGTTTGAAATTGGGGATTTTTATGGCCAGCAGCACAAGGTATTGTGGATGTAGGTTTTTAAGAAGATGTGATAAAAATGAAATACGGAAAATGGAAGAGACTAGCCAACGAAATCAGAAAACCAAGTCGAGCCAACATTACAGGAGCATTATATATATGTGTGCTTACAGTAAAAATGAAACATCTGAACACTGAAATATTCTTTCACAGAATAGCAGGAACGTCTTTTTCCCCAGAGAACTAAACAGAAAAATAATGTGTAGATGTAAAGGGGGTATGAATCAATTCCTTTTGTTTTCATTTGTCCAGGGTCATATGAACCTGGATAGGTGACATCATGGTAATAGAGCATATTACCAAGTTGGTAATATGCTCTATTACCATGTGATCAACCGAGTATGATTATTCAGCCATCTTCCAACAGCGAAGTAAAATTTCTCAAAAAAAAAAAAAAAATTAACTCTTTGGGAAGTTCTGCTATTACAAAAAAAGAGGGCAAAACAGAGTAAACAGAGGACCAAGCCTTGTGGACATTTCATTCATGACCGACTTAACAGTATTCACTTGATTTAGATTGCACGTTTTAAGGTACATGTATTTCTAATTTGTAATGGTTCACATGACATAGTAAATCTTGTCAGAACACAGATGGAAGATTTTACTTGAAAAGATGGTGTAGAAGTTTCCGGAATCATGCTCAACAGAAATAAGAGTATACATATAACACTCAAGCCTGCGATGAACCCACTTAGACGTGGATGAAATGGTGCACCATTCCAATTTGGCAACTGTTATGTAGAATCTCGAGCTCTTAAATATTATTAACTAACATATGCTCGTATTATCTACAGTTGTTTTTCTGTACTTCTTCACAAAGTACCATAGCGCAGATGTGGGAAACCATTGGTGGCGACTTTCACAAAACACTCTGCCAGTGATGGCAGGCAATAACAAAGCAACTCGCGTTAGAACTCTTCAATGGATCATGTGTGCGTAAACTGCATCTTTGTAGATGCAGCCCAATGACAGAACCGTTGGGCCGCATCTACAAAGGGAGAAGTAACGAAAAAATTCATACCGCACGTAGACAGAATGTATCCCAATTCGCTCCCCTGGTTTTCCCCAAGGCTAAATGCAACCTTCTTGCTGACGGGGCATGGATCGATAAAGGCCAAACTTACAGAGCTTGGGATAATTGAAGATGGGGCAAGCACCTGCGACGAGGAAGAATCATGAGATCACTTGATGCACGAATGCACGTTATACGCAGACCTAAGATGTATACTTATTACGCAAATTATGTACTTGCCTAAAAACCGGGAATACCAACTCCTTGAATCCGAGGATAAATACAAAGCCTTCAGCAAATATGCACAAAAACTATTTGCAAGAAGAAGACAGCGAGCGGTCCCATAAAACAACACACAGAACGTGCTACCAGCTCACGGACGGACACAGTCAAGTAAAGGGAGATCGAATCATGAAGCTGCTACCTGATGACGCAGGGAACCGCAAATCAGAACTACAAACCCAAAGACTAAAGATTAAAGTGCACCCACCCCGCTGATAAAACAGTAATGAACTGAAAGGAAAAAGGTCCCAGGAGCGACCACAAGACTGACCCTCACTGAACTTTGTCTTTCACTGAGAAATATCAGAGTTCTGACCTCCACCCACTCTTAAGTGACAACCAGATGGGAAGGGTGGGCACCAGCATGAGGACAAAAACTCCCAGGCCTCACCTACCACAATACGTCCACACAGATGAAGATGACCCCATCTACAAATGGATGAGACTGTACCTCAAGTGCAACAAAAGTCTATATGGCCTTGACCACACTGGACAGGAATCTGGTCCCATGAGTGATTCCCAAATTATGGAGACCCGAATAGGAATAACATGGTGGCAAAAGAGTGAAGCAGCGTTGCTGTATGGCCAAATTGGCCTTCCTGACCGCACTCCCTTGTGTGATCCTATCTTTCCCCTCCCCCTGGTGGAGGGGTGGGAGGAGACGGTTTCTGCTATCTCTTCCCTCCCCTTTCGTCTTCCCGTTCTTCTCCTGGTGAGGCATGGGCCTGCCTCACTGACAATCTGGGGACACCTTCTCTATCGTCCCCATATTTCTGTCTTTCATCCTCCAGCCTTCGGTCTCCCCCCACTATCTATACGCCAGCACATGTCCCACACTGTAAAACTCTAACGATGTCTAAATTGAACTATGCAAACATCTAGGCCTTAGAAAACCTAGTATTTAACCCTACGATGATTGTGTTTTTTTTTTTTTTAGGTCCCAGCCACTGAAATCCCAGGAAACTAGGTGGAAGGGCCTGCCAGAGTAAAAATTTCAAACTACTGTGTACCTAGTCTGCCCCCACCAGGCCAAGTGTGGGCAACGTTTGGCCCCAGCAGGGGGTCTAGCAACTAAAAGGCCAGAAGAACAACGATACACAACACTACACTCATACAATATCCATACACTTAAATCTCTGGCCTTTGCAGTGAACTGTTGCACCCACAATGAAAGCAACGCGGAGATGGGGGAAACCCCTGGTGCCGTTAGACACGAATACACTTTACACTTGTGCGTAAACTGCGTGCATTTTAAAGACGGTTTCTCGGTCTCAAGGATGAAAAACCACACTTGAAAAGGCATTCGATAATTGCCTCGTATTGATGACAAGAATCGAACTGAAGCCTCTGGGGATAGAAAGTGACTATCCTGCCACTAGTGCCTTCATGACGGCAACTGGTAACCTTTTATCATACTTTATTTTTATATTTTGTTTTAATGAATAATATCTCCAGTTCTCCAGTGCCATATTCACTTTGTGTGATTTAGCTTCCTGAAGTTTAATTCGCTGGAGGGATTAAAAAATGTTTTATATTCTGGCATGACCACACAGGTCAGAGGAATTTACATATACGATAAATATTTGTATTGACGATTTATTGTAAACTCTACTGACTTGGTTGTCGTGCCGGAGTATAAACAGAAAATTTATTTATTTATTTTAACTATTCTTATATGACAAGGATAGCATCAAATAACCGTATTCAGCGGTGAACGCGGACTCTAACAACGCGTGTGTACTACAACACTGAAGCATCCACCACTCGGCTGGGTCAAGCCAAGAAATGGCCTTCGTTGTAGAATAATCGATACAGAAGGAAACAAAACCGAAATTTCAAAAAAGTCAAAAGTAGCACATCTGTAAAGCACCATTATTCTTCAGCATTCACAAGCGGAGGTGCATCTTTCCAGCAGCCGAAATAGTGGATATGGAAATTGGCTGTTCTTCAAACTCATTATTAGGCGAAAACAACTTTTCTTGGACTATTAAAGTTACTTTTCCGTTTGTTATCGCTGGTAGTTAAACTGCCAGTAATAAAAACAAAGTTCCTTATTCTTTTTTCAAAGCGCAGTTTAAGCTTATTCCTTATTTCCTTCTAAAAGTTTACTCAAATCGTACTTTTAGGGATTCTGGTAGTGAAAATGACAGCTGTTCTATTACTGCAATTCTAGTAGCATTTGCAAATGATTTATCAGGAAAGGTAGCCGTCGGACTTATCTCGCATGCACTTACAATCGTAACTAGGTGCACCGACTGTTGACTGTGCGCTACTGCTTCCATAAACCATGTTGTTATTGAAATGGTGTCATAAGGAAGTCACTACTTGAATACAAAAGTGTCTTAACATTTTGTGAGTGTATGTGGGTCTATTACAAGTCATTTTTGTAATTTTTACAAAGAGTTACTCAGGCCGTGTGTAAAAATACGGTAGATACACTTAAGTTTGTAAGCTCCTCTTTTGATCTAGGGAGCTGTCATGGAGTAAAAATGATTTTTCTTTGTTTACGATGAAATTACAGCGAAGCATCGTAATAGAGTACATCGCAATAAAAACATTTACAGCCAAACACTTTCGCTCCATTAACACATCAATAAGATTAACTGGGAAACGTTGAACAATTAAGTAACTGTAGACTTTTCCAGCTTCAACAAGCTGAAAACCTTCGGCATTATGTGAATCGCTGCCTTGAATCTCGTATACGAAGACATCTCGCTTAACGTCAACATTGAACAGCCCACGTTTCAGCGTACCGTTCTGTTAAGTACGTTATCACCCCATAAACACAGAAAATCAACTCCACAACTTACAAATGGGTCCATAACGTTAGAAGAATTAGCCAGTTACCTACTCCTTATCGGTGATTAATTCAATTTTATATTACTCTCAATTTTATCATTTCCTTCTATTGGATTCTATTCCCCAACTCCCCTCATTATTAGCGCTTTTCCAGTTCTTTTCAGTTTCATTATCTTTGTTATTCGTTCTCTTCTCTTAGCTTATTTTCAGTATATTCCCTCTACAGCGTTTAATATCGTCTCCATTTTACACCGTTATTTTTTAATTCTCCCTCTTCACTGTCCTCGCAGATGGTTTTTCGCTTCAGACTGTTTCCCATATGAATTCACAGATTTGTGAAATCGAGTACCTGAAAGATCTCAATCTGAATATAAATGCAAGCAAATCTGCTCAAATTACTTATTCCCTTCAGAAACAACCCAACCACATAGAAATAAAAATTGCAGATGTCCCAATCCCAAATGTTTACGCTCACAAAGACCTTGGAGTTGTTTTTGATAAAAATCTCTCCTTTAATGCCCACTATTTATATGTTGCTCAAAAAATTCAAAAAGCAAAATGGTTAATCAAACAAGAAACAGCAGCGATTCAAGACAGAAAAACAGTCATTAAGCATGTTCAAAGATGCATCTCTCCCATTCTGTCCTATGCTTCCGAAATCTGGTCTGGTGCTCCTCAAGTAACCGTCAAGAAATTCCTTGCCCTAGAATACTGGGTTCTTAGATGGCTCAATAGTAAGCTTCGTTTTCCCCATACAATATCCAGGCAACAGCTTTATAAAAACCTAAAAACAAAGCCTCTGCAACAGATGATCAACGAGTCTGGAGTCATGCTTCTTGCAAAGTTAATCACCTCTGCATGCGATTCACCAAACCTAGCCAATATAATAGCTATCCCGAACAGGGTAAATTCAAGAATCCAGCAATTCAAATCCAACCTCTCCAGGCTCAAACAAATGGACAGAATGTTTCCCAATGCATCTCTTCACCTCATAAATCATCACAACATTGATTGCAACAGGTTAATCAACTCTGAAGCCTACAGGAGTCAGATCTCCGATGAAATGAAGAAAAATAATCCAACCCAGTAATTGCAACTGAAAGCCAAATATCCTGTTCTGCAATTTTTTTTAAATTCATAACTAAAATTCCTAGGCATTGTTAATATCTATATAAAATCTGCTATGTACATATACTCGATTATTTTATTCATTCCTGTTGTACTTTTACCTGCCCCTAGCCATGTGCTGTGATGGGCTTGCTGTATTTGCAATAAATGAATATTTATTTATTTATTTATTTATATTTCTGGAAGAATCTGCCATCGGTTGTTCGTATTAAAAATTCATTTGTTTTCAGTATTTTTAATTCTTGCCATTAATTTGTTTTGGTTCACACTGAAATTCCTTGCAATTCAGAAGGCAAAAGTAATTTGTAAGGTCTCCATTCCTCAGGCCAATGGGAAACCAAGTGGCCATCAAGTAGATCCACGAAAAACACAAAAAAGTCATTTTGCTCATTCTCTCTTTATAAGCCCTTTCCTAAATTTATAATTATTTTTTAATTTTAAGATCAATATCACGTGCAAAAATACACATATTTTAATCTGCATTCACATTAACACATTCTCTATTTGAATGGATTTCATGAAAGTATAGAGAGCTAAAATCCAAAATGGGTTGAGTCAAATTGTGGAGCAATGCATAATATACAATTAGCTCTATACACAAAATATATTAAACGCCATATATAATGTCATTTTATAATTCACTTGCGATATTCAGGAAGTGAGAATGCCTCAGAGTGCAAACAAAATAAATGCAACATTATACGAGTTCATATGAACCATTGAGATCTGGGTGGTCACAGTACTCTTTCTTATGTTGTTTTACTAGTTCTCGGTTATCCTTCTTCTCCGGAAAGAATATTTTATGTTTTTGGACGTCTCCTATACTTCCTGTCATTAGCATCCATATACAGGGTGATAGAAAATAATTAGGGAGGTTATAGAATCGATTATTCTGAGTAAAAAAAAAAAGTTTATATAAACATGTGTCCAATTTCAATGGATACGGAGATACAGCTGTTAGAAACTGGCGCGCCCAAAGCCATTATGAGAGGTATTAAAGAACTAAAAGAACTTATTGTTTGTATTTATTGACTTTTTGGATGATAAAACACAAATAATTGACAATTTTTTTACAGTTCACAATAAAATGTTCGAAAATCCCACCGCCAACCTCAATGCACTTTGCAACCCTTGCTGTAATATAACGTGTTTCATTCTGTAGTCGTCTTAGTGTTCCTTTATGAGGGCAGCAGTATCCAAAATGCGAGCAAGCAATTCGTGTCTCGTATATCTTTATATATACGAGAAAAGATATATATATATATATATCTTTTCTTTGTATACTGCGCTTTTCATCCATCCCCACAAACAAAAATCTAATGGAGTGAGAACTGGAGACCTTTGTGGTCAATGAAAGGGACCACTGCGGCCAGTCCATCGTTCAGGGAAAGTTCGATTTAGATATTGTATCACCAGACGGGTATAATGTGCAGGAGCTCCGTCATGCTGAAATTACATACCAATCCTTGTAGCCAAGGGAACATCCTCTAATAGTAGTGGAAGTTCGTTTTGCAGAAATTCTAGGTAAATTGGCCCTGTAAGGCGATTCTGTAAAACAACAGGCCCAATCAACTGATTGTCGATAATACCCCACCACATGTTTAGAGAGAAGCGATGTTGGAAATGTGTTTCTGCAATGGCATGTGGATTTTCGTCTGACCACTTATGAGAGTTACGGGTGTTGTTACAGTCACGGGTGAAAGCAGCTTCATCGCTTAACAGTATTAATGGCATTAATCGGCAATTAGCATTTACCCACTGACAAAATTCCAATCGCTGGGCATCGTCTCCTGGTTGAAGGTGTTGCACCCGCTGTATGTGAAATGAATACAAGCCGTGCTCACTTAATGTTCGCCATACGCTTGTCTGTGGAACATTGATACGCGTAGAAATTCTTCGTATGCTACTACGTCCTACCGACTGAAGAATGTGTTCTATTTCATCCACATTTTGTTCATTTGCACGTTCAAAAAAAAATATGAGCACTGGAAACTACCAGTCTCACGCAGTTTGGTGTAAACACTAATAAACGCTCTTGAATCCAGTATTCTACAGTTAGGAAACTGTCGACGGTATTCTCTACAAGCAACAGTAGCACTTCCACCACAAAAACCGTAGACAAACACCATATCGGCATCTTCAGCATGTGTGAAGATGTTCTTAACAACACTTCAGCTGGTTGGTGTTAGAAGTGTTGTTCTTAACAACACTTCTAACACCAACCAGCGTCCGGTTATAACTGTTCCTTGGTCCCATCTGATTCAGGGAGCTGTGGGCGCCAGTTTCAAACAGCTGTATTTCCGTATCCATTGAGAATCGAACACATGTTTATGTGAACTTTTTTACTCAGAATAATCGGTACTATAACCGATTAATCCGATTATTTTGTGAGGAATAGTAAATATTTCTCCCAAAATATTTACCATTCCTTCTGAATCACCCTGTATATGTCAATTTTCATCGTATTAACTACTGCCAACGGGTTTTCTAGAAATATTCTTCTAATGGCGGCAAAGCTTACAGAGAAACAGACTTAGTAGTAAATGGCAGTTAATGGAATTTCTGCTTTTTCTTTCGGAGCCTTAATGATTTCTATCGTTGCAAATGCCTCAAGTTAAGAAAAAAATATTAAATTAAAACCGGTAAAAGCTTTATTTAACTATACCACAACTCAAACTTGCTTCTGAAAAGACCAAAGAATTACATACAAGGTTCGTAATATAAGGTAGTAAAATTGACGATATTAATACTGCAGTTCTTTGGCTATTTAAATAGTTGGGTTGTTTTATAAAATCCAGCAGATCCAATTACATTTTATAAAAGCATGTACATCCAACACGTAAACCGCTCTGCTCACATGACTGTTCTACAAGTATTAAACGGAGATTTTATTCTTATATTATAGTTACATGAAACACACACTAAATACTAATGCCTCGTGGTCTAGGCTGCCTCGGTACTATACAATCAACACAACCATTTTCAAAAGATCTTCCTAAAAGGGTAAACATTGTTTTGTTTGGATATTTCACCAACTTGGATTTATTGACGGATGCCATTCAAAAGCTTACAGAACTCTGTAAGAAAAACTTATTAACGGTTATGAAATGAAGCGAAATAAGTTACTGCTTTGATTTTTTTGAATAATAAATCTTTTCTCCAGTTGTCAAAGAAACTAGTCACTGAGGTGTTTGTGTTTCTGTTTCTGTTTAGCAGAATCTCTTAATTGGTATGTTATCAGTAGCAGGCACATTGAAACTTGATGAGCTAGTCCTTTTACAGTATATTGGGGTAGGGCAAGAACCTTCCAGACATTGGGGGATCTTGTCCTACCCCAAATATTTGATCACAATAGTTTAGATTTCATTATAACATGTATTTAAGGACAAGTATTCCAAAATATTTGATGCTTCGTACCAAAAGAAGGAATATCAAAAGAATAATCAAGAGAGAACATAATCCCAACAGAAATTGTGTAATTCAGTTTGTATATTATTTGTAAAGGATACAGTAATATGTTTGTGGATCAAGAGGAACCACTTTATACGTTGGAAGATTTAAGAAAAACACTAAGCTTAAGGAGAAAGAGAGAGAATACAGTAAATTACTCACGCAAATTACGATTTTTTATCTGCAAATCAACAGCTCTTTGCAAAAGTGCAGCACCACATTGATAATTCATGGAATGAAAGGGTCGCTCCAAAGAAACAAAGTACGGAGATATTTCTACTGCAAAGTTAAACTTTATTACAGATGGCCTCTTCACATCTGCAACGCTGTATTACCAGATTTATATCCTTGAGTGATAAACTACTGCTTGCTTTTACGTATGAAGTAAAAAATGGAGCGCGTGAATTTTAAATTATGTTCCAACTTACAATACGAGAATAAATTCGCATAAGACATTAAAATAGTGACTACGTTTCTATTTAACCTATGAGTTTTGCTATACAATCTCTCTTCACGCCATTTTAAAGCATATATACGTGTTCCATTTTTATTCACTAAAGCGAATAAATGGGACATACTCGTCTCATGCGGATAATTTCGAAAAAATGTTTCAGCACTCCAAAATCATGAAGGAAATCGAGCAAATTTACTTATTGTTCACATGTACCACTCATCGCAATATAAGAATCCTTCATATCAGCCGGAGGAAACAAATATACTCCTGCGTACTCTCCACAAGCACATTTAGCTACATTTCAAGGCTTCCTAGAAATGTTTGCTTCATTACACTTAATCTGTTTCATACATACGTAAAACAATTTAAGAAATCCTGTACCATGTTTGAAATGTTATACTTTGTTTCATAACTTCAGCCTGCACTTCCGTTCACCGGTGGGGTGGAACTTGCTTTTTCATAGTTCGGAAAATAACAGTAAATACAAAATTCTCAGGTCAGAGATTCAACAGCCAAGTTGTCCAAAATTTGGTCCCCCCCCCCAACCCTCAGAAAACCGTGATCGCAGAAATAATCAGACCATGCCTCAGAAATCTTACCACAATTTTACCACCGTTTTCACCAATGGTTCCATCACACATGCGGCATATTTCCATGCTGTTATTTGGAAAATGTTATGTAGTGCAAGCTGTGGAGTTTATTCCTGAAAAACGAATTACAGAAACAACCACGTCACTATATTTCACACCCTTAAGTCCTGCGATCAGTGCAACATGACTTTTTAATCTTGGCATTCAAATCTCCGATCTGAAACCACACGTTTAGTGAATGCAGAGATGTCAATAAGTCCTAGGAGAACTCAGATGGTACATTTGTCTCTAACTTAAGTGAACGACTTCCCCCCCCCCCTCCAAGAACAAATCCAAATGGATAATAACGAAATTGGCTTTCACTGTTCTCTGGACAATGTCCATTTGTGGAAAGGCAGGTTTAAAACGTGCATTTTCAGTGCATATTCCTGAACATTAAGAAAAACCTTTTTCTCTTCGCTATCCCTTTATTCCTCCTCTCCTTACTATCACTTTATTCCTGCATTTCCTCCTGATTTAACAACTGGAAATTGAGCTTCAGTGCCAAAACTTTTTTTTTTGCACGCTCACAAAGAAATTTTGAATACCTAATCGGTTTGTAATACATTTGAAAAAGAATTGTCTGTGCTTGGGGCATGGTTTGTCACAAAGAGACAAATCGCTCTTGAAGTGATTAACTGTGATATGGGGGGGGGGAATCCCCGGAAAAAAATTCACGTTAATAAACAAAGGCAATAAAGGGAAATCGACTTTTCCCTTTGTCATCGTTACTGAGTGAGCACGTTCGCCTTGTCATATCCCTTTCACGTGGTAGGTGTACACGTTTCACATACCAATTATATTCGATAAAAATCTTTGCAGCTGGTGGAATATTACAGAAATCAATAGGAGCAGTGGCTCCCCTAGAAGGAATCACCACGAACGACACTGTGTACGCCTTAAACTTGGTTGCTGGAAGTACTGTAGGCTGCCCACCACCCTATACACAAAAAGGTTCCTGAATTACACTGCCAATCTCTCTATGAATGTCCGACAGTTTCAGTGTGAACTAACACAATCATTAACAATAAACATCCAGAATCAATTTTCGGGGCAGAACCATATTACTGGAATCAACATTACGTGCACACACACAAACACCCACGAAAGACGTTTAAATTGACAAAACATTTCTAAAAGCTCGAATTCCGTGCCTGTTCGTATTTCTGTGCGGGGGATATGGAAATTACTTTATGAGTATCGACAGCTGCTGTTATTAGGCTACAGAAAGAACTTCCATTTCTCGCTTGTATCCACTATTTCCTCTCCACTTTACTTGCTGTCTCAATTCCGCTGCTTAGATGAGTTCAGATCTTCATTCTTTAGCGTGTTATCATGTATTCATTCATTTTGATGTGTTCATCTCTGATGCAGGATTACCAAAGCACAGGAGCAGACTCAGGTTACCAGGCAACCGTTGTATTGATGTTAGTACATTCGAGAATCATGTGGACTGTTCTATTTCTCTTGTTTGTTTCTTCTCCTTTCTGGGAGTACTTATCGAGATTTTTTTTGTATGTTTACCGTATCTCTCTCTCTCTCTCTCTCTCTCTCTCTCTCTCTCTCTCTCTCTCTCTCTCTCTCTCTCTCACACACATTCAGTCTCACCGTTGATATTTCTATCCGCAGATTTCTTTTCCATCAGGCTTGTTTCTTTCCTTGAACACTGTTAGATTTAGTTGCTTTTTTTTCTCCTTCTATCACTCTATGGAATGATAGAAAGACTTATATAAAGAACTGTTTTTGTTCATGTGAGGATAAAATACAACCCAGAATTAAAGACACATGATAGATGGAGTATAATTCCCGAAGAGGTCACTAGTGTAACGTCATGCAACATAAAACTCACCTTTATCTTCGGGAATATTTTGAATTATGTCAGAAAGTAAAATCTAAAAAGATACGTTGGAAGTTGTCGTCAGGAGCATCGATAATTAAATAGGAACAGCTAAAAAATTAAGAGAGCTGCAGAAACATAATACAGTGAGGATATAAATGGATACGTTGGTGGATATCAAAAAGTACGACTATCAAAGAAACAAAAACCAACAACAAATTTAAATAAACAAAAGTCAGAACAGAAAAGAAAACGCCCAGGAAAAAATAAAGTAAAGGATTTGCATACCTAACAAAAATAAGAAAAATCCTTTACTGTAAGAAGCTAACTATTTCATGGAACAAAATAAATGAAGAGATAAAAATGAAGAAAACATATGCAATGTAAATATAAAGGCGAACATAAAATAAGAAAAATCCACACACAGCATTTGACGGTCCGTAATTTATTTATTATTATTTATTTTTTTTTTCAGTTATGCGAGTTTTTTTTTTTTTTTTTTTTCTCTCTTAGCGCGTCGGCTTCTGTGGCCATAATGTACCTCCCAAAGTTTTTGTATTTTACTCTAATCCAAGCCCGAGGCGGGATTCGAATCCACGACCTTTAGGTAGCCAGGCAGGCACTTTACCCACCAGGCTTAGCCCGGTCGGCTAGTTAGGTGAGTGTTACATCTCCTGTCCGATCCATATATAGAGCGGTTGTGGCGTAATTTTAACGAAATATCTGTGGTGGCTCTAAGAATCTTTCTAAAAGACCCAAATCTAAAATGAGAATAGAGGCGTTACATGCAGACGGACGAACAATGGTGCAGTATGCATATATGGTAAATCGCCTAACAAACATTATAAAATTTATTGAAGAAAGAATTACAAGCAGAAAAAAATCCTGTAAACTGATTTGTCAAAATTGGTAATCACTTTTAAAGAGCAAACTGAGATGGCTGATAGAAGCGCCGCCAAATATCAAAATATACGCGAGTGTAAAAATTTGTAAGAGCAGATAACAGGGTCACGTTTTCCATTAAAATCCTTTAGCGTAATCATAATTGTATTGCTATAATACGAGTAAAATAAAGTGATTCTATTCACAGTTAATTAAACAACCCATTGTCAAACTATTGTTATCTGTAATAATCTGAAGCACAGCGTCATGAAGATAACTAATAATAATACAAGAAACATTAATTTTCCTTTTAAAGTAGTAGTTAGTAGATGTGTGCGTGTAACGAACCATTCACTGCTTCAAATTTTGTAATGCGATGCACTGGACGATATAGGAAAATATATTAAAATATTTCCTGCAATGTAAAAGGAATTTCCTTTTCTGAATTCTTCACACAAGAAAATTGGTTATCAATATTATTAGCCTATTGTAATTTTATCGTGTATCTTTGATATGTGGCTCAAGAAAAATGCTACTCGTTTGATGAACGTAATCAGTGCAAAACTAATGCAAGACCAAGATGCATACCAATATAAATTTGGAGTTTTTCTCCAAATTCTTAAGCATTCAGTTCTGCAAATTTAACTTATTTTTCCTACCAGTAAGATGTTTCTTTCTGAAAGGAATAGAGTATACAATGGAGAGCCCTGTAACCGTATTTACTCAGTTACCTTGCAAGTAATCAAGGAACTGGAATGGGTTATGGAACATTATGGTCAGCTAATTCTTGATGGAAAGCACCCACGAAAAACCGTCTCTTTTAAAAAGGGACGATTAGGGATTTGTATTAATCAAAATTATTATTATTATTAAAATCAGTTTATTTCCCAAAAAACCTTTGGTCACCCCGGGATGGCACTGTGCCAGAAGGGTGTGAATATTTACAGACTAAGGTGCGAGGAACACATGTGCAATAAACAAGAGTACATGCGTGCTCGACCCGAGACATTTATAGGATTAAATATACAAAATATATAATTACATGAAGACAAAGTCTTTGTCAAATACAAATAGGCAAGTTAAAAAAAAAAAAGTCATGTCCAGGAGCAGGTGAGTATCATAGTTTCATTATCTGGTAGCAGTTCTTGAGGATTAATAAACAAGTATCCAAATCTGTGGAAAGGGTCTGAAGACGACCTTAAAAATATTAAATACTTGAAAACTTGCCTGGTCCCATATTTATAACAGTCCCATGTTAATTATAACAGGTATGTTGCAATGAATGGTACGTTTCCGGTCAGAACCACATTAAGAAATCCATTAGTATGGCATACTGGATAAAACGGCTTAACTAGGTCGTACCTATTCCCTTACCATCTCGAAACCTATACTGTACTTAAATTTGGAAATGGCTGCGTGAACTCTGGTTCTTGCTCAGAATTAGCCTAATCACTCTCTCTGATAGTCACCAACAGATGGATGCACATGATCTACATCACATTACATATCAATTAAAGCATGCTAGAGGAACGACACATGATGGGTAGATACCTATTCGAACCAGACTGAAACAACGAGGATGGCCAGATTACTTTTCCCACCAACACTCTCCAAATAAGGATCAACCCGCACAACTTCTTTTATGATAAGACCTACAAGAAGCAAACCACACCAAGAGACGTACCAGCGCACCGAACTCTAACGCTGATTCTATGGATTACAAAATCCCATTAAGCTAAATAGTTCTGTTTACTGTTCCCTCCTTAAATCAATGCAACCTTTAATATTTAATTGTATATTTCGCTGTAATCGTAAATATCTTTTGGGCTAACTATCGTCGCAATTTAAACATTACTGTAATTGAGAATATCATTATAATTTAAAACATCATCGCAATTGTGAATGTCAACATTGCTGTTTTCATATTTTTGTATTCTACAAGTACTACAATGTAACCGCACCCTGATCGCTGTACCAGGTATAACAATTCATGCTAATGAAATTACTTTAATAATCAGTACGATATCATATCGACATTGTGTTAAATAAGTTGTAAAATAACAGTATAAAGCAACATAAAAGGAGGAAATCATTTCCAATATTTCTACGCGAATAAAACCGGCTGTTTTAGAGTAACTATTTACTCTAAGGCGGAATGTGCACAGATCTTCATGTCAAGCTGGAGCATTCGTGTATTGAAATAAAGTGCCATTAGAAAAGGTAATCACAACGCTTCACGGTAGTCTATCTCTGGCTATAGAGTAAATTCTTGCGTGTACAGGTATGGCGAAAAAGTACGTACACACACACACACACACACACACGAAGGAAGGGGGTGCGTTTCTTACATAGGAAAACAGTCAACTATTTTTCATTCCTAACAACAATAAATTTCTATTTGTCTTTATACTTGTCTTAATTTACTGAACTTTTGTTGTTGTTGCAGCCATTAATTCTCTGGGGTTCGTTTGGCTTCCGATTAGAAGCAGCTTTTAATTTACTGAAGGTATACAAATAAAAAATTGCCTGACAGTTAGTACACGGTAGATAAAGTCCCCTTTCGTGTTTTATTAACCGTTTCTCTGGAGTTCACTTGTGTGTAGGAATCAAAGAGCGTGCACCGTAAAAAAAATCTATTTGTGGTGTTTGACTTTCTTGTAAGGTTGCAATAGGGCTTCGGTGTCTAATCTAAGAGTGGTTCACGGAAGTTGATTGGTTTAAACCACTTCAGTGGTTTCCTTGTGTTTGTTTTTTTTTTTTTTTACTTCCAGGTCGCAAAAATCAAACTGAATTACTGTTGGAAGGGAATTATCGAAGAGAAAATTCTTTAAGAATAAACGCAGACAAAGTAGAAAGCTCCAACGAGTTACACACAGAATCCTCCCCTATCAACCGTTAAGTTCACTACCGCATATGAAATTACTTTGCAACAATATTCGTACGAATGTTATTTCAACACATTCCTAAATACAATATATATCATCCCCTTTGAATAAATCTTTAGGATAATCTTCTAAGGGAAAAAAGCCAAGTGAAAATTTAATTATAATAATCAAATGTTTGAGCCTGCTGTGTTGTACGGCCAGCAAATCTCTTTTCTTCTTCGCAATGCATTCACCACCACTACCAAGCGTGACAGTTGCGACTTCCATCTCGTGCCAACACCGTTACTCTTGTCAGCCTTTCATCTGTCATTTACAGGTTTATCGCCAGTTCCCGATATGTTTTACTTTCATCCGCGCTTGCTTTTCAACATGTTTTGGAATTTCCGAATAATGTGTGTCGCTCTGTAATAAAGTCCTCACACGCTTTGTTTCCTTGATAGTTAAGTATGCAATCATCAAAGGAGAAAATTCGCAGACAGAAAAGCAAAACTAGTAATTCATTCACTTATCAGAGGATATACAGTATTCCCCTTCGTGTGTGTAACGTACATTTCTTACATAGCGAAGAACAGCAGTTTTTATCTTCCTCGTGCCTCAACTTCCGCGTTTCTTTCACGACAGCGATTATAGCCCATAAAGAGGGCAACCTACTTATTTATTCTCGGAGACGCGCTGGTGAGGGGAAAACACTGAACACCATTCATCGTCCTATCCGGATCGAATCCGGCATCTTGTGATGTGAGAAAAGAACGTTGTTTGGGATCAGGAGTCCCCGAAGAATCAAAACACTAAAGGGGAGGAACAAACACAGGGTGCACTTACAGGAACGAAATTATTGAAATTGGATTTTAGACTGCAACAAGCACGGAAAGGGGAGCACCGAAGCACGACAGGAACAGTGTGACGGAGACACACGACCTTTGCTTCCCTTACTACTAATCTGATTTGTCTGCAGGAGAAGATACTGGAGATGCAGGTAAAACATGCAGTTTGACGCACATATTGTACATTAGAGATTTTTTTCGTGTAAATCCATTTACAAGAAGATATATCCTTGGAAGGGAGGGTAGAAGAAAGATAGACAGAGCTACAAGAAGATGCGATTCAAATTCTACAAGCTTTATTTACATCAAGAACAGAAGCGCATTCTTCAAGGATTAACTAAGCAGACTTCATTTTAACCTTAATCACATACAATTCTATGTATTTTACTTTTCCCCCATTGGTGCCAAAACTATAATTACGAGTCCGTTACTGAAGAATCTGCACAATAGGTTTTAAGTTAAAACAAGGAGATGGCAACTGCTGTAATTCCGTGAACGCCAGCGAAGAACGCAACACCATTTTCAAATAATAATCGAATATTTATTGTTGAAATTTTGACATAATAAGCAGGGAAAGCGGTGTACCGGGACGTAGACAAGGACAATTGTGTGTTAAGGGTAGTATTTGGTCGAATTTATCCATTGAAATTATACTTTGTATTTTGCAAGGGGCGATGAGTGGTCTCTACCACACAGTAACATTATCTCAGGTAGATAATGAATATTAATTTGATATTTCGTTTAGCATACGGATATCAGATTTCAAAAGCATATCACGGGGCCCCTTATTAAAAATTTCTCGAGATTTTGTTTTACTGACAAACACTCTTGGCTGAAATGTGTTGCACTAATCATTTTATAAACCTTCTGAACGTAAATATTATTTTTATTCAAGCTATAAGCAACGAAAAACTCACCGTATTTGCATCATTTCTGTATAGCACAATTGACTGAAGAAAACCGAAGTCTGCAGGAGCTCCTCCGTAACGAGTTGCCTAACTGCTGCACTTGAATAAATAATACTTTCCAAATTGATTAGTATACTTCTACTTATTTTCAGCTGAATGCCACCAACCAGGTGCACAGTTTTGAAGATGACTGTCGCGCCCCCTTATACAACAGGAGTTTATTGAAATGACGCCTTTTCTGAAAACTTCTGTTTACTTCAAACAATTTAGCTACATATGGAAATGATGCTAATGCTCAAAGTTCTGAAGTTAAAAATTTTAGTAACTTGAGGCCTTATAGCCCTAGAATAATACGAGTTTGAAACTTACGCTCTCAGGAAACGTAATCGTTACTTTTACTTTTTTATCAATATTTTACTTTATTAATGTAAGGCAGAATTCTACTTAAGAGAAATCGGGGGTTAATCCTCTGCAATATACATTTTTCCTTCAGCAGGTACTTACTTCTTCCATTCTTCCTGCCGGTAATGGCAGAAAGAATGGAAGAAGTCGACCTATCAAAGTCGATTTGCGGATTCGCCAAAAGCTGATTCTTCACACTTTAATTATTTCCACATCTTCGAATCTTTTGCCTTTTAAGATTTTTACATTTTAGGGATTAAACTTAAAAGCTTCTATTTTTAGCTGAAAACTACTGCACAGCCTGAATGAAGTGTGCAGATGCACTAGCTGTAATACGCCTCATTCTCAAATCATCAATTAAAATTAGACATGTGCCATAAGAAGTGCCCATTTCTTCATTCATTTCACGAACAGTCAAATCCGCTGTCATTTCGTACTAGCGCGTTCAGAATGTTCGTTTTTTTTCACCCCACTTTAAAACCAGTGCATGGACTGCGTTCTTTCCGATGTTCAAGCGAAATGAGTTGTTGTTCTGCACTTTTGGACATGGTTTGATGCGACATTCACGAAAACAGTGGTCAAACACTGAGCACGAACGACCGAAGCAATGGAAGGAGAGCTGGGAGAGCTGTAAACACCCATGGACAGGCAATAAGTGTTGTGATGCGGTGCGATTTATTGGAAATATGCATTGAGTAGCGATGCTTTTTTGATAACCACGAGTATGTTTTTCTTTTGGCTAAAAGAGATATCGAGTACTTTGATCCAAACTTGGTGTATTCCACGGCAAGTGTTTACTTCTAAAGACTGTTTCTAGAATAGTTTTAGAATATACCACAGCTTTTATGTAAATTTCCTCTAGCAAGTAAGAAATAGGAACAGTTAAGAATCTCTGAATTTAATACCAAGTTCAAAAGAAACCATGACTAACGCAAGAAAGGCAACGATGCCACTGCCACTGTTAAGTTTCCAGTGGCATCGTTTCCAGTGGCAACGATGCCACTGGAAACTTAACAAGTTTCAAGAATGCATAATTGGAAAATAATGATCTTCTTTATTTTTGCCTTCTTTGCCAGAACACGCGCCGTTCTTTCTCTGTATCCGAAATTAAAATAGTTATTAATAATACGGAAGTATTTAAAATAATGCCCGACTTCCATTCTAATTGAAATAGCTTTTTTCGATATTTTAAATTAATCGAAACAGGCACCGATTAACGCACACGTCAAAGGACTAGTCTTCACAGTTGCTGAATGTGCCTTGATGAACCCTAAAGTCTTTAAGAGCTTCGCTTCTCGTGCAAGTTATTATGACCACTACGTAGTGAGAGTTTAATATTAAAGTGCAATTAACATAACAAATATCCCATTAATTTAATAAAATAACTTCGGTCAAACTTCATAAACAATATACATTAAGGTGCGTTTTGGAAAACAGTCGGAAATGACTACTTGCCCTTACAGTTTAATTTCTAGATTGTTTGTAATTTTATCCAAACAAAACTCTAAGCGAGTTTCAAACAATACAAAAGGGTGAATTACAGCCTCCGTACAGTTTTTAATACTCTTCTCTGGTTCAAGTTTACAAGTCGTTTATAGAAGTTACAGTTAGAACGAGCACTGATGGGTTTGTTAAACAATTTCCTACAAAGTGGTTGAAATTCGAGTTATGTCTACCAGGCATTCTTACAATTTTATTGTTCTACAAAATGCTTGTTGTTATGATTAGGAAGAACCCAGTCATATCAAGGCACAGGTTTCATGCTTTTAAATTAAATTTTTTAATTCACTTTTAAGATTAATTTTATTTATTTAAATCCATCATTAATAATACTATTTATATTCTAACTACAATTCACACTTCGTGTCCGTTATTTACATTTAGTGGTAAATTCCCCTATCTGGATGTTTTGCAAAAAAATATCTTAAGAGTTTTAATATGTATAAATGCAAAGGCGGAATTCACATTATTGCAATTCGTGTACTTAAATGGTCCTTCTATGAAGCGAACTGCTGTTTTTATCCGACATATTTCCAATAGTCTCCGCCCTAGGAGGTAAGATATACCTGTGTAGAACATTTGGAGGGAAAAAAAAAATCAGTTTCATTCACTTCACATCGTCAAAGATATACACACTGATACATCAAAAGCCTGGGATCTTATTTACATACAGTTAGACTATTTCTAGTTCTAAAGATGGCATTTTTCTAGATAAAACAGTACTGAAACGTTTTGAGAAAGAGCTGTTAGTCTTTAACTATCATACTTTCCGTGGCTTGGTCTTTAACAAGTTCGGCTGCAGAGCAAAAGAAAGGAGTGAAGCGGGTTATGCTTGCGCAAAAAACGAGGATAAAAAAAGAAACAAGAATAGCAACTTATTCCAAAAAGATCTATATGAACCCCGCCATAAATTAAGAACAACAGTACCGATAAAACAGCTGCAGTTTATAGTTGAAGTTCACGCCTGCTTATTTGAAATGTTTTCATTTAAATGAGTTTTTAACTGGCATTTTGTAAACTTCTAGCCTTCCAATTTCCGAGACAAAATCTGTTTAACTGAATTAAACGGCACTTCAATGTCTACTTTTACCTTCACAATGGTTAAATTCATTGGTGCCGCTCTCAGCCCAGCGGAGTAAACAGGAGTCAGAAGATCCCTTGGCAAAGCTTTCCTTTCCTAAAACCTGGAATTCTTTCCGAGTTGGTGTCATTTCTGTTTCGCAATTGTGCCTTTCCTCGCTTCCAAGTTTTTCTTTAAAGGCTTCCGCGACTACGAATTTATCAGCTCGTGAAATTCAAACGCAGCAGACTTAATACTCCACTAGCGCGACGTGACTCACTCGGTAATATACCTAACTAAAGTGACTTAGTGCGAGCCCGAACCTCGACGTGACACTCTGGCTAGTCATCACAACTCGCATTAGTGCCTAAACTTCATGCAAACCTCGTGGAATGGCCCTGAACAAGCGCAGAGAAGTCACGAGGAGCTCTATTGCTCCGTATAGCAAATGTTTACGATGTGAGTGATGGAGCAACTCGCGTGATTTATGAGAACAGTCCGAAGAATCTATTTCAGTGCGATGTAAGAACACACATGCAAGTCCGCACAGCGAGGGAAATTCTA
Organism: Mastigoproctus giganteus; assembly: GCF_048544385.1. Classification (NCBI taxonomy): domain Eukaryota; kingdom Metazoa; phylum Arthropoda; class Arachnida; order Uropygi; family Thelyphonidae; genus Mastigoproctus; species Mastigoproctus giganteus. Next base: position 132,573,231 of record NC_143578.1, read on the forward strand.
AATATTGATAACGCCTGCGGGTATTCACCTTAAAGGAGAAATAAAACCTACCAATTTACGTTAGATGCGTCAATACTTGCAGTGTATATGATACTGTGAAGGACGTGTGAGGTCACTTAATGAAACCCTTACTATTAAAATAACATCCTGACATTTCCAACATCCTGACATTCAGATATTCTTCAAAAAAAAACATGGTACTGAAAGAACACGCTTGAATTGGCTGTTTTCTTGGAGAGAATGGCGCAAAAATCGGTTTAAAAAAAATTGGACATGGAATAATGTAATGCAATATGACTTTCTGATCGGATAATGAGTGGATAGCCATTATAACAATTAAGTAATCCAACTGCAATATAATTCATAATCCAGATTTTATATTTATTGTTTTATTTTATTTTATTTATTTTTAAACCGGTTAGCAGTTAGAAAAGGCAACGTATTCCAATCAGCAACGAGGGTTCTTTGAAAAGTTCTCAAAATGGCGCTGAAAGAGGTTGCAGTGAGGCAGAAGACAAGGATAGTATTGGTGACGTCGATTTCGCCATTAAACATGGTTTATTGTGTTTTCAAACACATGAAAGTGAAAAAAAAGGTTCGCTATGGCGAATGCAAACGATATTTCATACACTTTAAGGCAAAATTGGATCTCGCTTCGTGCGACTTATTTAGCGCTCCCAAACTTAAAATGCGAATACAAAAACACGAGGTTACAAACTGGGTATCGATACAGAGGATATTCAGAATGTGCAATTGAACGTTGTGGGAAGTTAAAGGTTGTCAGGAGGCGCTAGACTTCATCCAGCATGTTTACGTACTGGATGCATTAAGGAACGCATTTGGTGTCAGAAGAATCTGGAGGAAAGCAAAATGGTAAGAACATCGGTGAAACAGACCATGCACGGAAGTGATTTAACTTGGAACATACCCATTAATTAAAGTGACCAATGATTGTTTTTGTTTTTGTTTGTTTTTGTTGGATTTTTTAGGAGCATTAGCAACTAAGGCCATATTGCTCCGGGATATGCGGTGGTCATTCCTTGACCTTTCTGCATCCTCCGTATTTGGTGGTGACGGGCTCGAACCCCGGTCTAATGACCAATGATTATTATTGAGGGATGTAATTCGGAAAACAGACATTGAAATACAGCTAGGTTTCTGCTGCACGACAACTGCAAGTTGTACGAGAAGCATTACTGACTGACCATCGGAGGGACATCATCAGAAAGATCCACTCTAAAGGCAGGATCTCGCTCCTTGAGTTTTGGGGGTTTCAACCTTCAACAAGTGAACTAAGAAAATACACATTTGTTAACGATATGGAGGGTGAAAATAGCCATAGCTGCTACGCTGAAGAGAACGTCAAAACAGCCGGGAGAATGTGTTTCAGAAGTAGAACCTCTCAAGGAGCCTATCACATTTTAAAGCCGCTATTTTCATGAAGGGTGGGGGAGAAACTGTTCCTAACGCTCCGGACTGTTCCACTTCCGAAAAACAGGAAGTGTTTCAGAACTTTTAAAGCACTCCTCATATACACATACCGTATATACATCCGTATCACCCATATTTTAATGAGTTAATAATTATTAGCTTTATTATTAATAAAAAATTATTAACGATAAATTTCTATTAATTATAATTAATCGTGTTCAATCTGAATATCTTCTGCCGTTTTCTTTCTACTGGACTTAGTGAAAGTCCTCAAGTTCAATGCTGTAGAACTTGGATACTAACCTATCGAATTTCCTTCTCAAATTTCATAGTTCTGTTACAAGTGGTTCTAAAGTTTAAAGTCTCAGTAACGATAAGCATTTCGAAAAATGGCAATAAACCTACTCCTCGATGAATAGGAGTACATCACTTGATTTACATGTATTTTTTTATCGAGACGCTAATAATCAAATTTATGATTTTTTTTTAAACGAATTCTTTTGTTTGGAATGAATTGTAGATAAATTCCTGTGGCACTGAATTGCCCTCTCCAATGAAGGTATACAATTACAATTTCAGTGTCACTGAACTACGTGCCTCATTTGGTTGCTTTTCCCTTAAGGCAAAGAGATTAAATTCCTGAAATGTAAAACAAGCTGTCTTAACAAAACACGGATAACTATCAAAAAATAAAATAAAATAAATAATTCACGGCTACCAAGAAAACCTCATCTTTGTGCAAAAGACTAAATGTGAATTTATTCTTTCTTTCCCCTCCCTCGTGTACCTTACTTACTACATGTTTTCATTTTGAAACATCACCTTTTTTGTCAAATTTAGTGTGATTTGGTGCTTGTAGTAGTGAACACTTAAACTGAAAAAAAGTATTCAAATGGTATAAAAGTATTTTCCCCCATACTTACTATGGATAATCACCACGTATCTTCCCAATTACGTTACTTCCTGAATTATTTCCAAAACTTCATAATCTCTGTCGGAATGTAATAGAGGCATTTAATGCAAGAAAGCAAGCGTATGAGCTTATGTAGCATCAGCAAAAAAAAAAAAAAAATTCATACAACCATTCCCTCTAAAAGTTTGTCTAGTTCCTCCTTGAATTTATTTAAACTATCAACTTCTACAACAAAAGATGGAAGTCGGTTCCACCCATAAACTACCCGCTGGCTAAAGGCAAATTTCCGCACATCTATTTTACAACTGTCTTTACTCAATTTGAATCTGTGCCCACTCAGGTTCTTAATCTGAGCAAGACGAAGAATCCCATCAGCATTCAGCTTGCTCAACCCATTCAAGGTGTTATACACCTCAATCAGATCACCTCGCAGGTGCCTACTCTCCAGGCGCTGCAATTTGAGGAACTTAAGCCTCTCTTCGTAAGAAGACCCCTTCATTCCCCTGACCAATCTTGATGCCCTTCTCTGTAGACGGTCAAGCAAATCTACATCCTTCCTAAAATGAGGCCTCTAGACCTGTACGCAGTACTAACGGCGTGGCCTGACCAATTCCTTATACAAAGGGACAGTCACCTCCTTTTTCCTGCTATCAAAATTCCTGTATATCATTGACAAAACCCCATGACCTGCTCTGGCAGCCTGTCTGCATTGATCAGAAAACTTCATATCTGACTGCACAATTACTCCCAGCTCTTTTTCATTTTCTACCACCCTAAGTGTAGTACCACACAGTTGGTACGTTCCTCTTGGGTTACTTGTACTCATATGCAGTACTTTGCATTTGTCAATGTTAAACTTCAGTTGCCACTTCTCAGCCCATCTGCCCAAATTTTCTAGATCCTGTTGTAATAACACACTGCCATTACTGTCATTAACAACCCTGCCAACCTTTGTATCATCTGCAAACTTCGACACTAAGCCGGATATAATTTCATCAATATCATTGATAAATATACAAAACAACAGCGGCCCAACATCGAACCCTGTGGGACTACACTAATAAAATTAGTCCACGAAGAGCAGCATCCATTGATTATTACCACTCTGTCTTCTCCCACTCAATCATCCTTTTATTCATTGTAGCAACTTGCCCTTAATACCATTCTGCTTCCATGCGCAACAGTGACAAAAGCTTTCCTGAAATCCAAGTATATGATATAAAAATTATTTTTTGCATCCAGTTCCTTTGTAACCACATCGTAGTATCCAATCAAATTTGTGTAATTGTTCAAGGACGCTAACTTTGAAGGTAATATTTAAAAGTTATGCACATTCACACATTTTCGGAGGAGAGGAAGAGTGTCATTGCAGAGTTTTGTTTTTTTTTTTTTTTGATGTATTGCATAAGATTTCTGACAATCTGTCACAACCAACGGATTTGTGTACCTTACTCACGTGCGTTAACAGCATCCCAATCAATCGTTTAAGTGAGAATAATTGAAGCTGCCGTAGAGATCTTTGACATGTTCCTGAGAATCGTTTGGTCTCTAACATGTCCCGACTACCATATTCCGTTACCGCAAGTAACCGTGTACCACTCAGATTCCAAGTCCGTCTGCACTTGATCAAGAAAGTTCAGATGGACTTGGAAAATTTTCCTGTAAGAGTTATTAGGATCAAATAAAACTGACGGATGGCCAATGATCTCATTATTGATTGAATCAACACCGTATGGAACAAAAAGCCAGGGACTTCAGTGTCTGCCACGTTGGTTCTGCACAGTTATCTTGGTCACATGATTTTGTCAGTTATCTTGGCCACTTTAGTGATTTTGTCATATAATGCTGGAAGAACATGACAAGGAACCTTCAGTCAATTGCCCTTTCAAGACTTCCTTCCGGCCCGTCAATTCTACAATGCGTGGTGACAACTCAACATTAGCTCTTACGTGTTACGGTGCCAAAAGTACGATAGTGCATTTCGAAAGCTTGTCATTCAATTACGTTAAACTTAGGAGCAAGGAATTTCGATATTACAGATGATAATAAATCACTGTAATTTATTTTGAGAGGAAACAGCAACTTCAATTGTGTGTGTTAAAAGAAGTCAAATTAAAAATGAAGGGAACTACCTCTAGTGGCAAGCAAAGGAAGCGATGCAGGATGATAAAACTTGGAAATGAAATTTGGTTTGTCGCTAAAGAAACGCTATTGAAATTCTAAATCGCTGTGAAAACTATAGAGTTTAATAAAAACTAAAATAGCTCGAATTCTTCTGTAGTAAGGAGGTTAGCACATTAGAAAAAAGGTTAAAAAATAAACTAAAAATTCTTGTTCTAAATTCATATCGAAACCACCTCAATCCTGATTCCAGCATTGAAAGAAAGCAGAGACCTGCGCACAAATCGCAAAATGAACCGAATTAGAGTCTACTAGGCTATCAGCACAAGTAGTAAATAAATTAATGCGCTGATCAGTTTGTGAATTCTGAATTACAAGTAAATCTTAAAATCTGTTAACGTGATAGGAATGTACCATTTTCAGTTTCTGTTACCAATGCCCCTAGTTTTCAGTGTAATGTATCGGGGAAGACATGTAAAAAGGTTGTAAATTATCCTTGCAAGCAAATATATATATGTACAAATTCTAGTATGAATAAATAATAACATTAAATTGTGATTTTGAAAGACGTGTTAATATCTAAGATACGAGATGTTTTTTTTCACTTCGCATAGTTAAGACAGGGCTTTAAAAATTACGAGGCATTTTAATATGTGCACAGGTTGGGCAGATATCGCATAAACATTCACTTACAGTTAGAATTCAACGACTGTTTCAATCGCGAAAGCAACTCTTTTTCACAAACTCCAATAATCGTGTAAAAATACTCCATTATATTCATTCTTTCCAAGGAAAACTGGTGCCTACGCCGAATGTTTGTCACAAGCTATATTTTACTTGCGGAACACATAATTAGTATTTTTAATGAATCAACTAGCTTTGATAAACATTAAACAAATGTCTCAATGTTACTGTACCATGGATATAATAATTCCGAGGCACCTAATTCTAGATCCTATGCGAACGTTTATGTTAAATCCCCCACTGGTTGCAAATGTGGCTTCGGATTAATTTTTTCCACCTTTAAGCGCACTTATAATTTGCTTACTTATAACACTTATTTCAACCATAGCAGCATATGCCTCTCCAGAATCCTGTCTCCTCAACCCCAATTTTAATTTAGAATTCGATTGTACCGAGTACGCAAGACCACTGTCTCTTTAGCATATAATTCACCGTTTCCTGGAATTTTTCTATATACTACTGCTATTCTTTGTTCAGGTTATAATGGGAAAATTTCTTGCGGTTTCCTTGCTGAATTTACACGGTGGTAGGCATTTCGAATTTACATTCATAGATGGTAGGCATTTCGAATTTGGAGCACAGACTTCTGTAACATCCAAAATAGAAAATATCGACAAGTGCTTCGGAGATGTGGTCAATCGAGACTTAAACCAGACATCATTCGGCAATGGATTTCCTGTAGTGCGCATCTATTGTTAATATGAAGGTCAAAAGCCATGGATTAACTCCAATGCCCTGGCTGGTAGGAATTTGCATCAGCAGCCTGAGGTTTTCATTCTCAATGATTTAGCGTTTCGTAAGTCTGGACGTGGGATATACCACTCGATCATCTGCCAGAAGCAAGGCGATAATACGACTCCGGTCATTTTTACAGTTGTTACCAATCAGTTGTTTAGTTTGAGAAAGATGATGGAGAATATATTAAGGAATCATTTATGGTGCAATTCGTTTACTCCACAGACATTTCCTGTGCAGGTGAAGTTTATTTATGAAGGTAATTATATAACTACTATCAGTATTCATATAAGTGAATGCTAATAATCCCCAAAGAGGGTCTCGTTTACAATGCTCTTAAGTGCTGGTACCCTAAAAAAAAGCGCGATATCTGTGAAGTACAGTAAACTTCAAACTCCGAAGTCTACTGTATTTTCTTTAAATGGGTGCTGGTAGCCGAAGCCTAACGTTCTACTCCACAATATGGTTGTACATACCGCTGTTATGTATCTTTCAGTATTGTGGTCTGCTTTACCGACACGAGATGCTGTTCTACTGTCAAGTAGTTCATTCTTTTGAAGAGCATATCAGTAAGCCAATTTGTGTGAGTTTGGTATCAAATCTGACTCAAAAGACTATAGGTTTCGACGATTGGAATAGGTACATCATTTAGTGTCGATTGTGAGGACTTTGTTGAGATCTTCAGTTACATCAGTCTTTTGCGAATTTAGAACCAAGACGAATTTCTGAAAGCACATAACTCAGTAGACTTCTGATTTATTTGGTGACATTCCTGATTACTCTTCGGAAATGGTAGTATAGTCGTTAGTAACTTAATACCATCAGCGTAAATGCATGCATACACAAAACAGAATCAGCAAAGTCCAGACAAAACTTCCCCTTGAGGCATTCTAGCTTTAATTTGACGTTGGAGGGTTCGACTCTCTCTTTTCGCAGATATATTAATAAACATGTTAAGAAAGATTGTAGAATAATAAGCATGTTTCCTTTTATGTGGAATTCATACCTGCAGTACAGAATACACATTCAAGTTATCGCAGACTTGCCTTATTTCAGGATATATTACTGCAACGTCATTTCGGTTTTCTATGTTGTTTGTACAGATTAACCCCTTTTTATTAACTAATAATAAACATTGTATTTGTAACCATATCAGAAATTTAATCGAGGCACATTAATCCAACTCAATAAAATTCAATGCAACCACTGATGAGAGATTACCATTGTCTGCTATCAACTTGTAGTCAGGCCAAGATAAGCGATCAACATGCTCAGCATATAGAGCCGTGATAACGGTAAATGGTTAGCTCTTCCTGTGTGAACAGCTTCATGTAAATGAACTGTACTGCTGAACAGAGGAAAGCCAGTCAATCAAAAAACAAGCAAAATGAAACTTCGGAGTTTGAGTTAGCCTCTTAGAGTTTTCATTAAGGTATAACCATCAACCAAATAGGATCCATATACTTTAAATGACGTAAACAACAAAGCAAAAATATTGTAGAGTAAAAAGTCGCTGGCAGCCTCTCAGGATTCATTATGTGAACTTAACTGATCCTAGTAAAGGGCAGTTTCATCTAATCATGGATCCAGTTTCGAACACGCGACTGAGTTACCCCCACCTCCCATCAATTAATTGTTTGTCGTTTCCAAGTAACGCTAGCATCACTAACGCTTCGTTTCCATAGACCATCTGGCCATGTTTTCATTCCTGATACTTCGATGAACGTGGTGCCTCTGCTAGTGGACTTCCTGATGCATCGTTGGGTCAATAATCCCATTCTCAAAAACAATTCAGGTTCTCAGCATTCAGCACGAGAAAAGACGGTCCCCATGTAATGTCTGCTACTATTCAGAAACAGACGCGCGCACTCAGAGAGAGAAAACAAAAGACAATAAAAAAAAAGAAAGAAAACGGTAGCATTGTGTGCGAGTACGTTACCACCCATACTATACCATAATACACCTAACACGCAATGTCTGTGATTAATGATCTATCCGTCAGCAAGAACGGCTGGCTCTCCCAATGCACCTGTATACGAAATAGGACGATTTCGACCTCGTTCCTTCAGTATTATGTGCAGTTAATGCCTCGACGTAGTTCATTTAATTCTAGCGGCATATTCGAATTAGCCATATTTCTTCTGGACAGACAACGATATCGGAATATAAGTGTAGATTGAATTAAAGTTCGCGTATAGGTCAGAGCTGTCGATACGTAGACCGGAATATACTGTAGTAATAAATTACATTGTGTAGAGCATGTAACAGATGCTCTTGATAAACAGGAATAGAAAGGAAAACTATCGATTTCTATAAATTTATTTAACCGCTGCTTATCATCGGTTTAATTAAGACAAGAGAGAAAGTACAAAATCCACTATGTAGTTACTAGCTCGCGCTACCAAAATGACCCACAGGAGGAGGATGAAGAAACTGTGCGAGAAGTGTTGCGTTGCATTGGGTTATTCTGGATCACCAATTGTGAAGGCACAATAATTGGTGGTTTGCCTGTTTTCGGGAAAGAAAAATGACAGTTTGGAAAGGGGAGAGAACCCAAACACTCCAATAAATTATTTCGGCCATCTCTTTAAAAACCCTTTAGGGTTTCTCAAATGGGCAGTCTATAAACAATGAGATCATTCTGCTATTGCCTGCGAAATTTCAAAAACTGATTAACTCAAAAGATATTCAACTTTCGCAAAGGCAAACCGGGAACCCGCCAGTAGTGCAATAATATCAACAGACTGGTCGGCTCCCCATAGTATCGCCGATGTAAAGGTTATCATGCTTCTCACCGTAATTTTCGTTACTGGACCAAAAATCAAAGTAGTAGCAGAAAAAGGCAAGTAAAAATTAATTGCAGAGAGTACTAATCATTTTATCACTATTTAAAACAGATAAACACAACCATTCTCAAAAGCTTAGAGCCTGAGAGACAATAGACTGAATGAGGTGGATGATGAAGAATGGGACAGAGCATAGTACTCAAAGTCTTGACTAAATTTGTATTCTGGACGATGGATGAACTATCTATACATTAAACATTGAGAACTGAGTGCCATATAATTTGCATTTTGAATAATTTATAAATATGTGGTTCGTACTGAACCTAAAGCGAGAAATAATCGAAGCAAGATTGTATCTTTGTATTGTCAGACGGTAAATAAATGATTTTGTAGATCTCCAAGTCATCTGCGAACAGCTGTAATCAATGTGAACAAAGTGAAACATGGCAACAGGTCATTAAGATATAGGATAAACAAAAAGAGGGCTTAAAAGAAAGAAAACACTGTGGGAAGCCCTGAAATACTGTAAAAAAGTCAATCCTCACCTTGTATGATTGCTCAACTGTTAATCAAAATTACTAACCAGCTCCAACAAAAAAAAGTTCACACAAGATAGCTTGGATAAACGGAATCAAAACATGAGATATATTGATCTGCTTGCCTTTATGAATATTTGTATGTAATGTATAAAGTTAGTAGTATGCACAAAAATATTAGAGTGGATTTTTTGGGGGAATGAAACCATATTGGGACTACAATTTATAGTCACAGGTATACAAGTATACCTTCTACAGATGAATAAAATGCGATTACTTACAAATTAAATGTCAAAGATTTTAACAAGAGAAACTATTAGAATTGGTTATGTATCCTTTTATTTAAATCAGAATAATTTGATCCTACTTAAAAGCAGAAGGCAATGTTTGAAGATAACGGTAAAGTGTAGAACGAGAGACATTACATTTTTTTTAAACGTAGGAAGAGCATTATCACCAGAATCTGAGATCAGAAATTACACAATGTCCTTCTTTGTCAAAACCAAACGATTAGATAATTAAAAGCGATATTGAGAAAAAAAGGAAGAGTCCGACCCCGCAGTGAAATGACACAAAAAAAAGGAAATTTATTTATACCATTTCATTAATGTCAAAGATGGAATCAATCCGTTTCAGCCCGCGTTTTGGGAAGTTACAAGTTGAGCTAATTTGAAATAAAATATACGAAGTTTCACATAGATAATCAGAAAATGTTTGGAATTTTAATAGCAATACATCTTCCATTATTTTGTGATATACCACTAAATCCAAGTCCTTTGTTTATGCCATTAATTTTTTTATTGAAAATAAGGAAAAAAAAGTAAATTTTTCATTCTAAACTTAGGGTATGCGCACACTTCGACCAGAAATAGTTCACAAGGTAAAGATATAACCAATTTTAAACTGAAAGAGGTACTAGAAAAGTATTTTCCCCGGAGCAAATATCTATTCCAGTGGAAGCAAGTTAAAAACTGTAAATTTCACATCTCTTTTCTCCACTCCTTGGAGATTTACAATTCACTTTTAGTAGGCGAGGTCTGGATTAATAGCGATTCTGATCAATCCACGTAACAGCACTTTTGACAAATTGTTTGAATTTCCTAAAAAGGGAATAGAAAAGTTCTACACAAAAACATAAAATAAATCTAAAAAGGTTACTTAGACTATAAATAGCACTGATTTCTTCTAGCCTACATTATTTGTAACGCATGCGTGATTTTAAAATTAAAGGAAACAGGCAGTCGGTTTCAACTTAATCTTCTCGTGAAAATAAAACACTGCCAAAGAAACCTCAAAGGAAGGCTAAAACCTGAAAGTATGAAGAGTTTGCAATATAGAAAATATTATTAGTTTCTAGAACGAAATAACCAAGATGGCTCCCACAGGAGATGTAAAAGATGAAGAAGAGGAATGGAAATACTTTAAGGACCAATTCGAGATACTCTGCATACCAATCTCAATAACGCAAGTTCAGAAACGACATGGGACAAACAGTTTCAAATAAAATGCTTGAAAGCTTAAAAAGGTCACTTTGATGGAAATTCAGACAGAATATAGAATGAGAGAAATTAAGGTAATAAATAGCAAAAGCAGCTAAAGGCCGTAGTTAACGCAGAACGCAATCTTCACGGAAGCCACAAGCGGCGACCAACCTCCATGGGAATAAAATAAATGTATAACATCGTTAAAAACAGAAAGATTTCTGAAGATTACAAGAATTTTAAGAAGATGTATAATAAATCTCAAACAGGAAGGGGAAAGAGCGGTATTTTATGAATGCGTTAATCCACAGAGAGAAGTAAAACAAGAAAGAAAAAAAGATCATCTATTCCAGGACATCGAAGACAAATAGTTCCATTACTGAGAATAAATTAAGAAGCCTTAGAAATAATGGCAATGGTGGAGCAGCGAAAATAGATGAAATGACAGCAGAGATGATTATTGAAGTATCTTAGCATATTGGATGTACTTCGAATCTCCAGCGTGTTGTGGAACGTTTTCTCACATGTGAGAAGTGTCAAAATAATGAGAGCTTTGATGAATACACCTCCGCCCATCATTGAAATACGAACAACTCTGCACCTGTAAATAACGGCGAGCAATCTTCGCGCTGGTGCTATAAGACTAACCTGTCCAATGCAGGCGGTAAGAGGTAGTAAGCAGAACTGAAGGAACTGTATGGGATGATGTGTAGTGGACGTGGATTAGCACTGTGATTAAAAGGATTTTGAATAAGAGTGATCGAGGGTTTTTAGTAAGGCTGATTGCTACTGTAACTAATGTAACATAGATGACAGTCTGACCTTCGCGGTTATCACAGTGGCTACGATCGCCGTTCTACCACACAATGTGGTAAAGAACTGAGTTCTTTGCGACATGGTGTGGAACCGGTTGGTGAGTAAGAGCATACAGCAGTCCGATGAATGACGTTATCGTTTACTTAAGTAGTGGTGCAGTATGTGCGCGTGCAGAGAATTTATTATGGGGGCGAGGACGCCATATATATATATTTTTTTTTTTTTTTTTTGTTCATATCAAACTAAAATGTCCATTTCCGATTTCTAGGCAGGACTTCTTGCCTACACGGAACCCTAAAAGCAATACACACATATGCATAGTCGTACCTGTTTTGGGATTAGTGTGGCCGTGTTGGGTGAAACGTCAACGTCAGGCAAGACGAAATACAAACTGCAATTTCAGTTCAATTTTGTCATTACAACAGATGTTAAACATTTTGATAGGAATGTTAATAATCATGTTACATATTTGTATGCGGGTGAAAAGAACTCACAATACTTAAACTGCTCCAAGCTGAATTCTTCTGGTGTATCAAGGATAAGCTGTCTTTTTATAAATCAATGATTGCATTCTTTCGCTTTAGGGGTTTTATAGAACCCAAGCGAAGTCTTTAAAAACGCTAATGCACGAATTTCATAAGAAATAACATTAAAGGTTTACGTAAAGCCCATTATTCCACTGTTCCTTTGCGATTTTACATGTTACACGATACTCTGACCGCATTTCGACTGAGCAACTGTTGACGAATCTTGGAAGCAGTAATAGACTCAAATTTCCAATAAAATTCTTCCCACAGCACATTTTCGCTATTCGCATGAAATATTTCTACATTCATGTTACCATTCTTTGTGTTCTGTATGCAACTTGTTTTGAATGTTGCGTCTTTAGAAAGCTGATACGATAATTAAGTCATCGTCCAAAGGGTCACGCGATACTCTGCCTCAGAAAACCCTCTGGTTTGCATGCTTATCTTTGAGAAATATGCATTCCAGGATTTTTATTTAGCTAAACATCATTTTTAAACATATGAAGACGGAAATGCTGAAGAAAACTGGAAGTTTTCTTCTTTGCGCTATAAAGCTTTATAAAATTCTTTTGGTGTCACTGTACACTATTTTTACTACGTATAATAAATCTCAAATCAACAAAAGAAGAGCTTACGTAAAACTACTTCCAACAGCTGTCTCGTATACAATTAAACACACGAGGCATAGTTTGTCTAGATGAGAAGCTAAAAGCAAACAGAAGCTTCGGTTCACGGCATGAGATCAGGCAGGGAAATGATTGAAGGGGGGGGGGGGACTTAACCCTGAATTTTTGATAACCTTACTGTTTACATTATTTCTTGCCTTTTACTACACTGAGAAGAAAAATTCTCGGTTTAAGTACCCCGCATACAAAAATGGTTGCTGTCTAAACAGCTCGTTTTTCTGTTAACAATTTACTAAATATATAAATAATGAATTATTATTATTTGTTTATTGCATTAATCACAGAAGTAAGTGTTTCATTTCAACTTTTTTAAAATCCAGGAGAAAATAAGTAAAGTATTACAAAAATTTGAATTGCGAGGTAAGTGCAGTTAAGCAAAAAGAATATGTGATATGTAAAAGTTATTCTTTTTTAACTTTTACATATTAGATAATGATTTATTGGTAGAGGTTAATTATTTGCTTTTTACTTCTATTAATCACTGAAAACGGAAAAATTCGATTAATTTAATCGAAATAAGACATTTATACCGCTGTCAATGAGCTTCAATGCGCGAACTTAGCCAATGAAAGGTCTAATTTAATTTGTATATTAAGCTATGTTTATCGTTTTGCCATAGCATTTTTCAACCATATGACACGATAATATTTTGTGCAGTTTTTTTTCTTTATTTTATTAATAATCTTAACGACTAAGTTATTTTCATCTACGATTTAAACGATAATACTGCACACGTTATTGCCTTTATGATATTATATTTAGTAAAATATATTTTTTCTAGGCGTTACGCACTAAATAAAAAAATAAAAAAATTGTGAATATACATCTCATATGTGTGAAAATTTGTGAAAAGGGAGGGCAGAAAGTATGCTGTAGTTTGTTATGCAACCAGTCCCTGTACCAAATCCATCGCTCATTAACTAAATCAGCCCATGCCCCTCTCCAAGCCCCGAGAATGACAAGATTAACTTGACATGCCCATCTGAGATGAAGAAACATACCAGACAATTCCTGGCACAAGACCTGGGCCCCAACTGACAAGGTTGCCTTTGCTGATGGCCTTGTCTTGTTGGTTAACGGTAATACAAGAGTGGTAGTGGAGGAAAGAGCTAATGCTGCCTTAAGACAGCTGCAAGACTGGACACTGACCCATCTGCTAAAAATTTCGGCGGAAAAAACTAAATGTATACTACTAAAAGGAACACTAAATATACGCAGACCACCAGTGATCAAAATAGGCACTACCTCAATACAAATGGTCCAAGAATTGAAGTACTTAGGCATAATTTTTGATTCCAAACTAACCTTCTATCCTCGTTTGACTTACATGGCCAAAAAAGTGCAGAAATTCTGGAATGATTGCCAGAATCAGGCGAGCTAATTGGGATTTCAAGCGCAGGACTCTGGCACTCATCTACAGTGCAGTATGTTTACCTGTATTCTCCTATGGAGCTGGCATATGGTTCCATCGCACAGCCATAGTAAGAAACGGGGCAAAACTAAACAGTATTCAAAGAACAATTCTATTAACAATAATCAGAGCATGTTGTACAGTGAGATCCCAGCTTTACAAGTTTTGGCCGGCACTCTACCACTACATCTGGAAATAGCAAAGAAAGGGTTATAATTATAGGCTGAAAAAATGAATCCAATGGAATTAATAGGAATTACCCTAAACCCTGCCAATGACATCCAGGCAGAAAGAAAATAAATTGCCATCCAATTACATCATATATAGCAAAATCGAATGGGAACAAGAAAACAAAAAGGTGCCGTCACTAGAAAGTTTCTGCATCAGGTGGCTATGGTTAGCCCTAAGCCGCTTAAGTGGCATGCTCCAGGGCTGGGACTGACGTATGACCCCCCACTGTACCTGTGGTGAAAGTGAGGATTGGGCACATGTCCTGTACGACTGTACAATATATGAAAACCAAAGAACCAGCTTATTACAGAAATTGGTCCTCTTCCTAGGGGCCAACAGCACCTATTTATAATGGAGGAGAACCTTTGTAAGGCCTTCACCAACTTTGCACAAAAAGCATTTGAAATCAGGAGAGACTTGCAAAAATAGGCACTGCAACACTGTACCAAACCCTGTACCAAATTCATAGCTCATTAACTAAATCAGCCTATGCTCCTCGCCAAGCCCAGAGAATGACACGATTAACTTGACATGGCCACCTGAGATGAAGAAACATACTAGACAAGACTGCCAAACTTGACTTCCCCCTCTGCAGCCCCCTAACCAATTGCGGGGGGCCCAGAGGCGGGAAAACAACCCACGTGACTGGATGGAAAAAGGGCAAGCTGATACTGCACTCCCCATCATAGCACATGTTCTAAAACCAACTTGGATAAACATACCTAACTTTACCAAATAACCGATAAGACCACCAAGAGGCTAAATGGTGCCTGCGGCCAGGGCTACTTCTCAGCTGAAGAAAAACAGTAAGCTGAGAGTCACTGTGGTGTGCTTGTGTGAATAAGCAAGTCTAAATGCTAGGAAGTGTGGTGTGGTGTGGGTGTGGGTGTGGGTGGGTGTGTGTGTGTGTGTTAAGTGGCGCATAAGCTACGCTGGCTATAGTACGACTTGCTAGGAAGTGAGTAGATGCATCGCTGTGAGTAAATGATTTGGATTTTTTTTTTTTTTTTTTTTGGTTTTTAGGAGCATTAGCAACTAAGTAAATGATCTGGAAGACAGTATTGTAGTGAATGTGAGTGACTGTTTATTGTGGTGAATGATGTGAGTGACTGATTGTCGTCCTGAATGTGAGTGATTTATTGTTAAATTCATAAATGATTAAATTGAATTGTTAAAATTCTTAATTAAATAACTCAAATAATTAAATTGGTAAACTGATTGATTGATAAACAACCTCTCTCAGCGGAAGAAGCTGAGAGTCACTGTGGTATCCTTGTGTGAATGAGCAAGTCTAAATGCTAGGAAGTGAGTAGAAGACAGTATTGTGGTGAATGCAAGTGATTGATTGATTGTTCTGGTGGAGATGCACGACTGAATGTTCTGGTGAAAGTGAGTGACTAGTGGGGTAAATGTGGAAGCGTGAGCAGTTGTGGTGAATGTGAATGACTGAATATGTGTGACTGAGAATGGCTGAGTGTTGTGGCGAATGGGAAACTGAGTTGAATGAATGAGCAAATGAATGTGTGGATGAATAAATGACTGTGTGCATTACTGGATGAATGTTGATGTGCATGAGTGAAAATAAGAGTATGGGAGAATGACTGACTGAGATTGACTAGTCAAATGAACTGAATGGAAGAACACAAGTAATAATATATGGCATAAAAGGAACTTTCACCCAATTTGACCAATTACTTTAATTAGTTATCCTCTCATATAGGTTAGATTGAATGACGTTGGTTACTGATATAGTATACTTGCCATATTGATTGCATACCCCCTCTTCTGTAAAAGATGATGGATGGATGGACAAACCAAAAAAAAAAAAAATCGTAAGAGGGTAAAAATATATAAAATGGTTGTCTTTAAAATGTAAGAAAAAAATTACAAAACCTAAAGTGTAAAAAAAAATTAAATGTAAATTAAAACTATAAAAAGTAAAATTGCGTGAATGTTGAATGTTAAACAAAAGTTATTATTAATTGCATGTTCTATTTTAGCCTCTTCACCGGACATACTGATGACTATGCAGGCCCTCAGGGTTTCCATGGTTATCCAAGCTGACACCATGCTGTAGCTTTTCCTAGTTGGTATGGTTTGGGATGCTGACACTGGTCATTAGGGTAAATCTCAGGCCAGTGTGGGACAGAACTGCAAAAGCAACCTCCATCAGAGGGATCTCTTTCCCTATGTTATTTTATTCATACCACTTTGGGTGGTTGAGTCTTTTTCCCCACCAGGGGTGGCCCTTACCCCCCTTTTGCCTGATGGCTCACCCCACACTTTCAACTCACACCCTCTGGACCAGGATGGGAAACCTGTACCAGGGGTCCATGCCGTCTCCCTTTTTAAATCAGGCGGGTTCCCCCAACTACTCTCTCTGTTCTCTACCCCTTTTATCCCACCCTCTTCCTATCTCCCCATTATCTCCTTTCCAATATATATTTTTCTTTTTTTTGGATCTCCTTGGATGCCTAGGCCACCTCAGGGTTCGCCCCACTAGAGCTTTCTTCTCTCCTAATGTGTCCTAGCCCACCTCTCCGGGGCGTTGAGGGAAACAGGAGATGTTAGTGGCTCTCCACAGGCCCCCAGGCTAAGTGGACAGAGGGACAACACAACCCATACTAATACTTCACAAAACACACTAACAGACACCCTGGCATTATGCAGAGTATTGTATTCTACATAGAGTAAAAACACAGCGTTGGGGGAGATCCCGGTGCCGCCAGGCCAAAAAAAAAAAAAAAAAAAATGTAATTTGTTATTTAATATTTGCGCAGTCATAGGCAGTTTAGCTCATAAAGCATCAGTTATATCCTGTGGTCGGTTTTCCTATTTGACAGAAACGAAATCCGAGTTTCACGGAAGAAAAACCATGTAATCCTTGCCAGAGGCTAATCAAATCTGCCACACATTGAAAAACTCATAAAAACTCCTCACGCATAACGAACCGAGTAAAGTTATACTAAAAGATGTCATACATTAAAAATGAACTACGTCACGGAGCATGAGTTGATTTTTCCATGCTATGATAATACACACGTTCCCAAACACTGCACATGTTCCAAAAATTCTAGCGTTCAAAACTGAATTTTTGCTATACAACATAAAATAACTGTTTTCTGAAGCATTTCTGTAATCTGCTGCATTTTCCATTTCAACCTCTTTCCTTAACCTCCGACTATCAGAAATATACAC
The DNA here is from genome assembly GCF_048544385.1 of Mastigoproctus giganteus. Classification (NCBI taxonomy): domain Eukaryota; kingdom Metazoa; phylum Arthropoda; class Arachnida; order Uropygi; family Thelyphonidae; genus Mastigoproctus; species Mastigoproctus giganteus. Next base: position 132,590,847 of record NC_143578.1, read on the forward strand.
AATCACAGCAGTAAACCACGACATATGTTCTAGTCTATGCCTCTGAAATACAATGACAGATACCTTCTCTTATAGACATTTTCGTTAAATTAAAATTGATGACACTGACTACCTGGCAACACTTGGCCTTTGCACACAGGCAAATTTCCTCTCAACCCATCATTTTACACTTCTTTAAATCTTTCTACCTCAATCCAATAGTATTAGATTTTATCCTAAATTTACTGAATAAAGAAATTAATGCAACTGGTGACATTCGAACACTTGGACAACACTTTCATCCTGTCAATACATCCTGAACATTCTTAACAAAATGTATCTAATAATAAACCTTATTATACCTGACACACAAGATATAAATTGACCGAGTCGTGAGAAAAATTATCCTGATTTTCAAAGAAGTCATTCTCTGTGACAGTACAGTGGTCTCGCCACTTCGAACCCCGAGCCTTGGAAGAGTTGGGATTCAAATCCAATCGAAGGCTGGAGAAACTGTTAAGACTTCAAGCAGGACTGTAGCTTTTAGATCTCAGGCGGAGGAAGAGGAGTTCCCCCCCCCCCCCGCGAGCTATTCATTCGTGAGAGCTTTACATATAGTAAACGTTTTTAAACATGTATAATATGAAAAACGGCCCAGGAACAGACTTACTACAGAAAATCACTTGCGAAATATGACCCACGTGCTTATGCATCGCAAAACCACCACCAGTACAGGAATCCTCCTTAAACACCAGTTCTTTTCGGAATAATACAGGGTGTTTCAGTTAAACGTTTCAGAACTTCTAAGAGGGGTAGGGTACATCCTGACAACTCGAAATCATATAGCAATGTGGGGTCGGAAATGCTTTCCTGAAGCGGTGTTGTACACAGAAGCACCATAAAGAAAAGAGACCGTAAGTGAGAAATCGTTTTAATAATACATGAAAAGAAGCAAAAGGCACATGGATTAAAGTAAGTGTTCGAAGTTTCTTCCACGGGCTACAATGCACGCCTCACATCTCCGACGCATGGACATCCGAACATTCTGGAATACTCCAGGCGAATTTCGAATTTCTTCGGCAGCTACTGCGATTCTTGCAACCAGCTCCTCAGCATTGTCAACAGGGGTGTCATAAACTAGCGATTTCATATGACCCCAGAAATAAAAATCAAGACATGATAGGTCGGGTGACCGAGCAGGCCAACGCACGGGACCACCACGTCCGATCCACTGTTGACCAAATGTGACATCCAGGTAGTTACGAACATCTCCGCTATAATGGGCAGGGGCTCCATCGTGTTGGAACCACATTGTCTGTTGCGTCGATGCAGAAATCTGTTCATCTCTCAAAAGTTGTGGCAATACTTGCTGCAGAAAGATCAAGTAGATAGGTCCGGTTAGACGACACGGTAACAGGTAAGGTCCGATGAGGTGATCTCCCATAATACCGGCCCATACATTGACCGAAAATCGAATCTGTGCTGCACGACGTCGTATTGCATGCGGGTTCTCGACCGCCCAGATATGGTCGTTATACGTGTTGAAAATTCCTTCCCTTGTGAAGGATGCCTCATCGGAAAACAACACTTCAGCAGGAAAAAGGGGATTTGTAGCACATTTTCCAAGGTACCACTGTGCGAAAGCAATACGAGGTGCATAATCCTCCGGTTGCTGTGTCTGGACACGCTGCACGTGAAACGGATGCATGTCTTGTTCTCGGAGAATCCTCCAGACGCTGCAATGAGAAACCCCGACTGCGTTTGCTAGACTTCGTGTACTCGTTCTTGGATTCCCCTGTACATGCTGCAGCACATTCTGTTCGACGGCTGGAGTCCGTGCTGTTCTTACCCTGTCCCTGTCAGCTCTTTCAAATGAACCTCTCTCAGCTAACCTCTGGTGCAGTCTTGCAAAGAAATTATGACTGGAAATACGCCTCGTCGGATATCGTTCCGCGTACAAACGCTGTGCGGCTGGCCCACTACAATTTGCAGCCCCGTACGCCAAATGCATATCGGCTAACTCTGCGTTCGTGTAATCATCCATCCTACTAACTTGGCGTTCTTGTTCAAGAAATTCGCCTGGAATATTCCAGAATGTTCGGATGTCCATGCGTCGGAGATGTGAGGCGTGCATTGTAGCCCGTGGAAGAAACTTCGAACACTTACTTTAATCCATGTACCTTTTGCTTCTTTTCATGTATTATTAAAACGATTTCTCACTTACGGTCTCTTTTCTTTTTATGGTGCTTCTGTGTACAATACCGCTTCAGGAAAGCATTTCCGACCCCACATTGCTATATGATTTCGAGTTGTCAGGATGTACCCTACCCCTCTTAGAAATTCTGAAACGTTTAACTGAAACACCCTGTATACTATTATACAGTCTAACCAGTCTTTAAGTTGTGCGGGAAAAACAATCCTGCCTGCCAAATATGTTGTGGGAGGGGTTTAACGTTGTGTATATATTATTTATATTATTTTAATTTATTCCCCTATGTAAACAACTCCCCTTTATATCTCCCCACTTACGCATCTGGCTATTCAACTTCACAGAAGACTTCAGGTTTTGGGGGGGGGGGGATTTCTAGATGTATATTATTCCCTTCGGATGGGCTTGTGTCCAGTACAACAAATAATTACACAAATGTTATACATAAAAACAAGTTTATTATGCATATTTACAGTTAAATCATAACAAATCTCATTAAGAATAGAATTTCACTGTTTCAACACCAAGGTACTTACAACATATTCAGTCTCTTCCTATCTAACAGGCTCTTTTTTTTTTTTTTTGGTAGTTGTTGGCGCATAGGCTTCTGTGGCCATAATGCACCTCCCAAGGTTTTTGCAGTACACTGATCCAAGCCCGAGGCGGGAATCGAACCCGCGACCTTTGGGTTGCCAGGCAGGCACTTTACCCACCCGGCTAGCCCGGTCGGCACTCTCTCTAACAGGCTCCTTTACAGACTTGACCTTTTTTTTTTTTATCTCACCTTTCTCATTACGCATACACACAGGTTAAATAGTTACACTCTTTATATGCTCACCTTATTTCTGCTCCTATTACAACACAATCAAATCATACCTCATAGGTGTCAATAACATTTTTTTTTTATCATTAAAGTTAAATATATCATTGATCACATTACTTTTATATATCATCATTACTACCAATTTATTCTTTAATTCCCTATTCCTCTTTCTTATATATTTCTTTAACCATTGTCAGTTACAGAACTTGATCACCAAAATACAATGTCACATTCAAACACACCCTTAAGGGTTGGCAATATACATAAATTTTATCTCCACACATTTAATATTTCTATTTTTACTACAATTCCTTCCGTTCACTTTCTCATCTACATTACTATCCTCCTTATTCCAAATTACTGCCTAAACCAACCATAATTGCCTTAGAGTAGATTTTACTCCTATTTGGTTCACCCATCTAATCTTATCTTTATCATTAAATTTCCCAATATCGTATTACTGTCCTTTCATTAGTATTTAACTTACAGTATTTTCAAAATAACTTTCTCTTATCATTGAATTCCCCAAATATCGCACTACAGTCCTTTCTCTAGCAGTTAACTTACAGTATTCTCAAATTAACTTTCACTTAATTTCTGTGATCAGGTGTCTTCATAAGGGCCTTCTATCCTATGCTTATCCAGAGCTGCTATCTTCTGCTATCCAGGGCTATATCTTACAGCTTCCAGGGCAACATTTTACAGCTTCCAGGGCAACATCTTACAGCTTCCAGGGCATCATCATATGGCGTTCGCAACTGCTACTCCGCTTTCAGGATCTGCTACTTTTCCTGTCAGGATGGCTACCTTTGCCTTTCAAGACTATATCAGGATATTATCGCCTTCCTCGGTGGACTGGGTGTTCTTCTCTCATTCTCACTGTTTGCAGAACTTCCATTTACTACCCCTTTCCAGTTCATCTCCTAATTTCTCATTCACTACATTACTGATAACCCCACTTCGACTTTTTTCGTCGGCTATTTCTTCATCATCTTTCAAGCAACTCTTCCCGACTCACCCTTCCACTAGCACCGCTCAAAAAAATTCTCCCCTCTCCTTCTCTTCCCTTTTCACTCTCTCTCATCTTGTGTCCGTATCCATCCACAATTTTCTCCCGGAGTTTTCCACGCCTCCCCACAGTGTTTTCTTCCAATCACTCTTTCTTTTCCATTTTTTTTCTTTTCATTTGTTGGAAGGCCTAGTTCAGCCTGCCCCGTAGCACGTGATTCTCTATACCCCTTTCTTTACAACCTGTTGACATCCGTTGTGTTCTTTGATGTCGGCCGAATACTCCAAAACAACTCTACCTGTCTCATAACAGCTTGTCTCTATTGCACTCAAAAAAAAACCACAAATTGTGACACTGGAGACCATCGCGTCTATTTTTAGAGACTAGTGTGTGCTTTTCCGAATACGTTTCCAGTGTGTGACCCCTCATAAACCTTAAGTTGTTTTTGTAGCGCCGAACCCCCTGCTGGGTTTGTCATAGTATTCTCAGTCAGTTCCCAGTTTTAACGGATGTAAAGCTAAAGGCACTGTTTTCGATCCTACTACCTTTTAATTTTTATACCTCCTTCCAGAATAATTCTTATTTCTGAAACTGCAGATATTACCCTTTTATCCTAATAATGGCAAGAATCAAAGGAAAACTAACTTTCAAAGTCTTAATAAAAAATATTTTATTTTTGTAAGATTTTCAAATCTTACAATGTATTCAAATCGATTAACCTTTTGTATAATTGTGGAAAGGAACGAGCTTGCCCATTCATGTCTGAAACTTGTGATGCGTGTCAGCCAACACCACTGTCATTTAACGATATTAATGCAGGAGGTCAGCAGTCAATCAAAAAAATATTTATTCCAATGAACATCCATAATACACTCACGTCAATACCATTTAGAGTAGAGATACAAAATAGTGTTTCGCTCTAACATGATTGATAAATTGCGACAATCCTCGCACAAGACAGTACTTATATAACATGGTTTCGCTCTAACACGGTTAGGGAATTTCGGTAAATCTCGAATAACAGGGTATTTTTGAGCTTTTGTGCGGGGAAAACCCTGCCATATGTTGGATGTAATTTTTCAACGTTTCCACCCTTTTTGAATCCCATCTGTTGACTGGCTATTCAAAAAAAAAAATATTGAGAAATCTCCGTATTTTATTTTGTTGGAAAATTCCCGTGTTACGTTCTGTGCTATTAAACTTGTGGAAAAATTTAAATTTCAAAGTTTTATATCTATTGAATAGAACACCAGGCCATCTAAAAGATTTAAGTCATCCAAACGTTGAAGTTATGTTCCTACCGCCACAGTTGTACTGGGTTAATACAACTTCTTTCATTCAGCCGTTAAATCAAGGCGTTATATCCACCTTTAAAACTCATTACATCGGAAAATCATTACAATGGATTTTGGAAAAAAATTGATTACGAATCTATTGAAGTAATGGAGGCATGGAAAACATTTCTCAATTGGGGACTGTATCAGAATCATAGCTTTATCGCTGAAAGAAGTAAAACCGTCAACGTTAAATCCGTGGCCGAAAAATGTATGGCCAGAGTCAGTTCATTCAGGAAATATAATCGAACGGGCAGAAAACGGAATTGGAGCAATAATAGAACTTGCTAAGTCGGTAGGAAGGGAAGGTTTTGATGATATGACTACTGAAACCCTCATGGGATAGCACAGTTGATAGAATCTCCCTCCCTCCCTCCCTACACCGGCTAGAAAAGACCAGAGTTCGAATCCCGTCGATGAAGGGAGGAATTTTTATGGGTCTTTTTCACAACGTGGCTGAGTTAGTCGGGCTCTGGCGGGGGTAGCATGGTTTTTTTCCCGGAAACTCGAGTTTTTCGTCAACCAAAACAGAAAATCGATCTCGAGACACACGCAATTTATAGACAAAGCCAATTTTTTTAGGAGCATCGACGACTAAGGCCACGTTACTTTGCGTATGCAGAGTAACATGGCCTTAGTTGCCGATGCTCCTAAAAAAATAAAAACATATAATTACTGAAGACGTTCAAGAATTACTGGTAGAAAAAGAAGCCGGCGTAGCGGATTTGCTGCAAATGGCATCGGGGGTAAAACCAAATCAATTCAGATGATGATATCGCAGATGAAAATTCTAAACTTCCAAATTTTACACTAAAAAGCATAGGGGAAGGCATAAAGTTAGCCGAGCAATTAGAATCTTATTTTATGAATGCAGATTTTTGAATGAAAGGAGCCCAAAGTTCAAAAGGGAGCTTCAAAACTGCTTTGTTTCATACGATGAAATTCACAAAGATTTATCAAGCAAAAGCAAACAAACCCAGATTACTGATTTTTTAAAGAGAGCAGAAGATACACGAAATCTAGAATGGTGTATTTTTGTTAACATTTTGTTAACGAAATAGTGTATTTTTGTTAGCTTTTGGAACGTAATCCTCCCCCTTTTGTACTTTTTCTTAGTCCCATATAACACGATTTCGCACAACACGACATTTTATCAGAACCTAATAAGTGTTATACGAGGGTTACCGGTATAGTTTATTTTGTGTCAAACTGCACCAGGGGTTCCCCCATATCCACCTATCATACAATATTTGTATATAATGGCACTTTTCGCCATAAAGATTCATTATAAGAAAAACTAACTTTAAATAAGACTACTGGTACGCCTCATTACTTAGACTCCGTCGCGGGTCCCATCAAGGACAGAGTTACAGCTGCCTCCCCCTCCTCAATCTGTAGTGAATACTAGTAATAATGATTAGCACCAAATGGAGGAGGGGTTCATTGCGAGCTATAAACCTCCGTAAAATCCCGCAACTTTCCGTGCATCAACTTGCGAATGCATCCATTAATCTCCTTTGGTACTATTTGCCAGAATATCACCTCACCTTCCCAACAGGTTAGTATGTAAAGCATCTCGCCTCCCCCATCCTTACATTCTTTTCTTCACTGGTGAAGGTTCAGAGTGGAATTTCTTCGTCGAAGAAACCTTAACGTTCTTCCCTTTGCCTTTCATCGATCATGAAGACACGAGTAGCGCACGTATAAGGAAATGCTCCTCTCCCCACCAAAACCACCACCACAGAAACGCCATCACCATATTTCAAGCTGCCATGTAAGCGTCTCCTCTATCGTCACCGGGCGATCACAGCCCTTTTAGAATCAAGTGAATGAGAATCGAGTCGCTTTACTATGTCGAAGATTTCTTTGTTTCCAGTTAACACCTTTAATACAGCGCTCCAATGCAAAATACAGACCCGCAGTTTTATTCCTCCAACTAATAGCACAGTGTTAGTACCAGATTAAAGGCTTTTTCTCTACTGCCTTTCCATTCAGCACGTAGATGCTCGTTTAGTAAAGTGTGATGCAATAAGAGGAACTTCAAGTTGCTAGGCAATGACATACAACTAACTGTAAGTTGCCTCACACAGCTAATTGTTGAACAAGAACCCAGTTACTAAGATATCACTACCATCTGGATACAAAAAGAATAACAATTCGCAATGCAGATTCATTATAAGAAAAAAAAACTTTATTCTATCCGTGGAAAGTCCCCTCTATCCTCCCCCAACAAAAAAAAGACTCATATCCATAGTAAAGGAATCTCAATTTAGAAATACATTAAGTGCATCCACGGCAGCGGACCGAATTACACGAACTTAGAAACAGTTGATTATATTAAAAGGCGGAAACTTTACCTTTCAAAGTCAAGCGTGGAAGAATTACTTTGCTGCTTCAAAGTTTACAGTCACTTCAAATGATTCGGGGGGGTAAAACGAAAATGACATCCAACGCAGAAAGCAAAACTGGTTGCTTTAGAAAACCTAAGGCGGCTTAAATTGAGTTGTAATAGTAAACGATCTTTAGAGTGCAATAAAAAATTCACTCGTAAAAATACCTTTGGCGTTTACCGCAAATTAAACTGAGCGTGAGGACTGGAGTTCAAATAATCATTGGTGGATACTAATTACACGATTTTTTTTTTTTTTTCCTTCTTTGCAGACAATTTTTTTCTTGTCATCTGTAGCATCCCGATACATTAAAGGAAAGAGTGAAACGCCACGCTTTTATGCACGGCAGCAGCGCCCTCGCCAATTTTTTTTTTAAATTCTCATTTACAAATTTTTTAAATAGTTTTCCTATCCTCTCCGTTATTTTCACGATAAATTCCCCAAATATATACGTCAACTTATAGTAACTGACGTGTTCACTTTAACGTTTCTGATGAAAAACCGCTTTCATTGTTAGTCTAAATTGCATTAATTCCAGTTTCTATTATTCAGAAATCCAGCAACGCACAGAAGAAACAAATCACCCAGATGCAATAGGAAGCAATATTTCTTGCGTCTTTCTACCTCTTCAGTGTTTTCCACGCTCATGCTACACATCCCTGTGCTAGCAGGTGATTCCGAAGTGATAATATTATCTTAACGACTTGGAGTAATTTATCTATTTTTCCTGTCTAACTCAGACATGCACTCTTAGTAATAGAAACCTGTTCTAATTGAGCTGCTGTCCTTAATTTAGAAAAGGGGGTAGGTAAACTAATTTCCTCTAGCAGCAGTCATTGACAGGAGACAAACAACAGCGGAGACAGATCATCAGACACGTGACGGTACCGGAAGTCGCTGTTGCACATGCCTGCCAGCAGACGGAAGAAATGCTAGGACTGAGAAATGAGCTGAAGCCAGAGAAGTAAGATCTATGGGGTGATTAATGAACCACCCCCCTTTGCGGGTTTGTACGAAGACAACGCCAGTCTGAAACTGGGTTTCCGACCAAAAAAACACTGTTTACCGTGAAGATTAACAAAGAAAGATGACACGCTTTATAAGTGGCAGACGCCACGAGTAAGAATAAAGGGAGGAAGGAAGATGCTTTTTGTCTAAGGGGAAAAAATGCACTCCGTATGTAGTTCGTTTTAAGAGAATCTCTATGGGTGTATTTTAATATCCGGTGTCGGCATTGACAATGAAGGAGAGATTTAACTCCAGCCTGCTAGAAAATGAGCAAAGTTTGGACACTTCGGCGTATTACAGCCATTTTGAATCATAAGGATCAAAGTTAGCACCCGGAATTTCTTTGCCATTCAGCAGTTTCCTTCCTTAAACTTCCACTTTCATCTTCTTAACACATCTTTCGCTGACTTGCGTCCTGTGAGGGATGTAAATTATTAACACTTTAGGTTCCTAAAGACTGATGGATTCGAAATTTTAATTTGTGGAAGTAAAGGGAGGTTAACAAGGGGGTTGGGGGTTTTCTTGGTAATGTACGGATTTCATCTTTCCATATGAATACCAGGAGGACAGCCTCCATGACCAGGGTAATGTAGTGGTATACGGAACCGTATGTCGTAATTACCATACTCCTTTTGTTACGGCTGTAAGCGATTATAATTGCGACATTACAGCTGAATAATGCTTACTGAAACAAAACCTTAAGGATTTAACAGACAAGTTTACCCAAGGTTCTAAAGATTCATGATGTAGCCTTAATTTCCCAATCGAATTGAAAAGAGAGAAACTAAATCGGGATTCGAAATTGTGATAAAAATTATTTCAATGGTTACATTTCAAGGCAGGATCTACACTGCAGTGACAGTGTAACAGGTATCACGTAACATCTATTAGAAGGTCCCATATGGAAAATGCAAACACTTTCAATATGGAACTCTTCAGTATGAGTCTGCTGTCCACGAAGAACAAGATTTCCATCGTCAAAAATAACGTATTCAATGGTGGCCTCGATTTCAGCTCTTAAATAGTGCATGGACTCTTGTAGTAATCATAGTCGTTTCGAAAAAGTGTACATTATTCTTCTGGAATTTCTGTGGAGAAGAATGGATAAGTCATCAGCGTAAGCTATTGTATTTATATTTGTCAGGTCATAACTGAGGAGAAGCCAATCATTTAGGATTACGTTCCACATCAGGAGCCCAAGAATAGACTACTGGGGGCAGCCTCTAGTAATATGTCTGGATACAGATTAGTGTTTAGTTTGTATCAAGACAGAGCTATTACTAAAGTAGTCCTTTATTAGGAGGTATAATAACTAAGATCAGTTTGCTACTCTAAAGACAACGAAGAACACTCCTCCACCATAGTATATCGAAAGCACCTTCGAAGTCAATAAATAAGACTAGTATGTTTAATAATAAGACCAGTTCATCTTCGCAGGCACAGAGTAAAGCCGTATTGATGGTATGAAATTAAATTGGCCTCTGCAAGCAGTGAATTAATTCTGAGACTGATTAAACGTTCAAGTAGTTTCATAAATGTGAAAGCAAGGCAACTGGCCTGTAAGAATTTTGGGTTTTGCTGAGATATACCTGGTTTTGGTAAGATGTTTAGCAAAGCTGAAGTTAACAGGAAAGGTACTAAATTCTAAGCATTTATTAAAGAGGAAAAGCATGTGATTTGGTCGAAGCTCATAGAAAAGTTTAAGAAAAGTACATTCCAGTAGATCTAGTCCTGGACATTTGTCCTTTTTCATTGAATCAACTGCAGATTTTAATTCTTTCAATGAGAAAGGGTAGTGAAATATGATTGAAGTGGGGTTAAATACGATTCATTTAAATTTCTGATTTCAGCCTGTAAAGGGGACTCAAGAGTTGGATCGTCCTGCGAGAAGAGTTTGTCTAATAAGATTTACAGTATTTTTTCAGTTTAAACAGCCTTCAGTATTTGTTATAACTGTATTAAGGATGCCTCCTGGATTTATTTTGTTTCTGCACATTTTGTAAATCAAACCCCACAGATCCTCTTTACCAGCAGTTTTCAAGAAATTTTGCCAGGATTCCAACTTATTTTTTTAAAATTGTTTTGGCGTATAGTTTCTTAGTATTTTTAAATTCTTGGTGTAGTCTTAAGAGTTCTGATGGTAAGATATTGTTGTTTCTTCGGGCTTTTTGAAACGTTGTTCTACCTCGATGAACTTTACGTCTTAGTATCGTGAGTTCCTATGACCACCAAAGTGTGGTTTCGGTGGTCAAGAACTTCTTTCTTGTTTTCAGAGAAATGGCTTTCTGAATTGTCTTTTGAAAGAAGTGCTATTTCCTAAGGATTAGAGTGAGAAATAATTTTAATATCATCTGAAGGATCTGAAGGAAAATCATGGATAATAGATTTTTCAAAGTTGTTCAAACAAATATTACGACGCGAATACCATGCAAAGTCCCTTGGCGGTTGGATCGAAACTTTAGCTGTTTCTAATAGTAAAGAGATAACCCTATGGTCAGATGTAGTTAGATCACTGTTTTCCTCTCAACTATGAATAAATGAGAGTAGGTTGTTAGTTACCAATGCCTATATTTGATTGTCCTAAGGAGTTGAAAAAGACATAAGGCTGGCCTGGACGGTTAATGATATTCAGTTGATGAGAAAAAATGGTCTTCTAAAAGGCGTCCTCTTATATCTATTGATTAAGGCTGTTGATTATCTCTGCCATAATCTAATGGGTGAATGGCGGCAGTAAAGCGGAGTCTAGAAAAGACCCTACCCTGTGGTAAGCCAACACATCGTTCGCTACTATTTGTTATTTACAGTCAGGTGGAAGACCCTTATCATTAATAATGACCTTAAAATTTGTACACATGGCATTTAACTTGAATTCTTCTCATTTTGGACATTAGTCCACACTAACTTCCAGACTACTCTGTCTGTTGAAATTCTTCCAGAATTGTCTTTTGTTGGGTACTAGCAATTTTATTATGGTGGATTTGCCATTCCTTACATGATGAACATTGGTCAACATGGGATGATTCGTTTAGATTACATGGGAATTAAGCATTTCTCTCTCTCTGAGGACGCAAAGAAGCTGTCATTACAGATCGGAGTTGTGCTTACCAGGCGACACTTGATTTGTGAATCGGCAGCTCTGTGTTGTTCTAGGCATTTGGAAAGGTTTGAGTGGCGAGAATGCCGTTATGGGCCGCTAGTAACGTGTGGTCTGTGCGGGTGGCACCGTCACCATTTCCACACCGGGTGGAAAAGGCTCTGGTTCGAATCACGTCACTTATGCGAGGAACTTTTATGGGCTTTTTTTTCACTCCGTGACTAAGTTAGTCGGTCTCAGACAGAGATAGAAAGGTTTTTCCCCTGGAAACTCATATTTTTGTCCAGAAAACTAGGCAAATCGACCAGAGAACACTCGCAATTCCTAATACACTTAGGAAGTTGAACTAATGTTCCGGATGACTCTAGTGTGACATTTATTTATTTTAGTAACGTATCTATGATGTACACACAAAGTAGGTGTTGCCAAATAATATATTATATTTGCTTTGTTATCACTATAATTTCCTTTTACAGCATTTGATGTAATTGATTGATTAACTAACATTATTGAATAATACTTTAAAAATTTACGACATTTTACTTCACGTGCTTACTCGGCAGCCCCTGAACACATTCTTTGTTTGAAATGTAATAACTGACGTTGTTGATTTCTGATAACCTGGGTTAAGTTTTTGTTTAGTACCACTCTTCTCGCTCTCTGTCACCTTGTTTTTTTGGGCTCAAAACAAGAGAAGTTGCGTACCGTTGCATTTATCATAAAATTAAGATTACGAACAAACATGGTGGGGTTCCGAATAATCAAGAAATTTTGAATGATGTATCATTACTTGGGCAGGTACGTACCTAGTGTGTCGGCGTCAAAAAAAAAAAAAGTTTAGAAAGCACTGACTAACATTTTTAGGATAATTTGTGAAATTCAATACATGCCATTTGCAAGAGAGGATCTGTAAATCCAGAACAGATAACTGTTCTTTCTAACTATGCGTGGTTTCTGGAATAGATATTTAAATATGATAGAACCCCTCTTACCAATTGTGTTTCTGTGGAATTATTTTGTTTTTATGAAATTCCCAAGCACGAGAAGCATTAGAACCTATAGTACTGTACTTAGCACCGTGAAGGCTGAGAAGATGAAAGAAGGTGCTTGTTGACATTATACTTGAATTTCTGTACATTGTAATTATCAGGAAATACGTATGAAGGGAGGTTGTTCCAGAAAAAGAAAGTTTAATGAATAAATGAGGAAGAAGAAAAGTTGGTTCTGTGAGTTTAAAGTTGGATATTTGGTTGCGTCACGTTTTCGGACAAGACAGCGGGAATTATAGAAGCAATTCAGAAGAATAGCGTCCATAGAAAAGGCATGCAGCAAAAACAGAACGTCCACGAAACAGAGCGGAGAGACTTTGTTAGAGATGGATCATTAATTAACCTAACTGTCCTCTTTTAAATGGAATCTAGAAGCCTGAGAGAGGTTTTCGGAGCCACCCCAGATGTAGGAACAATATTCCATAGTAGGGCGGATTTGTTGTTTGTTGTTGTTTGGTTTTTTTTTTTTTTTTTTTTTTTTAGGAGCATTAGCAACTAAGGCCACATTGCTCCGGGGATATGCGGTGGTCATTTCCTGACCTTTCCGCATCCTCCATATTTGGTGGTCACGGGCTCGAACCCCGGTCTAATCAAGGAGCGTGTGCTACGCGCTGCTGCTCCTGCCCACCTGGCTACGGAGGCGCCGTTGTACAAAGTGAACAGCTGTTTGGAAGAAACATAAAAGCTGAGAGCGAAAGAGAAAACGCAGTTTTTTTAGATGCAGAGGAAGCAGTATTCTTATACAAATTTGTATAACGATCACAATAACATTTGTCATACATTAGTGATGACGAAGTTTATTTCGACTTGTAACGAGCTCTAGTATGCCATTTTGCCTTGTGGATTCTAAAACTTCTTTCAATTCGCAGATCGGTGCTTATTATGAAATTCTAAACGAGGTATAGTTTGGAAAGGCTTTACTAAAGCAGGATCTCTCTCTCTCTCTCTCTCTCTCTCTCTCTCTCTCTCTCTCTCTCTCTCTCTCTCTCGTTCTTCATTGGTCTGTGAGAGATCCGTGCGAAACGAAGGTCACCCTCATACATCAGAAATTATGAATTTCCAATTGTAGGTGAAGAAATTTCGATTCGACAAATATATGCACTGCTTCGTTTTCAAAAACGTTTATCAATGTTGTTTATCTTACAGTTATCTGTGAGTTATCTTATAAGGCAAAAGATGTGTCTAAATAAATCTGCATGCATTAATTGTTAATAATACTCGTAACGAAGTAAATTTATATTTAATACAGCAAGATTATCTCGAAGAATTCATGCCTTTCATATAAAAAGATGAAATCGGTAGCGATACCTTTTACTATAAATAAACAACTTAATATCCTGTAACAACCTTCCACAACAATCTTCTGAGATTATAAAAGTGCGTGACGAGATGAGAGCACTCCATCTTCAGTACCTGATGTTACCAAGGTGCCGCAGAGGAGGACCTATATCGACTCATTCCAACATCCACATGGAAACCGATCAACGACTGACCTTGGTCTATCCTGAATTGACAACTAATAAGACAATCCGTCAACGGAAATCCCGGACTTTACCCCCAAACCTTACCTGGAAACTCCATCGGACATGGCAACCACCTACAACCACTGCAACCTGACCCATGGTCTCAAGGTAGGAATAATGTTGACTCAGACTTGGGTCCGGATGGGATATGTTGCTCACCCCTTCGGGGGTGGGATCCTTGCCGTCACTATCTTACAGTGCGGGATACAACGGAATTATCCGGACTGGCCTCCATTCTTATATGCATCTCCACCGTACATGACAACTACCTTAAATAGGCTACGAACCCTGGACTCAGTGTCAGGGTAGGATATCACTGACTCAGACTAATGTCTGAGTGGGACACTGTTGCTGACCTCTTCAGGAGTGGGATCATTACTGGCTCTGTCGTTCAGTGCGGAATTTACACCCATGCCGTAGGTTAGGCCAGGTGCTGCAGACACCTTAGGCGCCAATGCTTTGTGCACTTGTATACTGTAGAGTGGGTCAGGTGATGATGACACCTTCCGGTGGCTGATGTCGGATACCCTGCAAGCTTTCTTATCTTTCCCTGGCTCTGGGTGGACCTCCCACACGAGGGGTATCCAACTCATCACCCTATCTCCCTCAAATGGAGGACGCCGTCCATCCTCGTCCTCCTCCTTTTACCTCCTGCCCTTTGTCTATCTTCCTTAATTTTTTTTTATGCTCTCCATCGGGAAGCTCAGGCGACCCCTGACAGAAAGCAGCCAGCGTTCCGTGGACAACCTGGCTCACTCCCAGTGGTGGTGGTGGCTGACAAAGTGGAGTCCCACTAGGGGGGCCTGCAGCCAGCACATAACAACCGAACCCAACACTAAACTACACAAATAACACTTCTGCTGGCTTTTACAATTTTTGCATCCATCACAGAATTACTGATGGCGCAGATGTGGGGAAACCACAGGCGGTGCCTTACCCAAAAACTATGCCACTATGTTGACAGATGTAAGAACCGTGATCAAATAATTTTTAGAATTGCACAAAGTTATGTATTCTTCATCTTGCGAATGTTAAAACTTCGTCTGATATTTTCAACTTTCTCTTCCAAAGTGAGACAGTTAATTCTTATCTACACTGAAAACCCGTAGGCATAAGTCTTTAGTGAGTATTTACACTTATCTGGATGTGCAAGAAATGCATGCCAGTTTATTGGTTTAATAAACTGATTTTAATAATAAGAGATTAAAACTGTTGAGACTAAAGGCAATCAAAGTTTTATAACAATCTAATGATAGTGTTCTAATAGTATTGAATCCAATAAAAGCAACAACATAAATTCAGTGAGTGGTTTTTTAAGCATGAAAACCACTAAAAGTAAGAGCAAGTGATCGTATTAGCGATATAAGATTTCCTTGCCAAACACCCTTATCGTCTACTATTGAACAGATTATTTTCTAAGCCATAAGGCATTAAATTAACTTTCCTAGAACTATATCGAATATCTCGCTAGCATATGGTAGAAGCTTAAATCATCCTATAATGCAATATCTCAGTAGAGATGTGTGGGAAAGTCCAGCATTGCACTTTTTACAAAAAGTGAGATGGGAAAGTTCAGTGGCTGAGTATTAACGATAACGAAGTATTTCTTAATGTCTACAATCAAAACTTCTTTTCAAATGAAATGAAGAGTTTTTTTTTTAAAACTACAGAGTTAAGTGGGCCACGATTTAAAAATTGCCGTTTAACATTATGGTAAAGAATTACTACTATAATCCAATCGCCTCTGTTAGAGCCTTTTAAATACGAAAATTATGTAATTATTTGTACCAAATCGAGTTGCTTCAATGAGATTTGAAAACTTTTGCCAAGTGCCAAATGGGAAATATTTCAAGTGGACCATAACTCCACTCGGTATTTTCTGCAATGCAACCAACAATCCCATCTAATCCCTGTGCATAAAACAATCCAATGTTATCATCATTAATCAAATTTCTGGTTCCTGTTCGTCATTATTTCATTGATGGCTACATCATTTATTTCATTTGAACCGCGATTCAAGGATATATTCTCTTTTTCATCCTATTATCTTAGATTGTGGAGTTTATATAAAGCAGTGTTCTCGGGACTCTGTTAGAATGGAAGCCAATAAACGACCGCAGCCAAGAGCAAGCTCTGATGACAATAATACGAATATAAATCAATGGGACCTTTTTATGTGGCGGTGGGAGGAATTTTCTTGTTTGCATCCGGTAGCTTAAATCTTGGCAGGGCCCTTGAGTAGTCCACAGCCTTTTTAAATACACGGCACACTGAATTTGTCAAAAATACTTTAAGGCATATCGCGCTACGTATCTTAGGGATGGAAGAGAAAATAATAAAGATGTAACTCTCCCACCTTTTCGCGTCACAATAATATAACATGGTGCACCAGAAGGATCACTGATTTGGTGAACGCGAAAACATGAAGGTTTCCAACGCAGGCACGTTTTCTTTATTCTGAGTTTATCTGGAAAAATCTCGTTTAGCGCTTGGCTACAGCAGTCAACGCTGTAGACAAAATTCTCAGGGAGATATTAAATCAATCAGACTAATCACATTAGTCGTCACCTGGTTTCCACACCCAAGCATCCAATGTATCAAGTTTCCACACCCATTCATCCATGCACAGCATTCATTAATTTCTTAACATCAATATACATCCTTAAAGCGACAAAAGAAACGAACCACTTGAAGCTTCCACCAAAGCAGCCTGTTAAAGATTTTCTACAAAATTTGTTACGTGGGCGTGTTCCTCTCCTAACTATAAATGATGTCTCTACTTTACAACTAAATTTACAAAGTCAAAACTAAGAACCTTAACACAGCCATTCATAATGAGCAATCATTGCAGAGGGTTTAAATAACATAGTGCCCACGTAGGTAACACAATTGCTAGACTCGCCATCCTCCCGACACCGGTTGGAAAGACCCGAGTTCGAATTCCGTTGATGACGGAGGAATTTTTTGTGGGTCTTTTTCACAACGTGGCCGATTTAGTTGGTCTCAGGCGAGGATGTTTTTTTCTCCCAGAAACTCAAATTTTTCGTCCAGCAAACCGCCTACAGAACACACCCAATTTATTTATTTTTAATATCTAACAATAACACATGATAGGTATTTTCCACAAAAAAAAACATCTTTTAGTTCCTGGAACAGATAAGCCAGTCTCACTACACATACAATTTACGCACACGGCCACTGATGTCTCATGAGGACATGAGGACAGTAGCACTAATACCATCTAGCCGAGTTCTCTCGGATCGGGACTCGTCGGAGAAGGATTGGTTTCGAATCCTATAAAGACTAAGAATTTATCGGCTTTATTCGTGCAGTGGCCGAGTTGGTCTCAAGCGAGGACTGCACAGTGTTTCTTCCAAAAACTCTGGCTTTTCATCCATATGCACAGGCAAACTAACAGTATAAAACTTGTAATTTATAAATATGAGACAGCCGTGCCTCATGGCCTGAATTGATTACAAATAATACAAACCACCCAAACAGCTGCAGAAAGGAAATTATTATGAATAAATGATAATATTGCTTTTCTTAATACATGTGTTTAAACTCTTATAATACTAGAACTAGAAAAATATCACCAATTTTAAGACAATGCTTTTCTATGGGATTAGCTTCGATTATGATTTTAACAGTGAGTAGACATGTCAAGACAATATTATAGTACCTCTAGTATACAGAATGACGGTTCTAATGTTCTTCAGTTTTAATGAAGATCACAGAAAAATAACATGCTAAGTCGTCAATTAGAAAAAAAAAAGTAAAACAGTTTTTGATTCAGCGGGGGGATGAGAAGGAGGGAGAAAGAGAAAGAATCAGGGAAGTGTCCAATCATTCAGGATAATTTAAATGCGTTTAATAACCATCAAACATAAAACTCTCTCTCTCTCTCCGCAATGGTTGTAGCTGTCATCTATCATTTTCAACTCATTTACAAACTGCTCTTCGCTTTAGGGCAATTATGATCCTCATGTGTTACTAACGTTATTACAAAGCAGCAAGGAAAATTTAATAAGGGGCGTCAATAACGTACAACCCAGACTGCCCGCACACATGAACAACATCAAGATAAAACCATTTTACAAATGGAAAGAATAATATTAAAAATTATCAAGAAGGGTAAAAAAACAACAACTCGTTGAGAATAATGAAATACAAATACTGAGAAATGCTCAGTGTGAATCGTGTTATTAGTATGCGGGTGCATTTCGGTCCAAGAAAACTCTTCAAGAAAGAGCCACCATCAAAATCAGTACCAATTAATGGCAGTTCGCAGAAGATGGGAGAGAGCATAGAGATTCTCACGCATTAATGAAGTCATTGGGATGACGTAGTTGAGATAATCCAGCAAGTTGTATCATTTGCTGCAGTTTATGGCCGCCCATAATCTGCACTACCAAATCCTTCAAAATCTAGTGAGAGGAAAATGCGTGGCAGTCAAATAACCCCAACTTCCGAAGGATGTAAATAAAGATGGATCTCTCTCTCTCTCTCTCTCTCTCAGAATTTTTAAAGCCATCGCCTTTATTAGCGTCCAGTTTTAGCATCCATCCATCCACTTCGTCCGTGAACCTTCGTTCATTCCTAACCTCGCTCGGATAACTGTCCGTCAAGCTCTAATATGGACAAATGGAAATAATACGGACTAATTAGTCGATAGTCTAGCCAAATAAATTAAGCTTGTGCAACGGAGGTCTTTATCGACCAAGGGTAGTAAATCCTGAAGCCCTGATTACGTCCGGGGGCTGGTTCCCAGCCACGCGCATCTCCGAACAACCAAACATTGCAGTCGAACAGATTAACCGCGATGGCTAATGACAGGGAGAAGTCTGGCGCTAATTTCCCTCCCGCTGAGCGAGCGGACGCACAGTATATTAAATACGGGCCGAATCTGGCGTTGCCTAGGCAGAGTTATTAAACTTCCCCCTGGAAGGTGGTCCACAAGTGAAAAGTCAGCCGTGCGCTTGGGAAATGTGGAGATCTGGAAGGGATCTAAAAGACAGCTCTGCTAAAATGCAAGGGCTCAGGGGTTACCCAATTATCGGAAAGGTGTCGCTTGTGTTTAATTTCATCCAGGAAACTGTCGGGAGAAAGAAAAATCCTCACTCTAGTCCACGCTACTTTCGTGTTGTGGGATGTCAAATAAAACTTCCAAGAGAAAAAATAATAATAATAAAACTCCCGTATATTGACAGTAAGCACTGCCACGTTCCTTCCACCAAACTGTCAGTTATCAACGGCCATTTATTTCCTTTTGTCTCCTCTACACATGCAAATCGGTATTTTATGAGCTCTTTCGGAAAGAAATAAATGCTGCGCGTGCAATTAACCTTATCTTATTTTTATACGCAAAGAATTTGAATGACTCATTGAAAACAAGTCTGATCTTCTAGAAAGAAGGAAATAGTAAAGCGCAATTCGGTAAAAGGAAAAAATTTCTCTCAGCTGATGAGTAATGTTGATTAATTGAGAACTGATCTCTTCAAGCTAACAACTAACTAAATATTTCTTTAGGCACACGTACTATTGATTAAATCCCCTTTCTAAGGATTATTACTTAATGCAAAGGACAAGCACTATCTTAAATGATATTTGTCAGTGCGGTGTGTAAGCTTTTGTTTTCCTGTTCATCACGGGGGGGGGGGGAATTCCCATTCCAGACCTTTCTATTGACGTAAAGACACGTCGCCAGCAGTTTAGTAACTGAGGCTTAATCTAAAAGATATCGTGGGATGGGGGAATAATAGAAGAGTCGCTACAAGTGGTTGAAACAAACCCCTATGAAAATAATGAAAATTAAAACAAAGACAAACAAAAAAAACGAAACAGCGAAGAGAGGAGAAAAAACAATTTATATGAAATATCAAAAAATATGCACTACAATACACGATATATGGACAAGTTTCCTTTATCAGGTTTTGCAGTGTCGGAAATCTAATCAGTTTACAATATTCTGCAGCCATACGTACATTACCTAAAAAGCTCATTATCCAGACCTTAGAATTACAATAGCACAACTAGATTGTTTTATGGATAAAGGAAAACTTTTGAGAAATTGGATTCGATTGCTTAGATTAGGAGAAGGCAGCTCAGGCCATGAGGCATCACAACGATGTTAATTCCATGTATTCTACTCGGGCAACCGGTCTAGCAGCATGAAACACCGGAGTTTCTTGGAAATGGAAAACCGTATAAATCTTACTCGACTAACTGCTTGAGATTAATTTCGAAACCTCAAAGTTAGTCTTCACCAGAAGTCTTTCCTTTTGAACATGTGCCTTTTCCAAGTTGTGTAAACTAACAGCAGTAGCAGCCATTGTGGCAGTCAAGTGCTTTTTGAACAGCGCCAATATTCCTAATGCAATCTGGAAGCACTCGTCGTATTGTGAGATAATCCACTAATGACGCCTTTACATTGGAGAAGGTAAACGAACCTCATCATATACCATCAACTTTCTGCTATAGCACAAGCTGATAATGCTAAAATGATATTCATAAACATAGCAGTTTCTGTAGTTTCGCTGTTCATAAATCAACAACAAAGATATCTTAGCCATGACCAAAATGGCCAACTGGAACGACAAGATACAGACGTCAGCTGTAACTATTGATCTGTTACACCTGTTATATTAATTTTAGCATCTGTTTTCAGAGTAATGTTTATAATGTCCGGACCACATGTCATAACGGACTTGGAATATCAACAGTTTAGTATTTGATCGCATTGCCATTCGCACTTGAAGGTCTCTGACTCATTTGGGCCAAACTTAACTGGTTCAACGACTTTGTCGCTGAATCAGTCAAATAATAGCCAATAATGTAACTCTCGTTGTGGAATAAATCGAAGAAACTTTTGTATTACAGCTTCAGGGCTTGCGCTACCTACTAAGCAAAACTAGGCAATTGCCTAAGGAGCCAACTGGAGGAACAACAAATTTTAAAAAAAATTACTAAATTGA
Organism: Mastigoproctus giganteus; assembly: GCF_048544385.1. Classification (NCBI taxonomy): domain Eukaryota; kingdom Metazoa; phylum Arthropoda; class Arachnida; order Uropygi; family Thelyphonidae; genus Mastigoproctus; species Mastigoproctus giganteus. Next base: position 132,612,239 of record NC_143578.1, read on the forward strand.
GGTAAAAATAAAATTTTAATGAAAGAGAAAATGGGTAGGACTGGTAAAAGTTATGCTAAAAATGCTTTGTTGAGAAAGGCTATTTTAGTATTAGTAATGGCCATATGGTGAAAGGAAGCCTATGGATTATGCTGCACCAGCCAAAAAAATAAATAAATTATAAAATAAAAATAAAGAAATAAAATAATAATAGAAAGAAAATCAAAAAATAATAATAATAAGAGAAAAGGAAATGGACAACCTATGCGTTTCCCTCCTCCCGTAAGTAATTATCTAGCTGACCTTTGAATTTCCCCAAACTGTCAGACTCTACCACCCATGTAGGTAACTTATTCCAGTAATTTATAACTCGCTGGCTAAAATAAAACTTCCTGCAATCCAGTCTATATATCCCCCCCCCCCGATAATTTGAATTTATGGCCCCTAGTTCTAGAATCATTTATAACTGTGAAAATTTCGTCCTTATTCATTTTTCTTATGCCTCTCAGAGCCTTAAACACCTCAATCAAATCTCCTCTAAGGTGCCTAGTTTCCAAGCTCTGCAACCCACATATTCGAAGTCTTTCCTCATATGGACGCCCTTTTGCCGATCTCACCAGGCGAGTTACCGTCTTTGGACCCTTTCAAGAAGCTCGATGTCTTTCTTTAGGTGCGGTCTCAATACTTGAACACAATGTTCCAACTTGAACAAGTACTCCATACTTGAACACAGTTTTTTTATAAAATAGCAATGTATCGCTCCTATCAAAATCTATTTGGGGCACACATCTAAGCTTTCCTACGGCACCAAATACTCCTGAGCCAGTTAGACAATTACATTACGCTTTAATCGTTATAGCCTTTGCACACCTTTGAACTGTTGATACCATTTAAACACACTGGTTTCATCACCATAAACTTATTTTAACATTTCTTACGTTTCTGCTGCAGATATTCCCAGTTTAAAGCAAATTTTGATATTCGTTCATTGCTCCATTGCAAAATCGTGACACAGAACCTTAACGCTTCTAACGAAACTGGTCGTTACTTACGTGTCAGCTTACTGAACAATTCGTGTACCACCATCTGTTGAAGGAAGTTAGAACTACGACATACCCGTTCCTGTTTTGTTTTCAAACTCATCAAACATGACCGCAACAGCCCCAGTCCAGGAACTTTATTGCCGCACCTTGTATAAACAGTTACCTTAAAAGAAGTAAGTTCAGTTTAAGTCCGCAAAACTGAGTTTCCTTCACGAAAGAAGCAGCTAAGAAAGTTCGATTAACACTTGAGTTTCTAACTCGGCTTTCATAAACAAATTGAAAAGGTAAAACATAAATAAATAAAAACTGCATAAAGCTAGGTAGCCAACAATGCACGATGTCACAGCTTATTATACTATACATAACAAGGAATGGTTCAATTCCAAAGCTACAGGGTACGCCACTGTTCTGGCAATCAACAACTGCAAATCATAAAAAAAAAAAATAAAATAAAAGTACACCACCAATTTGCTATCACAAAATTAATAGAAAGCAGTTCTAAACAGAAAATAGATACTAAAAGCGTAGTATAAAAATGAGAAATAAAATGAATGAAAAAAAAAAAAATGTAGTAAATTCAGATTCTAGACAATATATGCCTTGGAGTTAATCGTCCATTTAACTTAAACCACGGCCTCCGTAGCCGAGTGGGCAGGAGCGGGAGTGCAGTAGCACACGCTCTTTGAGTAGACCGGGGTTCAAGCCCCTGACTGCTGAATACGGTCGATCTGCCAACCCGCACTGGACCAGCGTGGCAGATTATGGTCCATTTCCCTCAGCATGAATTGTTGAGGAGGCTTCCATCCTGCAGTGGGTTGATAATGGCTGCACTTTACTTTTACTTTAACCAAGACAAGGATTTTGATGAAACCATTTATCAATCAAAAATCCGGTCAACCACCAACGATTCATCGTCAATCATATGTAAAAATGGTGCTATTAGATAGTAATTCTCGAAAACTTGAGATCAATATTCAAATTGAGTTCATGAAGTTCAATAGTTAATGAAGCGCTAATTTAAATCACGTACATGTATAAATGTTTTTTGCCGAATGGTCGAATTGCTCTCTTCCGTTTTTTTCCTGATTATTCCATGTCTCTTATATAAGAGACATTTCCAATACTATTTGATCATTCATGACGCCTCTGCTCATAATTTCAAGCTTGTGAGAGCAACATACCGTCTCGCCAACATTTTAGAACTTAAATCTAATTTTTTTTTTCTAGCTATCCTTTGTACTTGAGTACTGCATATATAAGCAGAACTTTATTTTACCTTCTTAAATTAAAACTTTAGTTGTCAAACTCCGTCAACACACAGAGACATATCGTTCTCGATTGACTTTTCGAATGTCAATTCCTCGTTTCGTCAGTGTCAAGCAATAACGTAACTCCCGACCTCAACAAGGAGCTCTTCTGATAAAAGGATGCAGGAAACATATGAAGGATCAGAGACGCCAGATAGCAGTTTTTTTTGTTGTTTTTTTTTTTCAGAATTCAAAATACAAAAGAAATTTTGGACTTGTTGTTTGAAAAGTAATGCGCATAACATGTTCTGGTTTTCCTAATATAAAAAAGCATTTATTTTGAAGATTACAACGTGTGAATAATGTATTTTTTTTTTTTTTTTTTTTTTTTTTGATCCAATGCTCTGGACTCTTTATTGCCTACAAACAGAAGATATTTTGAGGTAGTGATATTACACTGCGTAACTTAAAAGTTTCCGTTTATATATAACTATTTCTTATATCTGTTTTGTATGCAGAATCCAACGGTAGCACTGGCGGCAACGGGTTTATGACATTTATAAATGGGCACCAATATTGTGATATATATGAACCCGAAGCTTTCATATAATAATTATTTGTAGCGCTCACTCTTCTTCAAGCTCCTAGGACGGTGTCTAATAATTCTCTACACGTTCTAGCAGGAACCCTGCCTCTGGCTCTTTATATTTCCTACAGGGGTATGATCTGCAATCTCAAAAAAGGAATTACTGTAAATATTTTAACATTGTAACAGATCCTACAAACAGAATAAAAGAGGGAAAACGAAGACTCTGGAAGGAACTCACTGCTGTTTGGCAGTAAAGATGGGCTCAAAGAGAACATGGCGAGGTTACAAAAAGATACATTTCAAATGTTGAATTCGCATCATTACCCAGTCTCAAAATGGTTTGTGCCTAGCATGACCACATCATATTTAATAACTGGCCATGGGTCGCTCAGGGCTAAACTTTTTGAAAGGGGCCTTGAGCCTGATCCTTTCTGTCACTGCGGTGCATCTGAGACATGGCAGCACGTTCTCTTTGAATGTAATGAATATCTGAATGAAAGACAGGTACTGCTGAGTAAAATAAGTAATCTCTCAGAAAATAATGTACATTTGCTCATTGAAAATTCTGATGCCTTCACTTCATTTCAACAGTTCTCTGCGGCAGTTTTCAAGAAAAGACTTGCGGCTAGAAACTCTACTGCGGAGTCATAATGATCGAGATTAACTTACTTTTGGGAAGAAGATATCGGAAGATAGCCATCAACGCAACAGGAAATGATAGGTTGACCCCCCCCTTTCTCCTCTAAGTGATGTTGGACGGCTCACCAAGAAGCTTTGTGTATAAACGGGCCTAAATTATTAGGAAGCTAACCTTGAAGAATTGTAAATAATTGCTTAATCATACAGTTAAGAACATCCATACTTCTGTGCATCCGAACACGCTTCTCTCTCATGAAATCTTATTTTAAAAAAAAATTAAGAAAATAAAATAAAATAAGATCTTCATCCCATAAGATGAATCCTGCAATAATTTGCAGAAAACCTTCTGCAAAAATGCTCAGTGCTTTAGTGCATGCTGGGAACTTCCTCTCCTGATAAGTCTCCTGATGTATAAATTTTGTAGAATGGCATAAATCGCTATATAAGTAACCTTTAAGGTTTCATTTCCTATAGCCTAAAGCTCAGAAATACTATGTGGACTCTACATGGAAATCGCCTTGAGGAACTTCTATAGCCCTACTCTACAAGCTCAGATTCTACTAGGGAAGAAATTAAATCAGACTATATATTTCCTGAACAATTGTAAAGACAGTACTGGACTGTCTTTACAATTGTATAAAACAGAAATACGTGTAACTATTGGTAAGTAACAACTAATATTGCTGTAAAATCGACTGTAAATAATTTTCAAATTCTGTTGATAGAACTGATCAGAGAGACTGGTAAATCTCACTGGAATGTAAATAGTGTAATCAATGTTAACAGTTTATTTCCTTGTTAATGCTAAAGTTAGTAGGGTAACTGATATATAATGCTATTGAAAACTGCAGGGTTCTTTAAAAATGTTTGTCTTGGCTGTGCGACTTCAATGGGTTTTTGGAGCTCCAGCCTTGTGGTTTTTTTTTTTTTTTTTTTTTTGCGGGCAGGCCTGGGCAGCGGGATAGCTGGCACCCGCTGGTATTGCACTACCTCCAGTGGGTGCGGGATTTTGTGCACTTTGGCATGTAAGAGGATAAAAAAAACCCAGGCCCGGCTACTCGTTCGTGCCTGAGGACAGACACCAGCTGCCCAAGTGTTGACTGCTCCTTTGCAGAGGTCCTACATTCAATACAGATCCACTAGGTGGAGATGGGCTATGCCTATGGGCCACCCTTGATACCAGGACACACCGACACACACACACGTTTTGTACTGTGTTTCCTCAACTGTATTCTGAACAAAAAATATATATGCTAGGATAATTATATATGAGAATGAAAATGTACATAAAATTTTATATAAATTATTGTATATGTTTCTTGAGATTGTACATAATATTTTGATCGTGTAAATAAATGAAAAAAAAAAAAAAAAAAATTAATGAGTTTGCTATAGCTACCAAACGAAGGTGTACGTTGTTTCCTGACTCGTTCTGCTAGATTTGTGGCTGTAGGTCCGAAGCATAGTATGTTGGCGGCACAAAGTCTGCAGTGCATATTAAGTATATTTTTGGAATACCCGTAGGTGATCAAGCCAAGTTGTAGACATCCCCCTTTCTGCTGGGATAGCTGAGCTTCAACATTACACGGACAGTTTCGTGGTAATCCTAAGTTAGCGCCACATTTCCCTAATTAGCAAGAATTAGGCCTAACGAAACTCAATGCAGAGCTCCTTGACATCGCGTTTAAAAGAATGGAATCTGCTGAATCCCCACTAAAAGGATTCCCACACACAGAAACATGCATGTTGCATATGCACGTTTTTAAACTGTTGCGGAATTTTTGTACTATTGTTTTCATTTGATTGGTATTTTTGAAGAAAATGGTATTAGTCACAATCTAAAGAGTTGAATCTTTGCATAAACAGTTTAAGCCTAAAAGTCATATTGCTTTACAGTGTGAATATACACCCATTCGATTCTTGTTGCACACTTTGTTTATATTAAAGAAGGCTATGGAAATATGAAGCATGTGTCAGAGAGGATCAAGTATAAATGGGATATCTGTGTGAACTTCAAGATCCTGGTGATTCCTTCTGGGTTTTCAAGGTGGTTTCACCAAGTTTCCTTGCTTTCTTTGCCCCTGGGACAGCAGGGCAATAGATCAACACTTCAGGAGAAGAGAGGGGTCCTCTAGAATTGAGTTACAGCCTACGCACAGTGTAGAAAACAATCTTTGTTGTTCCACGAAACCAAATCTTGTTTGCACTACTCCATATCAAGATAGTCTTTTGCCAAACAATTAGTTAAAGCACTGGATCCTCAAGGCGACATCTTCAAGAATATACAGTCTGTTTCCAAATTTTCCGATAGGATGTCAAATAATGTTTTAAAAAAAAAATTGTTTACCTTTTGGTCTCATAGGATGAAAATATCAATACCATAGCGACATTAGTTGCCCTGGAACTGAATTATGAGCACTTTTTCTTTAACAAAGGTTCTCCTTACTAAGTATTCTTAACGATTTCTTTTCAACACACACATTACTCTTTTCTTGCTCTTTATTAAAAGCTGAACAATTCTGAGCTCCAAACCCTGTACTATTAAATCTTAAAAATCCTTCTGTTTGGTGACTGTTTCAGCACATCGACTACTTTGTTCACAGTCTGCTACTTCATATATCTTTTATCATATATAAAACTACTGTATATATATTTTTTATAGTATAATGTACACCCTTCTAACCGAACCAGGCTGTTCCGGGAAAATAAATGTGGAAATAAAATTATGTTAAGAATAATAATGTTTCCTGGATTGAAAAACTCGGAATAAATCAAGGGAGAAACAAACACCCTCAGCCTGAGATCGGATAGCTAGCCATAAATAACAAGGCCTTTAAAAAAGTTACAATTTTCGACGGGATTTAAACTCAGATCCCTCCCCCCCCACAAAAAGTACTTAATCCATTATACTGTCAAGAAAGAATTCCTATTGGGAAAAAATCATAGCAGTCAGAAACCGGTAATTTTGGAATAAAGGGGGAAAGCAGTCGCTTCTTAATTAACAATCGCATACAAAGAAATATGAGAAAAAAAATTATCTTGCCATAATGAGAATCATATTTAGATTCATCTCAAAGCTTTCAGGGACAAGCCAAAGTCTAGATCAGAATTAATTCGAATGCTTTGAAGGAACCAAGTTTTCCGGTTTTCATTTCAGTAGAAGTTTTCACCATAACTTCTTTTTACCAACAAAAACAGGAAAAATAAAAATATAACAAGTACATACAACTGCAATACTCGATTTGATAGCGATTTCAGCTGATCCTGCATTACGACTAACACGCATTTGCTCGGTGAATGGTAGAATGAGAACAACTGAATTATATTTTTTAAAATGACAATCGTGGTTTCGGTCGTCGTTCACGTGTCTTTTAGTGTGAACAAAGAGCAAAGACGACATTTCACGAGCGATTTGTTCTCTTCCAAACTTAAATCCTAAGCTGCGATTTGAAGCGTCGCAATCTTCTGCGTAACCTTTATCCATTTCGCGGATCAGTTACATCTCCTCATCTCGCGGATGCACTCCGTGACAATGTGCTACATCAACAGCTACGTTTCCGATACTTCCTTCGATTCGAATGCGGCAACGGTGCTGTTACCTGCGAAGGTGAATTCTTTGCTGTTAGTGGAAGGTAAAAATATTGATTCTTAGTTCTTCTTGATGTCTGTACAAGTGGCAGGCACGTGTTTCCTATCAAATAATATGTGGGTCGTGCAGGTGACTAGGCAACTCACGTAAGCACAACATTTATTAAGGAAATCAGATTTCGAACAGAAAATAGCAAACAGTAACGGGCAGTCGAGCTAATTGGATTCTCCTTTCACGTTATAACATACGTGGGTAGTTTAAGCATAACACGATTACTTAACGCATTACCCGGAGATATTCTGATAGGTTCTGTTACCTAAAGCAGTGGTTCAACTAAGGCCACGAGGATCCAGCATACTGTGTGTATTCTAGATCGCTTTGAGGTGCGTGATTGAAATATATCTGAGTTACCGGGAGAGGGAAACCTCAGAGCACACCTGAGACTGGGCTCAGCGAAAAAGGTCTCTTTTAAAGTGAATTCCTAAGAGGGCAGCAGAATTGAATCTTGACTTTTACCAAAAAGATAGCAACTGTGTCCAGTGTACCGCCACTGAGGCTTATCCTTATACAGGGTGTTTCAGTAAGGACGCAACCCTAAAATGAAGAAGGTAGAACTTACAGGCAGGCAGGCAAATGTTATGTCCAGTTTGAAGTGTACGTGGCAGCACTGCACCCAAGGTAAGCAGTTGAATAACCGTAACATGCATTAGTCTCGGTCAGGCATCCAATCCGTTGTGTTGTGTCGGCCATGTCGTTTTCCAAGAAAAAGCGTGTTTTTATTGTGGAATCTTACTTCGCGTATAAATCTTATAAACGTGCGCAAGACGAGTTTCAGATAATTTCCTCGGGCGTTTGGCCCCAACAAGTCAACAATATCGCGTATAACTGCGAAATTTCGTGAGACTGGGAGTGTGTAGGACAAAAAGAGCCCAGGCCAGCCATCACTTAACTGCTTAGGAAGGTATCTTCTCAAATCGGACTGTCGCCAACTGCTGTTTTCAGGGCTACAAACAAGTTAAAATACTTACTGTATTGGTGTCGTTCAGGAACTGAAAGAACTTGACCATGAAAAACGTGTACGGTATTGTCGTTGTTTCGTTCTTTTGTTGATGAAAATGGAATTGAGGTGTTGGATCGTGTTTATTTTAATGACTAGGCTTAGTTCCACTTGGATGGTTATGTGATTTAGTCAGAACAGCCGAATATAGATCAGTGAAAATCCACATGCGTATCACGAACGATCATTACAGACCCTGGAAATTGGGGTTTGGCTTGCCATCTCGCGCCGTCGTGTTATAGAGCCTATATTTTTTGACAAAACTGTGGATGGAGAAGGTTATCATGACATAATCCAACAGTTTATTGCATTGTTAGGGGTGAATGAACGAGAATGTTAGTTTCAACAAGATGGTGCGACCTGCCATACAGCAAATGAAACGATGGCCATGTTGCAGGAATTTTTCGGAGATCGCTTGATCTCAAAAAACTTGTAGCCCCAAGATCTCCACATCTTACTCCTCCAGATTTTTTTCTTTAGGGACAATTAAAATGTGAAGTGTTTCACAACAATCCCCATACTCTTGACGAATTGAAGGCTAACATTGAAAAAGAGATTGCAAACATAACTTAACTGAGCAAACATTACTAAGGTGGCTGCAAATGTCACGAAAAGGGTACGAACCTGCATCCAGGTGAGTGGGAACCATTTCCAAAATTTGTTGTAAAGGTTGTCTAATTTCTTTCCGTTGTAAAAGTATGTTTAATTTATTTCCCTTTTGTGTGATTTGTTAAAATTTCTATAATACGGTTGCGTCCTTTATGAAACACCCTATAGAACCACCTGCACACGATCAGCCTACTCTACCAACAGCAGCGAACAACTACATTTCATATTCACAGCATTCTAATCATTCTCTCAAGTACTTGAAGATGGTTGTTTTCTAACGCAAACTAATATGTGCAAACGACCAGTAGGTTCTGACAGCTGCAATACCTTGCAATGTCTTAACCTTGAGCAGTAAAAATTAAATAAATCGGGGTTTTTTTACGAATATATTGTGTGAAAATACAGTACGCGGGTTTCGCTATCAACAAATAAAATTCAGAAGTACTAATGACCGTAAGGGTCTGGGCCGTTTTAATGCATGCGCGCACCCGGCGAACACCAGGGGCCTCAGCCAACTGGGGGGCCTCACTTATTGATCTTAAATAATTTTTTAAAAGACCCTCTGTTCCATATGTTACGTTGCGGTCGACAACACCGCAAACACGGAACATAATGATATACGAATAATGTTTTTGGCTTTCTTTAAATAGTTTAAAGTGCCAAAAATATTAATATTTGGAAAAATAATTAAAATTTAATTCTCGCTTATTATTATAAATTAATAATATATATATTATGTAATTATAATTATATAATATAATTATAATTAAGTGTTCGCTACGCTCCGTGCAAAGCTTCTCGCAGGGTGATGGAGCATAGTTTCCAGTAGCTCTTTTAATACATATGGTTAGGAATGCTACTAAGAGAGAGAGACCCAGAAAAAAATTAAACCAAAATTTAAACTGAATAGGGGCCATATCTGGAAATTCGCCGAGCAGCCCGAGATTTCTTAAAACGGCCCTGGTAAGGGTGCAAAGAATGTGGAATTGAATGTTACCTTATTTTAGTGACGGACATAAAGGAGGGAACATAATCGATTATTTCAATTTGAGCAAACCATTCGAATGATTTATCTGATTATTAACTACAAATCGTTCGATGATTGAAATCTCGATTACTAATAACTCGTTTATTGTGAAGTGGTTATTGCTTTTCTAGGTGTCAATACCATAATTCTGAGCTTCCCTCCGGTATCCTTGAAACAACAGGAAATCTCTTCCGTTTTCATTTCCACTTTCGCAAATTTATTAATATTTAAATATCTGAATAAATATCTCGTTTTAAATACTGGGTACGATACAATAATCCTATGCTTTCCTTACTTTCTAATACTCACCCCATCCACATTTCTAAACTCAATTTAGTATAATCCGTGTACTTCGCACCCATGCTTGGCAGATCTATTTATCGAAACCTGTCCCTAAAAAAAATAAATCCCACCTCTTATCTTCTCCATAAATCCCAGTCCAGTATGGAATACCTTGTATTCTTCTTCATCAAGCATCTTTGTTTTCTTTCGCTTCCATTTTGTTTCCTATACACAAGCAGCTTGAACTTCTCTCCTCTTCAGTACTTCAAATGATATTTATTTTAAGCATTGGTTATTTATCAACGTCTTGTAGCTTCCTTAGCAATCATTTCAACTACTGATTAAGCCATCAAATGCAGACATAGCCGTGACATGGCGTCACTCACACACAAGCGATGCTGAATTTGAATATGGGGAGAACAATGTATACAGGAAGGACATACAGGAGAAGAGGGGTTATTTCACTGCCTTAGGTTTAACGTGCTTCTCTTAGTTAAGAAGTACATTTAATCTAAGGCAGTGCATCCAGTCGTCATGTGACTAGTGCAATGTTGAGTAAGTTTGGTGTGATATAAACACTGGGAAAACCAAATTGAGAGTAGGAGTGTGTTCTAGGACTGTGATAAGTATACCAAACAGCTATACAGAGAAATAGATTAGTCAGTAAATCGGAATGTCTTATAATGGGGGATTTTAACTTTCCAGATGTTGACTGGAATTTATGGATTAGCCACTCACACACTAGCAAGACAATTGTATATTTTTTGGATGAATGAATGTTTTCTACAACAGCATGTTAAGAGTGGCAACCAGAGGAAGCAATACCCTTTATCTGGTTATCAGCAGTGATTATTCATGCATTAAAAATAAATCTGCAGCAGTTAAAAGACCCAATGGATGTCAACGATCATAATGTGTTAATGTGGAATTTAATTAAAAACATAACTACTGTCAAGGGTAAATAGAGGGGCTTTTGCTTTCGTAAAGGTGATTACAGAAGTCTCAGACAGTTTTTAAATTCTGGGAAGTGATACCAACTGATGATGATACTAACAGAAAATTCTAAATTGGAAGTAATTAAAGAATCTACTAGACTTCTCACATCAAGGAAGAAATATCCGAGGTTTATACCTAAATTGATTTCAGATGAACTATTCCAACGAGTGGCAGAGAAGAAAAGTGTATTATGAGATGCATACAAATTATCAGGTAATATAGAAGACTATGGTATATATAAATTAGTCTATAATCAAGTCACAAAGGAGGTTAAGCAAGCTAAAGTAGATTATGAGAAGCCTCTGGCAAGGAATGCAAAAATCAACAAATTCTTTTATGCTTATATTAACAGTAGAAGGAAGGGGTTGAATCATATTGGGCCACTTGATATCAATAGGTTAACTGTTGATGACCGTGCTCAGTTGCTGACAAATTGAATAGGTATTTTTCATCTACATTAATACATGGGGAATTCTTTAGTGAAGGAAATGCCAGAAGTTTATCAAACTAACGAGGAGCTAAATGACTGTGATACCTGCAAGGAAAATGGAAGAGAAATTGAAGCTGAACATAACAAAGGAGCCTGGGGTGGATGGAATCTATCCAATTATATTAAGGGAGACAGCAAAGGAGGTAAGCAAAACCTTGGCCATAATTATGACAGCACCCTTGGATTCAGGGAAGGTCCTTATGGACTGGAGATGTACGAATGTATCCCCAATTCACAATGGGCAATTAAAAAGACGACATGAGTAATTACGGATCTGTTAGTCTAACGTCTGTTTCAGGGAAAAAAATACAGTTAACTGATTAAAGAAATAATGCAGGACCATCTAGATAGGAATGCAATTATATTGCAATCACAGCATGAATTTGATAAGGGGCAGTCTTGTTTGACTAGTCTGATTGGATACTCTTATACAGTGACCAAGGAAGTGGATGCATGAAATAATTTTGATCTCATATACTTGAATTTCAGGAAGACTTTTGCGTGTAAAAGACTGCTGTACAAAGTGGAGCGATGTGGCATTACTGCTATGGATAAAGGTACGTTTGAGTGGGAGAAGACAGAGTGGTTATTGTCTTCTCCGGTGAAAAATAATGGAATAAAACCGAGCTCTTGTTTATAATACAAAAGAAATGTCAGTGGTATGAATATCCATTAACAACTGCACTCCTAATTGACAGTGTTACATACAACCCGGATTTAAATCAGAGGATTTTCAATCTGTTTCTCCCCAATCGTTAAACGTCTATCTGACCAAATTGGCAACTACATAATATTCGTAAAGAAGGGCATTTCCTCTTACACAAGAGAGGCTTCTTTCCTAGACTTAGCTATATGCGAGAAAATAAATTATCACCGTAAATTATACTGAAAAGCATTCCCCTGAGGATGTCGACATGACGTCCCAAAAAAATGTTCAATTTCCTTGATTTAAAGTGAATAATGACAAGACAGTCATTTTCAGATGTTGAATTATTGAGCATCCCAAATATTCAAAACCGTGCACATCAGAGTACATCCAACGCACTTTCATTCGTTCGATCACTATCGAATATACGATGGGCAGGTCTTTTCCTCCTTATTGCAACTCTTACGGAGAGGATTCGATGCACCCGAGTTGTCTTCGGTTAAAAGCACTACCTTTTTTAAACATCGAAACTATTCCTTTCCATCACCTGACAACTTTCAAATTTTTGGTTTCTCCTTCCAAGACAAGCTTCTTTTAATTTAGACCAAATACTAGAATATCATTTCTGGTTTGTTCGCAATGCCGCTTCTTTTTGGAAAGGAGGGATTATCATTTGCACCAAATTTGAAGAGGTCGCATCACCAAAGCACCAGGAATACGATGCAATCAACCAGTAAACAAGAAATATTCGCAACAATTCATAAATCTGTGTCAAAGCAGTATTTAAAACCAGCAAACTTCAGCCAGTATACAAAATTTGTTTGCTTAAATTATTTTCTACATAAAATAAATTAATTGCACAAAAATCACACTTTAGAGTACCACTGGTTTCGAATTTCAAATTAAGAACGCAACGCTTCAAATACCGGTGTCAATCTATGCAATTAAGTTTAACTAACAGATTTCCCAGTAAAACTAAGGATTGGTGCATTTGTGCAGGCATCAACAGCTGACTCAATATGGCCAAATACATGGTGTGCCGAAAAATCAACAGATTAATAAATAATTAACAGCGTTGTTGGGCAGAACGGGAGAGGGGACAATCAGGTACCGCAAGTAATCCCTAGCTTAAACAATCCGCTACAGTATCATACGGGCAAACTGAATCCGGACAGCAGCAAAACTTCCGTGAAACCGTGCGTGACCTTCTCAGAACATGCATCCAGTTTCACCTTACAAGTAGTTCTGAAATGAGTTTCCTGTTACTTAAGGCACCTTTTGTACAAGCGATGTATTTCACACCTTTTGTACAAGAGATATCGTTAGAAGTAAACTAATAATGATGAATTAATTTAGAATATGAACCCATGAGATTTCCCTAAGGTTTACAAGGCCCCTTACATTCGTATTACATAAAAATAAGCCAGAAGAGCATCTAGTCCCAGCAACTATCTTTGCTACCATCTCTGTCCAAGGAACGAAGCCAAGTAATGAATTGGCCGATATCCAAGTTGACAAATTCAGAATTAATGTTAATTTTTTATATTTTACTTTACATTTTCTTCCTAAATAAGAATAGTATCTAGAAAGTATCACTCTACAAGTAGATTAAACATTCGCAGAGTGAGTACAAACAGATCGTCAGAAGGATGTATTCTAATAACAGAAGGAAATCAAAGAACTAGATGCATCTTTCTTTTCTCATGATGAAAACCGCATAAAGACAAGCCGACTTCGTGTAGTTTTCATCGTGGGAATAAACAGTGTTCTCTCCATGCACCGCACGGAACTGCAAAGTACGTGCATGAAATAAAAGATTAAATACGAATTTCATCATTAAAATGTTACTTTTTCTACTTTTGCTGTCAAATTTCCCTCCGATCGGAGCAAAAAAAAAAGCGTTATTCATTTCAAAATATAAGTTTCCCCGTTTTCTGAAAAGTAACACTCAGTACAGACGTATTCCTTCGAGGTAAGCAAGGAATATTTATCATAAATCTTGTGGTGGCCATCGCTCATTTATCATCGTCAGGTGTGCGCGAGACAGGTCGGAGGGGGTGAAGACAGTACGTGCAAGACGGTAAAAGTGGTTGTGCTGAAAATATTAAAGGTGCATTAAGAGAAATAAAATGAGAAAAAAAATGTTATAAAAGAGCAATGGAACGTGAGATTGAAACTGTCTCTAAAAGAGACACGTTTTATTGTGACGTCACAAAAGGCACTTACACTTATTCTTTTCAAGCAAGCTCGTGAATTTGTTGCTCGTAAGTGAGACACGCGATGAATATTACAAAGCGAGATCAATAAAATTTTCGTCAAGTGGCATTTGAATCATCTCTTATGCGTTATTATCAGCAACAACTACAAGAAATGTTTTTGTTGGTACTTCACCTGTGGAAAATTACGCAGCATACATAAAGGTAGTGGCGAAATTGTAAACACAGGGTAATTACGCCCCCCCCCCTCCGGTCTGCTCATTCACATACGGCTAACCGTTAACCAACTTCTTTTTTTTTCTAGGCTATACGACAATGCTATCAAAATTAAAGCAATTTGGATGCGGTAAAGGACGCTGTTGGACACTTTCGCTTCTAACCGAAAGGAAGATTATAAAATAGAAATGAAAACCTGTTGCGACACGATTGGTAATACATCAACGTTTCTTTCTTTCACGTTCTTGAAAGATACTTCCCACCAAATCCAGCCAATGAAATAGGGTTCCACACGTTAGCACCAAATCTTTAGTAAAAATATTTTATTATGGCTTCCCTTGTCTTTTCACCCAGCGAATACGAGCTGACTGTATTTAATTGGCTGCTTTTCTAGTAAATTGTTGTTCGCGAGGAGTTAAAATTAATTGTTGCTCGCGAGGACGAGAAAGTAATTGTTGCTCGCGAGACGCTGAAAGAAATATCATCTCTGCTTCTGAAAACTTATGATGCGTTAATGAAGCTCCAAAGCTGGAGACCAGGCTGGGCTAGGCCAGGAGTGCATAAAAAGACATCACGCTGTAACTTAATACATTCATTACATTCTCTACCTTTTTTTTTTAAATAATGCATGGATTATTTTCTTCTTCCTTTTTTAAAGGGTACTTTTCACTGTCTTTTTAGAATTCGTGACAATGTGATCGTTTCTATGGCGACCATAAGATCCGAATAGTCTTAGGAAAATTGCTTTTATGAAATTCTTTAACAAATTCTCTCCTCTACACGTGTGTAATTAATTCAGTCCAATGCATCATCATATTTATCTTTCGTAAGCAGTCTACCTGCACTGAATATATAAAATACACGGCGTTTCGTAAATCCACTGAAAGGTCAATATAAAAGAGGATTTAAAAAGGAAAAATGCGGCAATTCAACCTGAGAGAACTCACTCCAATGGGTTGACTACCACAGTAGCTTCCACATTCCTTATCGTTAAAGGTTGGGATGTTTCGGATCAGCGCTGAGGCAACTAAGGTTTTGAAATTTAAGTTGGTTATGATTGAATTTCACGCCAAAGCAACTAATAACCACAAGGAGTTGAGATATTATTTATACACTGCGTGTATTCTTCGATCGTGTATTCTACCTGTTTCTCTGAATGAAATCTAGATCTAATTTAGAGAAGTTATACAGCCCTGTCCTGAGACCGACTACTCGACCACGGTATGGAAAAAGACCACAAAAATCCCTCCAATCTTGACGGGACTGGAATCCAGAACATTTTCAGGTGGTGTGGAAAGAGGGGGGGGGGGGATCGTAGTCACTGTGTTACCATGTGGAAGTTTTTGGTGCGTCGATTACTTTGGTCACACGGGCCATTTCAAAGAGTACACCAAATAATAAGGTTTATCGCGTATTTTCTTTAAATCATGTATTCACTGTCAATTGGCGCAATAAAGAACCAATGTGAAATCATTCCTGAGATCGGCTAATGCAGTCCTGATCGAAAAGGTCTTGAAACACTCCTCCACTACTACGGAATGGCAACCAACTCAAACGGAGTCACAGTGACACCTTGCACTGCACTGACTGTAGTCCCAGGGAAGCGTATGTGCTCACTACTCTGTACGTTGAATATCAATGAATGCTATAGTTCGAATTCGTACACTACCCTAAAAAATTCCACAGCCCAGCCCATTGTTAATCGAGAGTTGTTGAATATAAAAACAAAATCTATTAAATGCGTGTGTCGTGTTCAGCACCGTTCCTTTCGTGCATTTTTAAGTTAGTAAATCAAAGAAAGCACTGAAATCTTAAATGCATTGATATGTTTTAATAGCATGCTGTACGTGGCCTTGATTTAAGGGATTTTCTTTCGTAGTTACGAAGTACCGCAGAAGTTGCCAAACATAATGCAAAAACAAAATGGCGAATTTCAATTGAACAGAAAGAGCATCGTGCATGTTTCTCT
Organism: Mastigoproctus giganteus; assembly: GCF_048544385.1. NCBI lineage: Eukaryota > Metazoa > Arthropoda > Arachnida > Uropygi > Thelyphonidae > Mastigoproctus > Mastigoproctus giganteus. The sequence goes on from NC_143578.1 coordinate 132,628,833, forward strand.
TTGCACTATCGAAGTGCGTAACCCAAGTTCAGCTAAGATTTCTCATATAATATGGAAAATACATTCCCAGTAACCTTTTTATTTATGACTAAGCGATGGAACTGTAGAAAACTTTAAGAGCACTTCTGTACTCCTCAAGCCTATTGTGTGAATAAATTTGAGAAAGGAATTAAATTTAAAACGGCACAAACAGTAAATGCCACGCCATCACGGATGACGACAAAAAAAAAAAAAACGTTTGTATGAAAACTTTCCGAATACATGGATGAAACGAGGTGGCCAACGCCGAGACCAATACAATACCGTTGAATTTTCTCTCCTAGAACTACATTACAGATCAGCTTTATCAGCTGCCTTTACGAGTACATTTAGGCTAATTGAATCAGAATCGGAAGTGCTACTGATCACGTAACATCTGACATGTTAGCATAGGTGTGACAAGATACTGGCTTTTGTTAGGAGGTAAGCCGCATGACTAGTTGGTGCCTCCGTAGGCAGGTGGGCAGGAGTGCGTAGCATACGCTTCTTGATTACACCGGGGTTCGAGTCCGTGACCACCAAATACGGAGGATGCGGAAAGGTCAGGGAATGACCACTGCATATCCCCGGAGCAATATGGCCTTAGTTGCTAATGCTCCTAAAAAAAACAAAAACAACAAACAAGCATGACTGGTTGTAGCCACACAGATGTTATAGACCCCCAATACAAACTTCAAAACCACTGCCTTCATTTCGAGCGTTTATCAAGCTCGAAATGAAGGCTGTGGGCTTGATTTAATTTTAAACTACTCGAATTTATCGGGTTTAAAAAAAGTTATAGATCTACTTTTCCTTTACCTTGTATTTTCAATTCCTTGAAATTTGTAACATTTGAGACACCCAGTACACCAAGGGACTGTGGGGCAGACTGTGGTATTCGGCAATATTTATACCAAACTAACATTTCATTCATACAGTGGTGAAAAAAAATTTAAACATCGCCCTCTTCAGTCACCTCACATGTACCATCTTCTGGCGAAAAACTGATTAATCCACTTATGAATCTGTGTAAAGTCTGCACAACCAATGACCGATACAATTTGATAACAGAACTCTATCATCCATTTACAGAGACTATTTACTAAGGACTTGTATAGAGAGTGCATCAAACTTCGTGAAATCAATTCACTAAACACGTGCAAAGAAGTGTAATTCATGTTACGATTGCAACGTAACATGAATTAATACACGATGAATCTTATATGATTCGTGCCATGACGAGTGTCATGGTATGACTAATATAAGATCATCCTCATTCATCAGGTGTTGTCACCAAATCCTGTTGAAAAAGTAAACCCTGGCTGCAAAATAAATAACTCAATTATCGAGCATGGAATCCCAGAAATCCGACTACCATATCATCACTCTCTCAAGGACACGTCTATGAATTTACTGCAAACTTCGTTACTGGTATAAATGCTCAAAAAATGTGGACATCTCAGGACATATGCTACAAGAAGGAACACTACAAGATGAAGCTCCTCTCCAAAAAACTGCTATTACTGATTAAAATGTAATCGCCAGAAAACAAAGTCCAAAGGACAATTCGAAAGGAATTACTGTTTAAAAATTATTCCGTTAATTAAAAAAACTACTGAATTACACCTGAAGAACATCTTCAGAGGAATAAAAAAAAAAGTGATGGTAATATGAACATCCCCCTTAGTTACGCTTTCAGCAGAGAGGGCGCTGGAAAAAAAAAATTTTTTTGGTCATCAACACCAGATACGAAAATGTTTCACTGACAAACGGTGTTTTCATCTCTTCTCGTTAAGGAAAAGACGTTGCTCTAATTGAAATAAAAATGGTTCTGTAATGACATTCGAATGATTACACGTAGCGGCCACCTATCCAACGTTCACCCTAAATCATATTAATGGCTTTTACTAACGACTCTCAAAAATGTGTTGTTATTGTGTTCAGTCGGATCATCTGAGCATGCGCGCGTATTAAAGAAAGCGATTCGGTACTCAGTTCGAAGTAAAATTTAATTGCAATTAAATTTTCTCAGTATTTTATCAGTTTAAATCGAAGAACGCCAATTAATTTTCTTAAAGGAGGAAAAAAACTAGTCTAGAAAAGTTTTATTTAATAAACAATATTAAGATGTCGCAAACTCTCAGCCGAGGAGAGGTTTAATTTTCATCTACCTAGATAGGACACTGTCATAAGAGTGCAATATAATTAATTATATTTGTACTTTAATTGCTTTTCGTAAATTAATTACATAAAGGACAGCACGCACTAATCTCAGACTGAGTTGAATCCCTACTTCAGAAACGATAAACTCCCATTTTCATACTTTGAAATGTCCAGAAGCTTCAATCTCTTGCTACCTAAACTTGTTTGAATATTTTCAAGTACTAATTAACGCCTGTGGTAGAAAAAAAGCCTTTAAGCAATCTTCATGGGGCAGAAAAGATAGAACACGCGTATTAAAATATATTTCAATTGATTATTAAAAAGTGCAGGAACCATTTTAGACGCATTGGCATATATGCAGTTACTGTCTTCATCATGTCCGTCCCGCATGAAACAACTTGGCTCCAGAGGACGGATTTTGATGAAAGTTTATATTTTGCCTTTAAAAAGATCGAAACATACAAATTTGGTTAAAATCGGACCAACAGAAATCCGATAAAATTATTATTTCTTTGTCTGTATGTCAGCATATAATAACTCGATTCCTAGTGGATGGATTTTCGTGAAATTTTATTTTTCGCTGCTCTGGTAGAACGATTTGTCTAGCCACCCGAAATTGCATTAAAATCCAACCGATAGAACTCTGTACATTTTTTTTTTATACATACCCCATAGGCTATCCATACATCTTATATTGTAGCTGAAGCACTGGATATTATTATGTTCGTTGCCATGTGCTAGTTGGCAGAATAAGTGCACAAAGTGGCGGATGCGCAGAAACGATATGTTCTCGGTTCGTGAATATAAGTAGTTTCTTCTTAATCGTTTTTTTTATTTTAATATATATATATATAACGCGGACTGTCCCTGTGGCAACCCAGAGTCCTGGAGACACTTAATGTTTGAGTGCGATTTGTATGATGACCTACGACTACGCCTAATAACGGCAATCCAATATATCCCAGACAACCAAGACCCCAGGCTGTTAGACACTCAAGAGGAGTACAAGGCACTCAGTCAATATGCCCATGATCTATTTCTAGAAGGAAAACAATGATAGAAATATACCAAAGGCAACCCGACTAGAAAGAATGCAGGAGGTCAAACAAGTAAAAAAAAAAAAAAAAAAAAACTCAGCATACCACAGAAAGACAAAACTTTAGGATGATTTGAATGGTCTACTGTCGACCCAAAACTGCACTCCCTTGTGCGGTTTTTTTTTTCCTTTTTCGGGGAGGTAGGGAGGGGGTATTTGCTCTTCTCCTCTCCTCTCCTCGCCTCTCCATATTTTCACTGTCGTGGGGCATGGGCATGCCCCACTGAAAATGGGGAGCCACCTTCCTATCCGACCCCCTCTTCTTCCTATTTCATCCCCCGTCTACACCCTCCCTCCCATTACTTTCTCTTGTGCAGCGGCTGCCCCACATGTCCAAATTTAAATCACATCAAATTTTGCCCGACCTTTTAGGCTCTCTAGAAATAGTTCTTTCAGGGTAAAACCCCACGCAGCGCTTTCTAAATGCAATTTTATTTAAATCAACAGCGATAACTCCAACCTTTATTTTAGGTCCTAGTCACCGAAATCCCAGGAAAGTAAGTGGCAGGACCTGCCAGAGTATAATTAGTCCCGGCGTCCCCGTCGCTAGGTATGGTAACGCCGGGTCCCACTGGGGGCTCGGCGGCCAACAGGCCGGATGAACAATGGGCACAACAAACTACATACCACATGACCCATACGTTATTTTTAAACCTCTGGCATAGACAGGATACTGTCACTCGATACATAGAACATATGCGGAGATGGGAGAAATCCCCGGAGCAGTCAGACCCTCAACATACCTATACCTAAACTATGAATTCTTACTTAATATAACTCATGAATTATTACTAATTTGCTAACGCGCTTGAAATTAACGCAATGCGTACATTATTAGCTAACTTATATAATAACTAATTAACAGATAACACGAATAGCGTTTGTTATTCTTTAAAAGAATATCAAAGCAGTTACGACTAATTCTGAATAGGAATAACAATTCTGCGAAGGTTTAATGTGCCATCGCAAGTGAGTGGCATATGTCGAGTGTGTTTTGTTGTGCGTGTGTATGTGCGCGCGCCAAGATCCCTAGCTAATTACTCATTATCAGCTTTGAGATAATTTTTGAACAATGAAATGAGAATGCTAAGTTTGACAAGCTTCTCGCAACGTTTAAATTCACATTAATTATTTGAAGGCGGTAATTCTACAACCATGACTAGAAGAATCAATAAATTACTTCTGTCAGAATAAATCCCAATTATCGCTCTTCAAATCGCAATAATTGGGATTTATTCTGTTTGGAACAATATTTTCGTGATATAGTATAGAAGTACTCGTACTCATTGTACTTAGTAGCAATTATTGCCCAGAACGGCACTGTAAATCTTTATTCAAAAAACGCTCATTCTTTATCAGCAAATTCCTATTATATCTTAAATCAATAAGTGAACTTCTATTACTGTATATCTTAAATCAATACAAGGAAGTAAACTTTTGCAATAATGTTAGTTTATCATGGTGTGACTGGCGATTCGAACCCTCCCCTCTCTCAATGATCATATGAGATTGTAAATGATAACAAAAATTATTTTTTCTATCAATCTGGTTACGCATATAGGCAAATATAAATTTTTCTGGATAAAAACAAATTCCTCCTTCAGATGTGACAATATATAAATTGTCACGTAATAAGACAATAGCAAACCGATTTGCATGTTTTCACATCCGAAAAAGCCTCCTCCATCTGAGATCAGTTAACTACATCCTCGATTGAAGAGGACTTCAAGAAAGTGCTCCAGTAGTCAACGGGAGCCGAACACAGACCTCTCTAAATGCGTGACAAGGGCCGAAACCACTATACTGGCATGGAAGACCCATGTCCTTTAAGGTCATCACAAGCATCATGGCAAGAACCAATATTCTTTACATTTCAAGTATACAAGCTTTAAACCTCTTTTCAAAACTAGGACGCTAGATACTCCACTGGACGAATCTATCGATAACGCTGTCAGGAAACTCCAGCGACCCTGGCAGAGACTAGCTAGAGACAATGAATTGCATGGCCACCTCCGAGTGGTGGTGACGGGAAACGTAGAACCTTGCTAGGGTCGTGCGGCCAAAAACCAGAAGAACAACAGATCATAACACCACTCTAACATAAAACAACACACTCTTCTTGGAAGGCGCAGGAATGCAGAAAAAAATACCTAATAGTCGTTTCAATTGATTTTGCCGGGGCGTTCGACTCACTATGGTGGCTAAGTGTCCTGTACAGACTAAGGGAGGCTGCTGTCCCTATCAACCTATACAAGATAATGAAGGACTACCTATATTGCAGGAAAGTAGAAATAAATGCCAACTACCAAAAAGTCGCAAGATCAGTACACAGGGGCTGCCCGCAGGGGGTCTGTCTTGGGACCACTCCTTTGGAACATGGTCCTCGATGAGCTCCTGAACCTGGGGCTGATTGGGGCCCAGGCATTTGCGGACGACCTTATTCTTACCATTGAGGCTGACTCAAGAGCCCAACTGGAAACCACCGAAAACTAAGCTCTACAGAAACTACAACACTTGGCTACAAGAAACCAGTTAAAAATTTCACTGACGAAAACTACATCTATTCTACTAAAAGGAACCCTGCAAATACGGCGTCCACCCCAATTTAAAAACAGGTGTGACCATTAAACTTGCCAACCAAATGAAATATCTAGGAGTTATCCTAGACAAAAACTTATCTTTTCAACCTCATCTACAATATATAAGGACGAAGATAAGACGTTACTCGGCACTGGTGGCGAGGGTTACGAGAAAAGACTGGGGATTAAAAAAGACAACACTAATGTTGTATTATAAGGCAATCTTCATTCCTGCGATAACTTATGCTGCGGCAGGGTGGTACAGCAAAACGACGCTTGCAGTCAATAGAAGAACTCTGGATATGATACAAAGGACCATTTTATTAACAACCACACGAGCATGCAGAACAGTACACCGGTATTGCAGGTGCTTGCTGGAGCGCTCCCCCTCAATTTGGAGTCTGTAAAAGCTGGCTTGCTCTTCCTGCACACCAGGGGGGGGGGGTCGCTGCCGCCTTCTAGGATTTCATAATTGATCCAGCGAGTAGTACAAAAACAGAGAAAGTCCGATTACAGATCTACCTACTCCGGGAGTGTCAACAAATACGGACCGATACAACAAAAGGAAAAATCACACGAAAATTCCTTCCCGACGTCAGCAAAATATACCCCAAGCAACCGGCCTGGTACTTTCCAGGGAAGCACTTGACTTCGCTGCTTACTGGTCATGGCCCCTTTAAGGAGAAGCTGCTCGGGTTCGGCTTTGTTGAGGACCCCAACTGCACGTGTGGGGAAGTCGAGAACTGGAACCACTTGGTCTACGACTGCCCAGAATACGAAGACCTCAGGGGCATCCTGATCACAAAGATACACTACCTTCCGAGAGGACTGGAATCCCACTTCATTGACACAGAAGAGGAATACAGAACACTTTCTCAATATGCGCAGGACCTCTTCGAGAGGAGAAAACTGCTAATTACCATAAATCGGGTCTGACGAAAGACCACCCCAAGTTAAATTGTACAAGACCATAAAATACCATCCAACGGAGTTATTACAGAGAGAAACCCTGAGACAAGAAAGTGAAAAACACAAGGACGGGGCTTACCCCATCAGCGGACTGAAATCGACTCGACACTGAAGAAAAGAGACTTAACGCAGCGCAGCTGCCAAACGCCATTTGGCGACTTGAAGAGGGCGGTCTAGCCTCCATCTTTAATACCCCTATCCCAGGCGGGGGGAGGAGCCGGTCTTACGGTCTCCTCCCCTCCTCGCCGTTCCCATTTTCCCTTCCGGTGGGGCATGGGCATGCCCCACTGTGACTTGGGGTCGCCTCCTCTCTCGACTCCATACTTCTGACTTTTCCCTCCAGACTGCAGTCTCCCCACCCACTCTACCTGCACATACGCTAGCGAATGCCCTACACGTCGGAATTGATTTAAACATCTCCAAATTACGTTTTTCGCCCATACACTCGGCCTTTCAAAAATTTAGCGTTATTCCTCATCGAATTTACCAAAATATATATATATATATATATTTTTTTTTTTTTTTTTTTGTTTCCTCCACTTTTGTTTTAATCCTGTTTTTTTTTTTTTTTTTAGGTCCAACCGCCGAAATATCAGGAAATTAAGCGGCAGAACCTGCCAATAAACGACCAGATGAACAACGGTACATGACACTACACATATACAATATCCATACACTTTTAAATCTCTGGCATTTCCCAGTGAACTGGTTCACTCACAATGAAAACAACGCGAAGATGATGTTTTTTGACCCTAAACACACTTTACACTCTTCTGACATGTACACAGTTCTGTTTACTTCGCGAGTACAAATGGCGCAGTTGTCGGTTACCACCGGTGGCGCCTCTCCCCAAACACTGTGCCTATTTATAACGCTCTAGAAGGTATCCGGATCAGATATTTATATGATCGTTCTGGGTGGGGGTCTGTTGAATATGTCATGGTTAAGAGCTTATACCTACGTGCGTACAGTATACTGTATTTTAAAAAAAAATTATCACTTCACACAACATTTTCTATCCCCTACTCAACTTTTGCCGTATCTACATCAATGCATCAAGATCTAAACCTCCCTTAAACCTCGTATCCGTCTAATCTCAACGATATTTCCGGGCTAAGCATATCACAAATATTGCCTCCTTTGCATCAAAATTCCATCTCGGAGAGCTGGAATCCGCTAAAAACTGCTTACTTTTCTGATAAACCGACAACTGAGATTCTAACCACCACCGCCCATCTCATTTGTCCTAATTGCTCAACGATTAATAGGATTTAACTTCATATTTTTCAAAGATTTCCAATTTTGAATCTCCTCTTTTTTAATCTGCTTTGGCTTAAATTCTCTTCACCCCATTCTGTCAAATTCATTTGCGCCTCCATTGCTCACCCAAGAGAGCAACATGCTTCTTTTTGCAAGGAAAAAAAAAAGAGGATGCTCATCTTCATCAACACTCACACTGTTGAAGATGAGCATCCTGTGTCAACAACACACAACACTCATATCAACCCCTATTGCTCATCTGCAACAGCACATAAAAAACTGGATTTTCCTTTTTTGCTTTCAGCGTTACTTTTCTTCCAATCAGCTTCTGACTCTAGGAAAATTTCAAATGTGCCCTATCATGGAATATTATTCTCACATTTGGGGTGGGGCTCCCATGACCTATCCGACTCTTGGTCTGTCTCCAAAAAAGGACAGTCACTTTAATTAATGAACCCTCATTTAAATTCTACGCCCTATCATCAGACGTTCACCTTCTGCTACATGCCTTCTCTATAGATATTTCCATGGGCACTGTTCTTCCGAATTAACATCTACAGTTCCACCTATTTCTTTTAAACCAGTACGAAAACGTGCCTCAACCAGTCAGCCATTCACTGTTCAACTCCAAACTCACCTCTTCCTCATCCCTTCTGTTCTTTCGAACAGAAGGGATAAATTGAGAAAGAGGTGAGTTTGAACAATCTTACTTCACATGCACACCCTGAAAACTGCAATCAGCAGAAGTCCAATGTCAACAAATACCTTCTTGCCTTCTCAAACCTCGCACAAGTGCTGCAGTAAAACAGGTTCTAATACAATTCGTGTTTGGAATAAAGAAAAAAAAAAAATCACCACAGAAATGGATTTCGGAAAATGACAGAAAGCATTCTGATTGCCATGATTTTCAAAACGTATGAATAGATTCTCATTTCATTACGTTTGCTGCGTATGAACATTATTTTTTGAGGATTACATACAAATTAAGTAACCGTTGCGTTCCTATTGAATTATAAACCAGCAATATGGCAACAATGCTTACAGGTGTTTGAATACATGATTTTTTTGTGAAGCTAGTAGCAAGGCCCAATGCTAATTACCAACCAGCATCGGTTGTTTACAGCCAGAGACCGATGCTCGATAATTTCTTGGATACTATAAAGGACACAAGGTGAATGGCCTGCTACGCTACCAAGGTGAAACATGCGATCAGGCCTTAATTTGTATAAGGGCTTAGTTCTAATTAGTTCGTACATGTATGCAAGCCTACATTTTATATCCGTACTGTAATCATAAATTAATCAAGAATATATGAGACAATCTACGCAAAAATACTATATATTCCCATCACAAGTGAACATATAAACAATTCTTTTATGTTCACGTTAATCTGTTAGAACTATTCTACAAAGGGATATTAATTAAAATTATTACAAAATTTAAAAATAATATAGATAATTCATACTGAAAAAATATTAAAATTAACTCAAGCAATATTAATAAAGAAATAATAAAGTTACACTTACGTTATGGCTGATTTAGCGCCTCCCTAAGCCAAACAATACAAAGTAGATAAGCTATCAAATTCAACCACAAAAGTGGAACAAAAAAAAATATATATATTTCATTACTATTTTTATGGTGAGTATAATGGACATTTTTGTTTATGACTTTTCCAAGCGTAACTTCATTATTTATTCATTAACCTTTCATGCACAATTTCATATTTCTTCCGATATGAATATACAGTTTGGTTAATGCTCTAACACTTGCCTAAATATTAGCCATTCATTAATTTTTCATGTGGTGATTTGCATATTCATTTGATACAAGATATTTCAATTAAGAAGTACCAAGGTGTCTTATTTTTAGGTTTTGGCTATTTGCCTTGACCATTTTTTTAATCATATTTGGGCTACAATTTTTGAATTTAATGTTAAAATTGAACAAAGTGTTATTGTTTAAGAATTTACGAGTTCTTGATTTTATTTAGAACTCGTAAAAATTTGCCTAATGAACTCCGTTTTCTCGATGGAAAGTTATCCCCCATCTTCAGTTTAGTCTACAAAACGGGCATCGGTGTACATCAGGAACTAACGCAAGGCGATTTTATTTAAAATCTCGATTTACGTTAATTTCCATATACAATAGATTTTTTTTTACTGCCAAGAAATATTTAGTAAAATAAGATGACAATGAAGAGTATATTTAGTGACTAAGGTTCCAAATAAAAAAAAAACTGATTTTAAAATCATATAAAATCAATTTACATTCGTTTCAGGAGTACACCGATGACGTTTGTAGGCTAAACTGAGAATTGGGAACAAATTTCCGACTAATAAAAATGTACTTAGTTAAAAAATATATATTTATAAATCAAATTCCGAGCGGTAAATACGTAGTTCAATTTAACATCAAATTCAAAGCTAAAATATTACAAAAAAAAAAAGATGAAAACTATATATAGATTAAACATAAAAATAAGAGAGACACAACCCCGGTGCCTTTTAAATACCCCGTACATACATTTGCATCCAAAGTATTAATTGTCAGTTTTCACAAATTAAATATTTTATTTTCACAAAAGGTAAAACTTTTATGAAATCGCCCCCTCATTCCTAAAATCTGTATCTTATACACCTATTTCATTATTTTATTTTCAAGAACGATCCCGTGAAACAATATCTTTTAATAACACTCTTGCCATCACAGAAAATGGCTTCTTTCGCTTCCAGAGGCATGTGTAGATTTAGGTCACGGCACATCCTTCAGTTCGTAGACGAGATTCGTTGAATAAACAGCTCCGAGAATGATTCATAGTATCACTTATCAAGTGCACGCCGCGTCAGACTGATTTCTCTTTCTCTCCCTTGATAAATGGTCGTTGTCTTAATCCTCCCCCCGCCAGTAAGGTGCAATTCCCATTTCTACGGAAGAAGAGGCATTAAATATTCCACTAACACGGGACAGAAATAACTTGAAGTACATAACGTTCCTGAATCCACATACCTAACTAGATTCAGTTCTCTTCTTCAGCTTTATTTATATAATTCATCCAGTTAATGATTTCTAGAAGTGGCCTTATTTATTGAATCATAAGATAAAGGGAGGATCAGAATGAGCTAGTTAAAATCCCTCAATTCATTCAGAATAATGTAATTCATTCGGAACGAGTTGAGAACTAGTTGATAGTTTAATTATACAATTCCAGGACGTTAAGTAAGGTTATAACAAAAGTCGCATATTGCAGTAATTACGTGAATGTCACTAACAGCAAGAACTCTAAACTTTCTTCGGTTGGTTGGTGGGTGGGTTTTTTTTTTTTAGGCATATCGACTGCAAAGGTCATAGTGCACCAGTCTATCGAGTATCTGTTAGGGATGATGCGTCTTATGAACATGCAAAACACTCATTCTCGGAGCTGTTTACAAATTTTGGAAACCACATCCCTAGAATGCTAACAATGACCAAATGGAGGAAAGAAAGAAACTCTGGTTTTCAATGATTTCAGCTTTAACAACTTTGTCACCATGGATGAAGTTTCTTACGTGTCTGAATCTTGAAAACAGTTACTCATACGTATTTGCGCCTCCTCCTCCTCCAAAAAAAGTCAAAAGCAGCTGTTCGAAAGTTGTAACCCTCGAACAACTTCGGCTATTGCTTTACCGATTTCTGGCAAAGCAATAAAACCTTACACACACTGCTCACCGAATATATACACTGTATGCGCCAACAGCTATTGGTACACTTTATAGTGTCGCTTCCTAGGACAATGATATGTTTAGTTAGCATTGAATACGGCCTGTTAGCGTATTGCAGAATTTTTCCTTCTCTGTTTATGTTCACAATAAACTCAATCACCTTATTTATTGTTCTGACAAGGTATGTAAGCACATTACGTCATTTTACTTCCTTACTAAAAAGGTACCAACGAACTATTACAAGAAGCTTTTATGTAATGTTGTGATGTAACAAGTTAATTTTACAAGCGTAGGTAAACTGCCAAGAAATGTTTAGTAAAATAGGACGACGATAAGGAGTATAGATTTAGTAAGTAAGGCTACAAATAAAAAAAATATATTTTAAAAGCAGAAATTGTCATACAGAATAAAATGCACTGTGTAGTTACTGATCACTATAGTTAGACTGAAAACATTTCTTTTTTTCCAGCTGGTAAAAAAAAAAGGTTTCGAAAGCCTGCAAACCCCATTTGTGATTTTTTTTATTTTGAATATAAGAAGAACAATGTTAAATTTTCATTAATATTACATTTTTGTTACTTTCTTCAAATGTTGCCTTCCCTTCATCTTCCATGTTTTATCATCGCTATATAAAATGGCAACTAAAACGCCTTCTGTTCTCAATACCATATAGCTAGGGGTATTGTGTTGTAGCCCTCGTAGCTAGCAAGATAGTTATGACTGCTGTTTTTCCACAGTGCTCTTCTAAACCGTGTGGGAAAGCCTTTAGTTCTAGTAGTCTCATTCCCTTTAAAACGACAGGCATTTACATTTTTTTTTTTTTTTTTTTTTTTTAACCTCATGCGGTGGACCACTCCATGTCAGGAGCAGGTTACGCGATCCCCTCCACAGGGAAACTCGGTTTTTTCATCCAGTAAAACAGGCAAAACGACCACAACGTACATGCAATTTATGAGACATAATAACACTGACTTCTTATGGTCATAGCTACTTCGGTGGCGAAAAAACAGCAGCTGGTTTTTTTTTGTTGCTGTTCTTTGCTTGGCGATCACTGGTTACAGTGGCTTCGGACCGCTATCAGCGGCCACTGGCCACTTATGCATATTAGTGGCCGACACCACTAGTGTCGGCCACTAATATGCATAGTGGTCAGTGCATGGAAGGTATCATTAGATTCCAATAACTTGGTTTCTGGCCGATGTGATGTAGTTTTTTGGTACCAAATACCAAAACCTACATCACTTCGCCAAAAACCAAGTTATTGGAATCTAATGATACCTTCTATGCACTGACCAGTTATGCCAACGAGGTCTTTCGTCGTCGCTGGCATCACCTGCAACTCCCTAACACCTACTCCTGGATAACCTCCTCTAGATAGCAACTGATACCCAGCACCGGAAACTTCCAGACATGAAACTGCAAATTACGGCCAGCCCTGTCGACGCCGCTCCGTGATTCACCATTGTGACAATCCCGGACTTTTTAATTTGAACTTTATCTGTTCTCTTCTCCCTATCCATGGTCCTTCTCCAGGACTCTTCTTGCCTCTTTTCGCCTGGAGGGATGCCTACGCTCTGTCGTCCCCCGCTGTCTTTCCTGTCGTCCACTTTCCTGTCTCTTCTCTGCTCTTTCCTTGGCCCTCCCCCGCTCTCGCTCCTGCACGAGTGTGGACGGCCCGTCAGATGTCTTTTAACTCCCTGGTCCGGCTCGTCGTGCCAGTGGACGGATGCTCGGAGGCTCCTTCCTGGTGATCGCGCCTCCCAGTAACGAAGAGACCAGTCAAACAACACACTACTCACACAACACACACTGACTGGCTTTGCAATGTTAACAGAGTACTTAACGCGGATTTGTGGGAAACCACAGGAACTGCATAACAATAACACTATGTTCACTATATTGGAAACATTTTGGCAAACATCAACAGATCACCAACCATTCGTTATGAAGGACATGCACTCAAGAATCAACGTTCAATCAAATATTTAGGTGTCACCCTAGATCAGTGGTTTTCAACCCGTGTGCCGCAACAACATTCCAGGGGTGCCACGTAATTTGGATTTAAGTTCTGATTCTTCTGATTCCAGTAGGTGGTGTTCTTGGTTCCTCAGAATGAAGTGGATCTTGTATATTAGTAAGCAGCGGGGATCTTCAAAGAGCGGGCAGTGGTACATTATATGATCCCAGGATTTCAGGAGGCCGCAGGAGCAAAGTGGGTTTCTTTGTGATGGCCCCTTTTGTCGAGGCATTCCATCGCTGTTGCCAGGCCAGTTGCAGGTGAGCGGCGAGTCAGTGTTTTCTGCAAGTGATTGTTTAGTGGGTTTAGAGTGAAGTGGTGGAAGGTAATGGCTCTTCCTTTGGCCAGGTTATATAGCAGGCCGCGGCGTACAGCCTCCAGTCAAGGGGTTTGTTTGTTTGTTATTTGGTTTTTAGGAGCATTAGCAACTAAGGCCATATTGCTCCGGGAATATGCGGTGGTCATTCCCTGACTTTTCCGCATCCTCCGTATTTGGTGGTGACGGGCTCGAACCCCGGTCTAATCAAGAAGCGTGTGCTATGCACTGCTGCTCCTTCCCACCTGGCTACAGAGGCGCCTAGGTCAAGGGGTAAAGCCCCTTCCAGGGCCTGGATGGCGTGAGTGCTAACGGTGCAACAGGCCCGGGTAATGGTAAGCAAGATTGGGCGGTGAATCGCTTCCAATTTTCTTTGATTGACGGCAGTCTAGGCTTTTATAAACCAAATGGGAGCGGCATAGGTTATGACTGGCAGAAAGATAGATTTATAGAAGAGTGATAGAGTCCTGTTCTTGAGTCCCCAGTCCTTGCGTGTGACTCTAGCTACCAGAGCGATGCAGTTTTTTTCTGTCGGAGGTAGGTGAGATGTGGTAGAAAGGAGAGATTCCTATCGAGATATAAGCCTAAGTATTTAAGTTGCGCAACCAATTTGACTGTTTTATTTTGTATTTTTATTTGTGGTGGTCTGTTGAGGGTTTCCCTTCAGCAGGATGCAGCATGTTCTTGATGGTGAGATCTCGAGATAGTGCTGGGAGGCCCACGTTTGTAAAGCTGACAACGCCTAGTTACTAGCAAATTCAGGTTGTGCTCTGCTGTTTGCTGATAGCATGAGAACAAGATCGTCTGCGTAGGCTTCGGTTTTAAAGTTTCCAAGGTCCAGGTTTAAGAAGTAATCTAGTACAATATTGCATAGTAGGGGCCCAGCACAGACCCTGGAGCAGCCCCTATGGATTGATCTGGTTAAGGAGCAGTAAGCTGCTCTCACTAGGATGTTCCTTTGTGACAAGTAGTGCTTGATGCAGCTGTAAAGGTTGCCAGGAAGGTTTGCTTTCCTGAGTCTGCCGAGGACGCTTAGCCACTATAGGATGTCACACGCTGCGGAAAAATCAATGGACATGACTAGGAAGTATTTTTGTTCACATTCTCTGGAAGTGTTACAATGCTTTCTAAGGCATATATGGTTGATTTGCCTTTCCTGAAGCCAAATTGGTTATCAAAGGGCAGTCCTGCTGTGTTGTAATGTTGTTCTATCCTCTGATGCAGTAAGTGCTCGTAAATCTTGCTGATTACAGAGAGGAATGCAATCGGGGAGGTATTCTGGTTCTTTAGTATAAGGCAGACCGCAGCAGTCTTCCAATCAGTGGGGAACTAGCCGGAATGCAGGCAGTGGTTGAACAGGTTTAGGAATATGTCAGGAGTGGGTTCTATGGACTTCTTAACAATCTCAGGTTCAAGGTGGTCGAGGCCTGAAGATTTTCTGTTTCTGATTTTCTGCATAGCAGAAAGGAGTTCCGCTTCTGTGAAGGAATGCTCAGTGCGATCAGGACTGTAGTTTTCATTCTCCCTGCAGAGCTGTATTTGATCAGGGGTAGTGGATTGGACTGCTTGTTTGAAGGTGGTATCCAGGATATTGTCTATGGATTCTTGCCATGTGATAGTTATTTGATTCTCTGAGGTTTTTGTAGAGGGGATTACCTCTCCTCTCGGATGCGTGTTTCTGGTGATTCGGTAGACCACATCCCACGAGTCTTCGTTGCCTGTGGTGGTGACAAAGCACTCCCAGCACAACTTCTTACACTGTCTGATCAATCGGTGTGTTGGTTCCTGACTTTCCTGGAGGGTTGTTTAAGAATTTCGACTTCGGCCAGGAGCGTCGGACTCGTTGGAAGATGCGTCGTTTTAGATTAACATCTCTTCTTAGGGTTTGGAGCTCCCGAGGCCACCACGGGGTCGCCCCAGGGGTAAGTCTCTTGCGTTGGATGGCAGAGTTTGCTACACAGGTGATTACATCTCTGATAGTACGTTGGTGCTGGTTGATACACGATTCCTTCCCTCTGGTGGGGCATGCCTCACTGAATAATTGGGGGGTTACCTACCCTAGCGACCCTTTTCTTCCTGTTTAACCCCCCAGCCTTCACTCTCCCCTCCCAGCACTTTCTCTTGCACAGCGTATAAGCCCTATATCCAAATTTAAAATACACCAACAAAAAAAAAAAAAAAAAAAAAAAATTCGCTCGACCTTTTAGGCACTTCAGAAACAGGTCTTTAGCGTCAAACCCCATATTAGCGCTTTAATGTAACTGAACTAAAATCAACTGCGCTCGTTACAATTTTATTTTAGATCCTAGCCACTAAAATCCCAGGAAACTAAGTGGCAGGACCTGCCAGAGTACAACTGACTTACTGGTAACACCTGGCTGGCCTCCACGTGGCGAGATATAAGCAACGTCCGGTCCCATTAGGGGCCTGGCGGCCAATAAGCCAGCTAAACAATGGGCACAACATATAACACTACACATAACCCACACACTTCTAAATCTCTGGCTTTGACAGGGTACTGTCACCGATACATAGAACATTCGCGGAGACGGGAGAAATCCCAGGAGTCGTTAGACCCTCAATTTCCTCATACCAACACCTCGGCGGCGGTTCGTGGGTTTCCTCTCCTCGAACCACTTTCGGTAGGTACTAACCACGGCTGACTGTGAACACCCCACCAGCCATGCCGTTTCGGACATGCTGTGACCCAGTCGTCTGGCTATTACTATTTGGCCTTTGTCAAACTCGTTTAAGTCCCCTGCCTTTCCCATCTAAAGAAAAAGAGTAACACTGATTAACGGAGCTCAGTATCAGGTGTTTTTTATACCGTGTCCCGACCTCTGCACGCGCCGTAGGTCACTTGCAGTTGCTTCGATATGCATAACGACTCGCTGGTCATAATGTTTTGGTTCATCGGTGTATGTTGCCACATTCGGGAGAAGAGTAAAGAGTGACCTCAAACATTCAGTCAATGGATGATTTACACCCAACCCCTATGGCCAGTCCGTCCGATAATCACATCAGTACTTAAAGATACAAAGCATTTCTTAAAAACTTCCAAACAAAACTATCATGAAAATAAAAAAATTCTAATGTTTAAAATACTTTGTAAGATATGTGGGCCACCGTGTATAATATAACTTCAGTTGACTCAACTGCTGTAGGCATGATGCTTAAGCAATAACTTACATGTAATTGAATTTTTCAGCAGTTGAAGCCTTTTATGCTCTAACGATAGTGTATATAATTATTAAATTAATAATAAAAGCATATACGCTATCAAATAAGATTTTAAGAGACCCTCTTTGAAAAGAGGATCAGTACTAAAAGGGAAAAATCATGACACTTCCACCGGAGCTAAATCGGAAACAACGGAAGTGGTACTGTCCCACCAGTCTAATAAAACAACGAAGACATTCTTGCTTATTAAGATTAAGAAGAAATCTTGGTGTTTTGTGATCACCTCCAATAAATTTAGAGTTCCCAGCTATCTAAAAGTGAGTAAAAACTGAGGAGGAAAACTATGATATACAAGAGATAAAGATATGAAAGAATTATCTCGAAACACTCCGGCCTTAGTTGAGAAGAAAAAAAAACAAGAGCAATATACCATCAAGCGTAGTGAATGGACGAATAGAAAATTCGCCCATTCAATCGCAATCAGAAAGTTCTATTATCGCCATTTTTCCAGTGGCAAGGTACAAATTTAGTTAACCGCAGCTCCCTCGCGCTCGCTCTCTCTCTCTCTCTCTCTCTCTCTCTCTCTCTCTCTCTCTCTCTCTCTCTCTCTCTCTCTCAAAAAAAAAAAAAAAAAAAAAAATCCCTCCCATGCTCACACCTTCAAAAACATGCTTTCTTTCTCATCGAACAAACTAAGATTTCTCCGTCGCTCTTGGCGTTTACATATCGTCTAAACAGGGTGTGACACTGTACAATCAGAAGTTCACCCTACCATGGAATAGTGTTCCCACATCTTCGGTGGTGCCCTAAATACCTCTTTGAAACTCGTGGACTATGGGAACAGTCAAGTTAATTAAATGACTCGCCCAGATGTTCAGTTTCTTCTGCATGACGTTTCTAAATACTTGCACGTTTACCGTTCTTCTCAACTGGCATCTGTAATTCCATCTCTCTCTTCGGAATCCAACCACGTGCCTCAACTGCTGGTCTATTCAATTTCAAAATCACGGAACTTTTCATCCCTTCTTTGTCCCTTCTACTTGTGTTTGTTGGAAGAACTTTTCTTCGCAAGCATTTTCTGAAAATTATAATTTATTTAAATGTAAATCCATTGTAAACAAGTTTCCTTCTCCTTTCCCAACCTCCAAACCATGTATGGTTTTAATGTCTTTTGTGCTTGGTGTAACCATTGCGAAAAAAAGAGAATATTAGTAGTGGCAAATGATGCAAGAAAGGAAGCTAAACAGCATCATCTAAAAAAAAAAAAAAAAAAAAAAAAAAAACTCATTTCACTATCCATTCTCTCCAATAGCTTTGTCTAGTTCTTTCTTGAATTTATTTAAGCTATCAACTTTCACAACAACGACAGATGGTAGTTTGTCCCAGCAATCAACCACCCGCTGGCTAAAGGCAAACTTCCGCACATCTATTCCGCAACCGTCTCTCCTCAATCTCAGTTTATGCTCCTCATGTGCGTAATCTGAGCAAGAGGAAGTACTTCTTCTCTGCACTTGGTTCCAGCAGCTCTACTTCCTTCCTAAAATGAGGACTCCAAACCTGTATGCAGTACTCAAGATGTGGCCTGACCATTGCTTTTACAATGGGATAATCACATCCTTATCCCAGCTAGCAAAATTCCTTTACATCATTGGGTAATGTCAATGAGCTCTCCTGGCACCTGTCTACACTGCTGAGAGAACTCCATATCTGACTGCACCCCGCAGGTCTTTTTTTATTTTTATTTTGCACTACTGAGTGTAGTATCACACGGCTGATACGATACTCTGGGATTACTGCTACCGATTTGTTAATGGCACTTCATCAACTTCAATTGCCATTTCTCAGCACATCTACCTAACTTTTCTGTATCCTGTTGCAGTAGCATACAGTCATTCACCATCAATTTTATCATCTGCAAACTTGGACATTAAGCCTGATATGCCTTCGTCAATATCATTAACAGAGAAAACAACAATGGGCCCAACATCGAACCCTGGGGGACCTCACTAATAACATTAGTACACGAAGAGCAAATGTCCATTGATTACCACTCTGGCCTCTCCCACTCAACCACCCCTTTATCCATAGTAGCAACTTGCCCTTAATGACACACTGCTCCAATTTGTACAGCAGTCTTATGTTCAACAGTATCAAAAGCTTTCATCAACAGTATCAAAAGCACAGATCAATAGTATTTACCCTCTTGTTACCTCTCTGAAATGCTGCTGTAGAAAACAGTCATCCAATAAATGCACAAAAGTCTTGCTAGTGTGTGTGTGTGTGTGTGAGAGAGAGAGAGAGAGAGAGAGAGAGAGAGAGAGAGAGAGAGAGTGTTATCAACCTACAAGTTCCAGTCAATATCTGGGAAGTTAAAATATATAGTATTTTTTACGTAATGGACTCTACTGAAAACTGTTCCTTAGATATTTTGGCAAGTTAGCTATTCAGATTATATAACGCGTCAGTTTTTATAGCTAATTTGCATGCTATCGGAAGAAGAAAGCCCGTAATAACTCGACGGTACAAAGCATCTCTTGCAGCCAAAAACTTCCCAATAAAACGATCATGATCATAAAAATTAAATAAAAATTTTATATTAATGAATTGAAAGACACTTCACTATTATATCATCACGTGATAGATTAAATAATTTATTAACGAATTGATACAATTTTAAAGGAATTGAACAACCTCAATGCCTTTACTTAAACTATTTACAGATACGTTTCAGGAACTAACTGTTTCCCGTCTTCAGGCCCGTTAGCATGATCGGGGCGTGGAGTCATGTTAATAGGCCTGAAGACGAGAAACAGTGAGTTCCCGAAACGTAGCCATAAATAGTTTAAGTGTTTGGTATTGAGGTGATTCAATGTATGTGATATAATAGTGTGGCGTCTATAAATTCATTAACATAATAATGAACAATCACGTAGACCCCTCTTCGGAGTAGTTAGAAAAATATTTAAAATACTTGCGAGATATTTTAATAATATTTAATAAATATTAATAACATAAGTTATCACTTATATGTTATTAATAACTTAAAAGTTTATTAATAATAAACTTTTCCTCCCACATCATGTGGGAGGAAAAGTTTCATTCCCTCCGCCTGAGATCGACTAATTACAGCAGCGAGTGAAGGGGTCATTTAAGAATTCCTCCGCCCTCAGACAGGATTCGAACCCACACATCTCCAAACAAGTGAGAAGCGGCGAAACCATTATACCCTTGAGGAGAAATTTATGCTCAGAACAATTAATTATACAAGCATTTGAGGTGTCTAGAGCAACAGTCTGAGAGGCAATACAAAACAGGATAAAGTTACACAATAGTATGAAGTGTTCCTCTTTTTCAATAAAGAGGAACATTTAATACTATTGTATAACCTTTTTCCCGTCCCAAAATTATATCCAAATTCACTGTAAAACGGCGAACTACTTTTCATGACCATTGTTATCTCATCCTAAGGCAAAGAAAACGTTCAGATAATCAAAGTTTGCAGAAATTAGAATAACAACTAGGTTAAATATGGTACTTTAGAGGAGAAAAAAGAATTCGCATACAGTTACCAAATACATGTCGAATTACCTACCCACTCTCACTTCTCCCGACCAGAAAATCTTAAATTTGGTACATTTCATGGTGAAATGAAACTGAAAAGAAAATTATCACAAATACCAGGCGCCTCCGTAGCCAGGAGCAGCAGTGCGTAGCACACGCTTCTTGATTAGACCAGGGTTCGAGCCCGTGACCACTAAATACGGAGGATGCGGAAAGGTCAGGGAATGACCACCGCATATCCCCAGAGCAATATGGCCTTAGTTGCTAATGCTCCTAAAAACCAAATAACAAACATCACAAATACCACCGGATAAAAATTCGGACGCGTATTTGAGATGTAGATCTAGATAGTAATAAATCTAAAAGTTTTTGCATTAAATAGATGCTCCTCGAAGTCTGTTTATATTTGACTCGATAAATGTAAAATCACAAACAAATGCATATGTTAAAAGTTCCGATAATTACTCAAATGGCTTTGCCTTATTCTGGTCTTCTACTCTTGACTGAGTAGCTATAAAGGCTTTCCTAATACTGTAAGTACTAATACAAGTTCGCTGTCTGATAGGTTAGATTAGGTATTGCCCAGTGAATGCAACATATCTATTCCATATTCTCTACTTTGACATAACTGTTCAGAACAGCTCTATCCGGCAAATAATACTAGTTTTGCAATTAAATCTATCCAAGAAGAAATAGCATACACACTGACCATCTGAGCAGTTGAGACATATGGCCATGATTGGTGCATCTAAAGAAGTCAGAATTAGCGAGAGAACCCAGCGATGGTTTCATCCAGACATGAAAACCGCCTTTAGACGTAAGCAGAGGGAATATAGAAAATGGATAAGATTCAGAAACAGTACAGACCACGAAACCGTTAAAAGGGAGAGAGCTCACTTCCTGTGCCTCAAGAGAGGGGCAAATGAACAGTATATCTTGTCCCAAATTAAGAAGTCCCGGAGAATTTCCTCGAAATACAACAATCACTTTAACATGGAAGGAAAGCTATTTGAGGAGTGGACGCGCATATCTTTTGTTCATCCAGATGCGACCAAAGAAACCGCAATCCTACCTAGTCTAACTGAGAAAACCCTAGCTGCTTTGGATGATATAATAGTTACAAAGCAACAGCTCATTGACGTGATAAATGGCCTGCCCAACAAGGCTATAACTGGACCTGACGGCTTTCCACTGTTTATGGCCAAAGTGTGCTCTGTGTACATTGCGGATCTCCTCCTTAACATCTTCCCGAAGATTCTAAAGACAGGCGCCATACCTGAACTCTGGAAATCTTATTAGGTCAAACCAGTCCCTAAAATTGGAAACCCCAAGACTGCTAAAGACTTCCGTCCAATTGCCATAGGATGTACTTTATTAAAAGTTTTTGAAAAACTAATACATCCAGTAATTATCCAGCACTGTTTTTCTCACTGACCACCTTACTTCCACCACACAGTCCTACACCACAGGTCCACAACCTCAAATCTCCTCGATATTCTCTTCAGAGCACAAAAGGCCCTGATTGACAGAGCTCAACTGGACATTATTTTTTTTTTTATATTAAATCTGCTTATGATATTGTGTCAATCCCTACCCTTTTATACATCCTAAAAGAATATTTCAAGGCATCAAATCAAATAGTCAGCATTCTGGAGTCTTTACTACTCCGGAGAGAGCTAATTATAGAAAATGGGTCTCACCAAAAAAACTATTTATACAACGAGGGGAGTGCCTGAGGGTGGGGCAATATCGACCACCCTCTTTGCAATTCTTCTTGAACCATTCCTTGCTGCACATCCAAATTTCTGCTCCTTCGCCGATGATTTATTTTTTTATTATTTCAAAAAACCCCAAAAAGATTCAAGAAATTAATAATTAAACCTCCAGTCAAATTCAACAATTAATAGATTGTTTACAGCTAGCTGGACTCCAACTAAACAATGCGAAGTCAGCCCACATGACAATTACGAAGAGGAAGTTCAGGAATGACATCCGAGTTGTAGTTAATGGCGAGACGATTCCAAACGTATCATCGCATACTGACCTAGGGGTAACGTGGGATGAAGATTTAAATTTCAAAGATCACTTTCTGAAGACAAAGAAGAAAACCTACGCTGCATTCTGGGCTATCCGCCAGGAGCTCGTAGGCTGCCACAACATCAATCTGCTTTGTCAATACATTGATCGGTGTCTCACTCCTATACCTTTATATGCATCTGAAATCTGGTCCTCAGCACCTGCCTCTCTGCGTAACAGATTCTTGGAGATGGAATACTGGATTCTGCGGTGGCTGAACCGTTTGGGAGGGAACCCGTTCACCATCTCCAAATATATTCTTCTAGTCAATCTAGGCATTACCCCCTGGAAGCTCACTGTTCTTAAAAAAAATCGGTGCACATTCTCTAAGCTGCTAACCCGTCAGATTGATGCCCCATCGATTGAGGATATTATCTCACTTCCCAAAGTAAGCAATAGAAACCACCAGAGCGGGAAGCGTCCACTTAGGATGAAGCTCACTATCCTGGACACCCTAAAAGGAATGTTTCCCTGTAACATGATCCAACACCTTCTCCACTGATCCAAATAAGTTTGGAGAAAACAGAACATACAGAACCAAATTATGGACGAAATAAATCTGGACCAAATCACTAGAACTACTATAAAATGTGAGCTTTATTTATATGAGAAATGTAAATAATTTAATGCAAAAATATAAAGCAAAGCAAATTGTAATGACAAAAAAAAAAAACTATGTAGGACAACCTGTATTTGTAATTACAATATTAATTTAATATCAATTTTATTTTAAAGTTACTGCTATTAAGTGAATATAATTTTCTAAACAATGTCATTATTTTAAATATCAAAAATTTGTACGTTGTATTTAAAATATATATATTTGTTGTTTGGGTTTTTCGGAGCATTAGCAACTAAGGCCATATTGCTCCGGGATATGCGGTGGTCATTCCCGGACCTTTCCGCATCTTCCGTCTTTGGTGGTGACAGTCTCGAACCCCGGTCTAATCAAGAATGCGCACTGCTGCTCATTCCCACCTGGCTACGGAGGCGCGAGATATATATATATATATATATATATATATATATATATATATATATATATATATATATATATATATATATATATATCCCCTCCTAGCCCACTGGCTGTTCAGGGAATGAACCTAAGGTTAATAAACAGATGGTAGGCCTCCGTAGCCGAGTGGTCAGGAGCGGGAGTGCAGTAGCACACGCTCTTTGAGTAGACCGGGGTTCAAGCCCCTGACTGCTGAATATGGTCGATCTGCCAATCCGCACTGGACCAGCGTGGCAGATTATGGTCCATTTCCCTCAGCATGAATTGTTCAGGAGGCTTCCATACTGCAGTGGGTTGATGATAATGGCTGCACTCAATAACCACACGTATGGAACACTATGCCCACAGATGCGCCGATGCGCCTAATAAATCTCCAAACAAAAAAAAAAACAATCCGGTGAATAAAACAGCACTGTTCCTAGGAGGAGGGAACAGATTCTGTCTTCTCCTCCCCTATTTTCTTCCTCCTGGTGGGGCATGGGCCTGCCCATGGGTCACCTTCCCTATAAACCTCCTACTCTGACTCCCCCCCAGTCTTCAGTCTCCCCCACAGCGAATGTCCCACACAACCAAAAATTTAAAGCATCCAAATTAATCCGCAAACTCTCTCAGCCTCTCAACCCTAACAGCGACTTATCCCTTTTTTTTTTTTTTTTACACAAATAGATCCTAGCCACTGAAATCTCAAGAAATTAGGTGGCAGGACCTGCCAGAGTAAATATCTAAATACTGGTGTAGCTGGTTTGCCTCCACCAGGCATAGTGTGGACAACGTTGGGCCCCAGCAGGGATCTAGCGGCTAAATGGCCAGAAGAACAACGGTACACGACATCACACACCTCAAGATCCATACACTTTTAAATCTCTGGCCTTTACAGTGAACTTTTATTGAATTGGATCCCATAACTTTGCAAGCTAATTATTTCGAAACACGATGGTAAAAGTCTTCGAAAATTTATCATGTGAAACAGCATAAATACTTTTACCAAATAGTAAACAATCATATGCGCAATGACGTTAGAACAACTTTAAATAAATACATTCTGAAATTGTAGAAGTGGTTCCATGTAAGAACCTAGCTCCTAATTGGACAAGAGGTTGAATTGCTCTAGAATCATAAAATACTGCTTTTTATACACAATATAATATATAATACAGGGATACAGTCGCCAACTCTTATAAAATAGAACATACTTTATTGTTTAATGGGCTTACACAAAAAGCAATTGCACATTTTTTTTTTTTTTTTTTTTTGCTCTTTTTAACTCCATCACATTCTGCGTGTACCCATTTATGACATAACATGCATTGAAACATATCGTGCATCTCTCCTTGAGGTTTCACCGTTTTATCTGAAGATGATTCTTTGTAAGGACTTGTCAGTTCAAGTACATTCTGAGTGGTCTTTGCTCTTTTCTTCATTGCAAAAACAACATCAGGTGGTTTTGCAATGACAAAAACACAACATTACAAAGCTACAAACCTGCTAAGAGCAGGGTCTTATAAAGGAGCGGGGAAAGATTCAGTTCCAGGTTATCTATGTCAAGAGACGCCTAAGGGTGAAAGTCAGCTCACCGTTGAGCTGGTTATAGATTAAAGGCGATATCGATCCTGATTGAGGTTATTTTTAATAAAATTATCAATAATGAACTGATAAGTTTCAAACATCAATAAATTGCCCGATTCATAATATTATTAGTTTACATTACTGTAAAACGTAAACATATTTTCCTGAATTATCTATTTTTATGAAGTGTCAAGAGTCAATTGACTGACAACAGTTAAAGAGTATCTTTGAAACTACGTTTCCTTCAATGGACCACCAATCCATTCCGGGAAACAGTACGTGGTCCATCCGAGGCAACAAACCGCTATTTTGTTTTCGGCATTCTGACATAGAGTAGTCAAAAGATAACAAAGAAAGAAAGGCGACAGTAATTCTAGGAAACACGAATCTATTGATGAGTATTAATCAATTATAAAGATTTAGAAACCACCGAGAAATTATCGCGAGAATTGAAAGTCTTGAAATAAGATAAAAAGCATCAAAAACACTTTTCAATTTCAAACTGGCATTACTTACTCGATGAACACGAAACTATTGTAGCAGACTCTACTGTAAAAATATATAACAATTCGCCATTAGATGCCAGCACAAACGTTAAAATCTTATATTTAACTCTGTGGTTCATCCTCGGCGCTGGTCAAATTCAGGCAACTTTACCCTTTAACGATACTACAACATCAAGAGGATCACAGCCATACCGACGAGCTCACAAGATTATTCAATTGAAATCGCATCAAAGTATGCATCGCAAAATACTCAAAATGAACTCTTATTGCGCAAAGTTTTGTAGTGTCTGCTGGTTGATTTATGCCAGCCAGAGAAACGCTGTCCCAATGATACTGAATGCAGACCAATGGCAAAACTGTACAGATTTATTGTAAAAGACACATGTTACTGAGACAATTAATGCGTATCTATTATCAACAATCAAAGCTCATTTCTTTGTCGTGTTACATCTCAGAAAGTATGATAAATCTTGAAAACATTGAATGTGAAGGATGAAATGAATGTTGCAGATAGATAATGGAATGCTTTCGGAGGAAACTCATTTTCTCTCAAAGCTGAACGAGACTGTAAGCACTCTTATTTCACTGAGCTGAACTGCTACAACGGAGTAGGTACTGCAAAAATCGCGAAATTTAACGTACAAAGTAAGTTTTTTAAATGTGTGGGTTGGGTACATAGAGATGAAATCGTACGTATTATAAGCACTAAAGCTTCGACTTAAAAGTTCAGTAGCACGTTGCTGTCGTGAGATATTTCTCTAACAAAATCAGATCCCTCGTCTATAAACAGATATAAAACAGTCCAGAATAAGTTGAACCCCCGTACCAAAACAGTATCTGGATGTGACACCGATACACGTAGGCGATTTACACTAATAGCTTTCTAGAGCCTGTTTGCTTTCGGGATTAATGATCGCCAATGTTCTGGTGGTGAAAGGGAGGAAGGCGAAAGAACGAGAAGTAAGAGGCTCTCGAAGTGCAAAACTGGCTATTGGCTATTTTTCGCAATTTCCTTCTAACACATACACACACGCACCCACACAAACAGTAGCGACAGGATCAGATGTCTGTAGCATACGAAAGACACTGCCAGGTATCTTATGCCAGATCGTTAAGCCTTCAGTCTGCGTCTCAAATACGATTTACCGTAGTTCGCGAAATGAACGCACTAGACTTGTAAGTCGATAAGCACGGATGAAGGTATTGTAACAGCAAGGCAAGAAATACGATCTAAAAATCTAAGTTGGGGTTAGGCTACTAACAGGTCACATTCCACCTGGCTTAGAAACTCTCCTTCACTTCCTTTTACCATCCACCTCATACCTCTCTTCCTCTATACTTCACCATCACGTGTACATTCACTTTGGCCGACATGTACATTCACGTGCCTGATCTAAGCTGTTTGGGACAGGCAGTGACTCTTACTGTCTAATCCAACAAGGCATTTCCGGGCGGGTGGAGCAAGGCTGGGTGTGTGTGTTTTTTTTTTTTTTACCCTGCCGCTACATATCTAATTCCTTTCCACTCATTTAATGTATCTTTTTTCCCCTGCTGCCTACCTCTTAACAGTACTAATCACAAAAAGAGCACGATTTCCACGTGTACCATCTAATGCTGCTAACACCATAACAGCGCCGTGATTGCAATTGCAAACAGCCTCTTCCAAAGGCCCAAGCATCTCTTGTCCCTCTGTGTGCATTGCTTACTTCACCCCTAATTGTTTATATATCCGGACTCATTTCAGAAAATAAACCTCCCTTAAATGTCTTTTTTCGATGAACTTTATAATCCAAAGGTTCACCCAATTAGTCATTTAAAGACGACATATGGAAGCCCTCCCCACTTATAGCTCACTGAATTTCACTGATTTCCTTACTGAGTAGTTTCTATTCTTGCAAATGCTTATTTATGTTTATACTTTGGAGTGTTTGTCAGAAATCTTTCTTCGTTGCCCCAAAAACACTATTCATGCCCTAAATGGCATGAATAGTGCCATTTAGGGCACCCCTGGCATGGTGCCGTGAAGGGTATTGTATGGTCGTGGTACCTGCGAGTACCGGTGAACTGTACAATAAAGATCTTATTTAAATGTGAACGCGTCCCTAATAAATCAGTTGCAGTTAATTTTTCATTAATTGTATGTATTAAATAATAGTTATACGATAATATCTTCATAATATGCTACTTCATTCATGAACGTATTAAATATCATTAAAACGAAGCTTTAATCGTGATTTTGGAATAACTGGCCCTGAAAAGTCCACTGTACTTGAATTTACTTCAATAAAATTATATTTAATAAAATAATTAACTTATTAAATAATTAAACTTAACTTATTAAACAATTTAAAATGTATTAAAATTTTATTTAATTAAAAGCTCGTACGCAGCTTAAGTGCAAGGCTTGCAAGGTTAACTTGTCGGGCCCTCGCGATTACTAAGCTTGGCTACGTCTAATAAGTGCTCGAGCGGAAGTTAGGCCTAACCGTGCTATTTCTTATGATAACCATAAGAAATAGCAGGAAATAACTCAATTGCTGTTGCCTCTAGTGTTCATAGCTGTTAACTTAAGTAAAACTGTGCTTGGAAACTAATCTTATTATTCGCACCATTAGTACATGCTAAGAGTTCGTTTTTATTTTAAAAACTACCCCAATTATATACACAGTCTAAATTTGTTCGCAGCTTGAGGCTCTAGCCCTAAATGCGCCTTAGTCTAAATACACAGTTGTATAATACATACATATGCATACATACCGTATGCATACCATAGAATATTGATTTGGACTATTTTTAAGGAAAAATTGATGTTTTAATCATAAATCGGAAACTATTTTGAAAATAAGAAGGAAACTACACCGAGAATTTCTTACAAATTTCCCTAAAGGTAATAATTAAAGGGTTTATTGTAATACTGGAGCTAAGAGATGCTAAAAAAATTAAAGGTTATTCTGAAATAAGATACAATTGAAGTTTACTGTTTGCAGGTTACTTCAACAGAAACTGTTGCTACTCTTCCATTCTTTTTAAAACATATCTGTTAGGCTGCTCAGAACAACGTACCATAATATGCGAATGGCTGTTTTAGTATTGCTTTTTAACCTAAAAGACTTTTAACACCGATCTTAAACTAAACAACAAAGTACAAGGTAAAAGTGGCACAAGCAGGACATACAAAATACTAACTTTACGAGTTTATTGCCAACTAAACATCAGACTACTCCAGTATTTAGGGTCACGTAGTTGTTTAGTGTGAAATGATGGTAATTTTCAGTGCACCTGAAGTTAGCTGGCATCTGCTTCAAAAAAGCATATAATAAGTCAGCAGTTCACGTTGGTTGATATTTTTCAATGAAAGAGTGGTTAAATTACGTGGACTATTAATGGTAGGGTAGCAATAACATAATAGACGGACGGAGATGAGATTATCCCTTGGGCATGCGAAGTGGTTTGATCAGGGAAAATTAGTCTGTGGAGTGTGCTAATGGGAACGCGTGAGCAAAGTTTCAACGTAAAGGGGAAAAAAGTACCTCGCAAAAAAGATAATGAAGTCATTCATTGATTGAAGACCGGAATCGATGTAATAACATGTGGTGCTGTGTATTACACTGTCTCTAGTGTGAGACTTGATCTAGCAGTTATTACCAGATCGGCAGTGATTAGCCGCCATATTCTAACCGTGCTTTTCGTGCGAGATGGCGAAGAAGTTCTTTAAGAACAAACTCCGGAAATTTATTGCATTTTTTTTACGCGTTCATCAAACTGAACAGTGGAGCATGAAAGGAAATCCGCACGAGCGAAATGGAATCAAATACCTCCGAGATCGATTAAGGAGGAGAAATGGATCTCGCGCCAGTGCCAAGAGTGACTGTTGATAATGTGGAAGCCCGCCTTGCACGTGGAATTATAAGATCGCCAGACCTTTTACGTTTTTTTTTTTCATTTATTTATTTTATTTTATTTTTTTTATCAGTATACTGTTTGGGGTGCGCAGATGGGGGGCGGAGGGAGGAAGAAGTAAAAATGCGAACGAAAAGGTTCCGAAGAAGAGCGAGATATGAGATCGGCAATAAACCTGATTAAAATGTTTAACTAGTTGTCGAGAGTCGGGATGAAAACCCCGATTTAGAGGCTCTACGTTAGACAGAACCGTCTGAAGTCGCGCGTGCAGCAAATTCTGAACCACTGCAGTAATATTGCGTTCCTCACCGTCTGCACTAAACCGCAAGCTCGATGTAGTGTTTGATGACTTGCTTTGCCAGTACACGTAACTCAGCTGATTGCATCTGTCGTCATCGTTGTCGTCTCCTGAAAACTAATTTTCCCTTTGAGCTTTGTGAACACATCCGAAAATCTTGTACGAACAGCGAGTGTAGCTGCGATGCATTTTTAATCATCTTTTTTTTTTCTTTTCTTTTTTTTTTTTTACTAGCATTATTTTTCTTCCGTTTGCGAGATTTTTTTTAGATGGCAGTGGATAATGGCAATTGCCATTCTAGATGATACGAAATTCCATATTTCATTTATTCCTTATTGTGGCGAATAACCTGCACTTTTCTAAGCTGCGTAGATATTTGGTTTATGTATTCATTACTATAAAAACGTTTCTCGGTTTAAAGCTGCCTGACAGAATTACACATTTGTTACACCAACATCAAAATTGGAATATAAGGTTTTTATTTGGGGTAGGGGGTGGGGCGCCTCCGTAGCCAGGAGCAGTAGTGCATAGCACACGCTTCTTGATTAGACCGGGGTTCGAGCCTGTGACCACCAAATACGGAGGATGCGGAAGGTCAGGGAATGACCACCGCATATCCTCAGCCCGAATAAAGGGTGAGAGTTGACGTCAGGAAGGGCATCCGGCCGTAAAAATTGCATGCCAAAACAATAAAAACGTTGACCCCATATAATGGGAAAAGGCGAGGACAAAAAAAAAAAAAAAATTGAGGTAGGGGTGGAAGAGAAATTGGGCCGTGGAAGTCCACGCAAAATTTTTGAAACTGAGAAAAAAAAAGAATGTTTTGCTTATCATCCTCTACCTTTTTCTCGCACACTTTTAGATATGCTTTTCAATATAAAATCCGCAACTTAGCCAGGTATATGCAGTTATTAGGACTGTTTGTGTCATGTTGAATTAATTTTTATTTTTTTAATATTTTGTTAATTGGCGAAGTGTCTTCGTTAAATCTTGTCACTTAATATTTATCGAATTGTATATAAAACATGATACTTGTTGAGTGGAATAGTCTCATTTTATTTCCTGAGGACAGAAAAATATATAATTTGGTAAAATTTCGAAATCAAAATCGGTTCCCTTATTTCGCTTCAAACTCGCATGTATTAAAGTGAAATCGTGCGTAAACTCAGATTTAATCATCAGCTTCATGAATGAGATTTAGTCATTCATTAAGATGGAATCCATCATCAAGACCATACTTGGTTGTCAGTACAGCCAAGTATGATCTGATGATGGATTCCGGCAAGGTTCTAGAAACGTTACCTAATTGTATAGTACATTTAGTCAATAAGGCTAAATAAACTCAATTTTAAAAACCCCAAGTGGTATAAATAAAAGTGGTTATTTAAAGAGAAAAATTTCGTGGAAATTGCCACGTAACGTCATTCACTAATTATATTAGTACGTTTGTACTATGAAATTATAAACTCAAGAAGCCACTTTTATTTATACCACTTGGTTTTTAAAATTGGCAGATGGCTGCACAGCAAGAAAGACACTTTCTTCTAAAAAATCAAATTCAACTATGAAACTTAACAGAGGGCCGGGAAGAAATTACGGCTTTTCAATTCATTCCCAAAATTAACCAGCACCGAATTAAAATTAAAGAAATGCTTGAAACTTTCTTTCAACGCTTCCCCTCCCTCCTCACCTGAATTAAATTATATATTTCTATTTGAATCTTCCCTCGGTTTGTTCTGTAAATGGCGCATGGTTTTTTTTTTTTTTTTATTGTTTTATGAAATTATGAAGATAGTTTCATAAAATGTAAGTAATATTTTTCACATTTTCTCCTAAATACTTACTACTCGCAACAGAAACCGCAATCGGCAGATGTTGTTTCGTTCTAACACAGTTTGAGAAATGTTAGATTAAATAATCGAATGCATCTGATCAAATTAATAGATAATAGCAACTTGAAATCCTGATTAACAACATTTTATTCTTAATTTTTCTCTTTATAATTCAAAATATCAAGCTATTCAATTAAACGAAAGCTGTAGTTCTCTCCCCCCTCCCCATTTCAAATTTCTCAAATATATTTCGCTATCACCAAACGAAACAGACGTCTCTAGTTATTACATTACGTATTACTTACATAACGCTAAAAGTCCATCATACAAAAGTATATAATTATTGCTGTTACATTTGTTTCATTTTGAATTTTACAAAATAGATATTCCCAAATTAAATAAGTAGTTAAACACTTACTTTCAGTTCTTCTTCAGGCACAATATTCTTTCAAATAATGAACTATCTACTTTAAAACATCAAATGCGCTCACGTACACAACAAACAAATCGTTTTATAAAAAACATACGTGCGCCACCTACAAATATCAGCCTCAAATTTAAAACTTCGTTTAAAATTATTCAAATAAAAATGTTTTTCTTGATTTATTGTATTAATTATATATACAAAAACAAACACTTAATTTATTAGAGATTGCAGTAACAAATAAATATGGGAAAATAAACTGAGTTTAAAAAATATACAGATTATTTAACATAGTAAAAAAAAGTACAGTGAAATTTAAAAAAAAAAAGATTACTGTCTAAATTTTATTTAGACAGTAAAAATTATATAACTTAAATAAAATTTAGACAGTAAACGTTCCACTGGGCAGGTACTTTTAATCTATTTATTTATGACAAATCTGAAACAGAGTGAAGTTCGAAATTTTCTTTGCTATCATGAAGTGTTTGAATCTGTAAACAATTCGTAATTTAAATTTCAATCGTTTTATGATCGAAATCGGTGCACGAAAGATAACAGCAAAAGTGTAATTACAAGGCCCAGATTCTTTTTTTGTTAAAATGTAATGTTCTCGTATTCGTATAGACATTATGTTCTCTTTAAACTTGATGATTAATATTCTAATTCTATAATTAATATGTCCATAGGCTCTACGGAAATGTTTCCATTACTATAACAGTCTGCTTTAATAAATTTCCATTTGATCTCGTATGATCAACGATGCCTCGACATTCCCCATTTAAGTATTACTTGAAAATGTAGTAAAATATTCTTGTGCATCTCTATTGCTCAAGTCGGGGCTCTCCTCTCATACCTTCTTTTTCTCTTTTAAGGTACCCTCGAAAACTAATTTTCTTCCATCAAGCCTCCGACATTCTAATGCGAGGTTTGAAAGGAACCAATGAGAGACTCCCACACAAGAAGTGATGCTGTGCAGAGTCTATCTTATCGTCCGTATGTTTTCCTCTTTATCAGTGCCTTCCTTCCTTCCTTTCGTGAATCACCAAATTCAATTAGAGAAAGAGCGCAGACCCATAATGTCCCACTGTACCATAGACATTTACCCGAACTATCCAGTTCCATCCGATAGTCAAATTTGTATCAACAAGGGGTAATCCCAGGTTCGCGACGAAACAGTGAAATATCTGGAGACTTAACTTTGATTAAATTAAGCGAAGTCGTCCAAGGCTCTCTTCAAAGATTCAGTACTTCCTTCCGTAAAGAGAAATTTAATTTGGTAACTGTTTAGCAAATGACATGATGTGTACCTTCAGATGAGATCATTTCTATTAACACTTGCAAAGAATACATATCGGAACTACTGAAGAGAAACTTTCACAATTAAACTTTAATTACACTCAAAGACTTAAAAGTATGTGTCGATAATTACACTTCATAGATTAGATGGAGTAACGTTTAACAATTTTACCTGAATAAGGATATATGCAGAGTTGAACCAATGAGATAAACTCCATTAGTGTGAGCTGCACATGCGTGAAATGTTATGATATGAATGGCATACAGAAATAACCTCTATGTGTATGTTTCATTCCACTGAATGTAGAAATTTGAATTACTCCTTGAATAAATTCCTGAATCCTTTACTACACTTAAGAAAATGAGAAAGCGTACAGAACCAGTATTAAATTTGAAGATTGAATTTATCTTTAAACAGTTATTTAAAAAAGCGAAAAGCAATTTTCTTTATTGGGCATATTTACTCGTTTCGGTGAGTTAAAATTAAAAATATCAAATAGTGAAGTGTATTTCTCACTATTCTGCACGTTTCCTTACGGCGATTAAGCAACAGGCTACTATCTTGCTACTATGTTAGCAGTTTGGAATCAGTGTGGTGTATATCCAACTATATTATTTAAAGAAATTAGTTCATTGCCAAAATTTTCCTCTCTGCGCAGCTTGAGGATTTCTACCCATCTGTGGGTAGAAATTCTCGAAAACAATAAAATAAGAAAAGGTCAAAGATTTCCCACAAACTGAACTTATTTAATTATTATTAATTTCTGGCTGTATGCTAAGGAAATTACATAAAAGTCATGCTGCATATTCAATAAGAATATGGACTTTTATAAACGACGAGAAACAAAGACTTCATATTATAATAGTAACAATAATTGTTATAAAATTCTTGACGAATAACAATTTAAGTATATATACGTTTCATGTACCATAGGAATTAATATAAAACTAACTCTTGAAACATCTACTCCTATATCAGATACAAAACTTCCAAAGTTTATTATTAGGTGCAGCATTTAAAATACACTGCATATGTTTCCTGTGATGTCTGCTCCAGAGTGACTTTTATTCTCCCAGCCATATGCTTCCCAACAAAGCCTTGACAGTGGCGGCTGCCTCTTTCCTCAACTGCTGTTCGTTCGTGCCAAGGGTTACCATGACATCGTTAATGCGTTCGGTTTGTTCTGTATTAAAATTTACCGAAGCACGTGACCTCCTCTGGAACTGCCATTAAACCATCAGCGTATCTAGTTTGTAAGTTACGCGGGTATTTGCTTCACTCTGGCGCGCGCAGCAGCGGTACTCATGTCGAATCACCTTCAGTTTTAGAGTTTCTATGGCAACCGGCTAGGGAGAAAGATGAACGAATAGTTGAGTGAGGCACTGTGAAACCGATACTTTGTGAAGTGACGGTGTTCTTGGAGCCTTAATTCTTCTCTACATTTAATTATCTCTAATTAAAGTTAATTAATGGAGTTAAATGAACCCAGTCTAGTTGTTCAGGGATGGGGAGGGGGGGTCTTCATCTAGGAAACTGAGGCTAACCTGCATTAAGTCGAAAAGGAAGGAAACGGTTTACCTGAATGGGAGATAAGAAAGATTTAATCACTGCCACTTGCTGTGGTAAAATTTACGAAAGGAAACAGATTGTGGTGGAGTGAAAAGAAATCTTATGCTTAATATAAGCTGAACCTTTCTCTTTAAATAATTCGTTTTTCTTAAAACTAAAATGATTTTAGATTGAATATAGCCAGTGAAGCCAATTTCTCCAGTTATGTGCAGTTCCTTAAATCTTTGTCCCTAGTTTCTCTTCCTTCTCATCTTAAAATTAATTACGACTACGAATTTCGCCACAATGAATGACTGTACCCTTCGAAGCCATAAATAGGTTCAGGTGATTAATGCAGAATCTCCTCTCACAACCACTTGCCATGGGTTCATTAAGAAACATTCGATGTCTATCGCCTTCACAATGGAAAAGTTTTCTAATGCGGAATGTCTTAAACAAATGATTTACCAACATATTATGCACAGTTAAAGAGCACGCGCATATCAAGTTTAGGAAACCATAGCAGAATGAGGCATTTAAATAAAAAAAAACCCTTGAATTGTTTGACTTATTTTCGAATTATTCATTTTTAAAAGTGAGAAAACATTTTATAACTACCGTGTACATCTTAAGCCTATGCATCATTGGAAGGTTTGAGTGTTTGTTCATTTTTACACCAAAGCAATTAAAGCCATGAGACGTCTGTGTTGTTTTTGTAAAGTATTTATTGTATGGGCGGTTCTGACTGCTTTGTTGGATGAAAAATCCAAGTTTTCTGGAATAAAAATAAACTTTTCGAGATCGACTAACTCAACCACTCGGGAAAGAAGTCCGTCCTACCTAGACAGGATTCTAACCCGGACCTTTTCCCACGCTCTATGGAAGAACAGCAGTCATATATCCACTGTATTATCTGCGACTAGCATAGCGGTAACGAATGCCGTACCTTAATAAAAAAAAAAAAAATATATATATATATAAAGATGAGTCAATTCGAGAATAAGAAAGAAAAAAAACTGTGGTCAACATCCAATCAGATTATGATGGTCACCAGACAAATTCTGAAATTTACTTCATTAACTATCGATTCTCTACTCTGAAGCAAGTTATCTAACTGAAGGACTTATGATGTAAACTACGAATGCAACTTCAGAGCAAAAGGTAATTCAATTTTGTTTTAGTTTACATTTTTAAAAAGCAATATCTCTTTTGGAAAAGATACTTTTATTTCAAGAAA
This sequence comes from Mastigoproctus giganteus, assembly GCF_048544385.1. Taxonomy (NCBI): domain Eukaryota; kingdom Metazoa; phylum Arthropoda; class Arachnida; order Uropygi; family Thelyphonidae; genus Mastigoproctus; species Mastigoproctus giganteus. Next base: position 132,665,395 of record NC_143578.1, read on the forward strand.
CCCACACTTCTACCACCAGATACTTACGTATCAAAATTTATATGTTTAAAGTGTTCAACTGTGAATAGCCGTAATGGTAGGCCAAAATTCCTTTGCATTTTTATTAGCTTTAAAAAATGAAATATGGAGTTAAATCAGAAATATAGTAATCTATAAACATAAATACTAACAATCCGATTGTATAACTAAATAACTTACTAAGAGTAAGACACGTATACCCCTACAAAATAAACACTGCAGCATACAGCAGGCAGTTGGTTTTATTGACTAGAAATAAAAAGCGAAAAACTCTTTTCCTAAGATAGTTAAAAGATAAAACACTTAAATGCAGTTATCTTTCAGGATGATTCTAGTTACCATTATTTACAAAATTCAACACAAGAATCAAATTTAGCAGAGTCCTTTCAGCGTGACTTGCTAGCTTTGTTACAAAGTCGGTGATATTGACTTTCAAGGGGGTTCGAATCAACCCTGTACACACAGGGTTGATTGGAATCCCCTTGAAAGTCATGATCGATTTTTTCCCTCTCTTTTTATCTGATTTGTTTTTTTTTTTCGGTTTTTTTTTTAATAAAAGAAAATCGAAGTAGTAAATGAACACAATAAATGAATTTAACGTATAAATGTATATATTGATAATAGCATATCAATTACGGGAAGGTTTGACTAGATAGAAAAATAGTCCGGTGGAATAACAAACAAGGAGAAATGTGTAAATCTATAAAAATTAAATTAATCTTTCTGTGATATGAAATTTGAAGAATATCAAAGGAAGAATAAAACAGAAAGATCATGATGTGAATTACCAATAATTCTTTATTAACTAAATCAAGAGAGAATTCAAACGTTATACGGTATGATTGACTACGTTTCTAGGCGTGTGTTTCAACAGAAATAATGAGTAACTCTTGTCTATTAAACTTACAGAACTTATAACTTGGATGACTTTGCCACTTGAGTTTAATAAATCATTAGCAACCTTCATTTCCTACAAACAAGTATTGACTGAAAAGCAACTAACGATACCGCAACTCTCTCTCTCTCTTTCTCGCAAAGGTATTTCCTATGAAGCTTATGAGTTTTCTAGCCTTTGCAATATCGCTTGTTCATAATATTGACACCAGCGCATAAGAGGCCATGTACTGTACAGGGATAGCCGTTTCTCGCAGTGGACCAAAGATAATGTCCATTTCGGCACGTTAGTACTCATCACCTGAAGAAACTCCAGAGTCTTTAATCCTTCCTGTAGAATTCTGTTGATCCTGCTGACATTGCAGGCGGCGATGGATAAGTAAGTGGTACTAATGTAGTCTTTTCTAGGTAATTTTTCGACAACACACACGTGTGTGGTTATCAAATCCGCAAGATAAAGACGCCTATCCAAGTTGAGCAGTTACAGGCAAGTACGCTGAAAAGAATCAATTTACCTTTCTTCTTCTGGGGTTATGAACTGGCCATCATTATCATATCCGTACGCCATTGTCAACATTTATGGGTTACGCGTGACCCCCTCAAGTAATAAAGATATTCAAGTTTTGTTTTTGTTTAATATCATTTTTACATCAAATTCAACACCGATTATTCAGAACTATAATATCTGGTGTTGGTCGCGGGGGTTATCGGAAATATGCTGGTTCAAAAATCCATATTATATGTTGATACCATCATGATATATACTTACCGCACGACACTGATATCAGCAGTTTTCATTCTACGTATATTTTTTTCATTCTTTCTAAAATCTAGCAGATACTTAAGATCTGACAAATGTGATTTTACCACTCATTATAACTGCTAAGGTGAGCTTCTTGAAAAAATTCGATTTTCATATTTGTTTAACATCTCATTTAAACTGGAGCGAGAACAATCAAGCATTGAGCAATTCTGCATTTTTGTGAAGAAAAGGTTGCCATTATCAAAGAACCTTTCTCGCATAAATTTAGGCAGTAATCAAGCTGTAGCAAAAGAACAATGGTAAGAACCTCTCACAATTATATATAATTGAAATCATGATTTTCGTTTTCGCCATTAACAGAAGAAAGAGCATAAACCCAAGTTATAATCCTATCACCACCTGTCTTTAGTGTAAAAAAGGCAACTTTACAACCGTGCTGTATCTCCTCGTTTAGCTACTTCCTGATACGAGATTAAAATTAGGAGTGTGCGTATCGGAGAGACACAATTTTCATTGCTAATTACGGGGAATTAGGCCGTAACTAGATTACTCAAGTGTACTTCTCTTGCTTTCGTGAAGGTTGTAGAAAACGGAAGATATCTAACGCCAAGATAATCAGCCGAGAAAATTTCCTGTTTAATTAGAGATTAAGAACGAAAACAAAGTTTCACTGGGGCAACGACAAAAACAATTAAATCCCTAATCAGAGTGTGTCCTGGGGACTAGGCGTCAGCGACTGTAAAAGTTCCGAGCGCGATCTTTTTATTCAGTCATTTGTTCTATGTGTAAAAGGAGACAAGTGATAGTTAAATAAGCAATTATCAAAATGAATCACTTAGTTTGAAATTGAGAATTTCGTGCATCTAAGATGGCTCCCTTAATTCTTGTTACAGTTTCTTGTATCTAATATTGTGCAATAAAAAAAGAACAAACTGCTACTCAATTAATTTTTAAAAAAGCAGTGGCTTTGAGCTCTCGTGCAGAGATGCAATTACAACTTTGTTGCACGCAAAAATCAGCCGACTTTCATCAAAACAGATTGTCGTTAACCGAGTTAAAAACCATCCCAAAATGTCTTCGCTGCCCCTTCGCGCAAGCGCAAACCTTCCATACCTACTACAATTATTTGTAGTTGTTCCGATTAGAACTGCTACTAATTAAATAACACGGTCCCTCATTATCTCTCACTACATACCACTCTATCCTGACCCCAGGCCATCATTAACACGTTCTTCCTGCATTAACGCCAACCTCAGACATTATCAGAGAGGGGAAAAAATTAGAAAAAAAAAAAAAAAACAGTCGCTAATTAATAATGATATAGTTTAAAGTTCTGCTTTGTGAAAAAACCGTTTTGGGGAGGTTTGATGAGACCACCAGATAAGAACTTACAGAATTTCGACAATTGACAAGAGGGGGAAAAAAAAGAAAAAAAAAGAGGGAGGAAGGGAGAGAGACAAAGACTGTTATTAAGAGGGTGGAGTGTTTTAAAATATGATAGGCACAGGAGGGGACACGGAAAGTTTACAAAAACCTATTAGGGAGATTTCACTGTTATCAATTTTTAATCATTGCTCTTTCTCTTGCATGGGATCCATAGCTCGATATCAATTTCCTGGTAAATGGACAGCCTATTCATGAGAAGATTACAATAACATGGTTATGCCACAGTTCTCAAAGAGAATATTGTAGCCCATTAGGCCTCCTCCTAGAATTTCCGTTTCCTATTGTCCTATAATGTAAAAATATACAATGTGCCATGAAAAAATAGTTACACTACAACTGAGAAAGTTATCTCTGGATAGTCTTAACAGTATTTAATTCCTTTTATGTCGATCGTTATTTACTTATGTACTTTATTTACTTAACAGAATGAATATTTCGAGCTCTAGCTGGTCATCCCTCGAGGAATATTTCAAATTCTTCCCACGACCATTATGTTCTCTTTCGACTGTGAAAAACGGAAGCAATTTCAGATGAATGAGAGCAGCACTAACACATGACAGTAGCACTGGTTTCCTTTGTAGCAGAAATAAAACGACCATTAAAAAAATAAAATAAGATCGATAGCCGTCTGTAGCGATTATCGTCAAAGTCTTTACTCTCCACTTATCGAGTGCCCGGGTCCTGACACAAAGTAGCAATTCTACACTTGGCATACAGCTACTGATAAGAAAAATCGCTGTTTATATCAGACCTATTCGTAAGAAATCGTCAATACCCACAGTTTTATCAGAACACAATGAAATCGAATTTATCAAAATAATAGCTTTTCGAATGTCAGGAATGAAGAGCTTTCTCTGACCTACTTTGCGATTACTGCTCTGCAGATACGTAGAAATGGAAGACCATACGTGAAGTAAAGCAGTAGAGACAAGCGTTTCTATGCCAGGTATACACAGTTATTTTTTTTATTTGAATTAATCGTTTCCTCTTAGCAATGTTTTGATGGAACAACATCGCCTTTCACTAGTGAGTACCCAAACTAAAATTAAACAAACGTACTTGCTGGAATATGCGCTCTTTCTATCTATTTTCTTTTAAAAATAGAAATGAGCTCACATTTGAAAATAAAACTGTAAATACCTAACGAAATTATGTATATTTCGTCTCGAGAGCTGGAAAGGCACTTTTTTTTTTTTTTATCGAAGACAGTCATAAAATATAGTTTTCTTCGTAATTCTATTAGGGTGTGATACGCTTCGCGAAAGTTCACGGTTCATCACAATAGAAGCAACAGACTTGCTGCCTGTGTCCACACCGTGTAAATTTCACTTTAATCATATCGTAATGCAGGTTTTCTTCCTTAATTTTGTGGTTACCAAGTGCAAATCTATACAGACATTTCCTTCTGTTTCTATAATGGTGGTAATTCCAAGGTGTACCCTTAAATAGTGCTATAATTAATTTCGGATCATGGGTTTTCTAAAATGGAGTAACTGAAAAGTCCATTTGTTTATTATATATTGAAATTGTTATTTTTACATTTTTTAATAATGGAAATTTTCTACTATAGTGCAAAACAGCAAGCCAGATTTTTTAAAAAAATAACAAGTGAAAGCAGAAATCATTAAAAATTCTTTCTAGTTTTATGATTAATGTTAAAATTCAGAGGAATTAGGATCCGATATGAGCGAAATGGTAAAAAATGAATTAAGTAATGAAGAAAAACTGTTGTTAACGTCCAGGGTTTGTCTACTCTTGGGAACCGCCCTTATCATTTGCATCCATCAACCAAACAGTTATTAAAAATAACGCCCCAACGACTTACAGTACATTAGTCAAAAGTGTTAACTCCGTTACACCCATAATACAACTCCATGTCCAGGATAAGTTTCATACACCACCACAGCATAACTGAAGGCAAGACATCGATCTCACGTGTGCGTTGCGTAAGTTACTTCCGTGTACCCACGTTGTGGGCCTAAATATTAATTTAATCTAGAGACAAATGGCTCTGAACTATAGTAATTTAGCACCAACTTAAATCTAATTGTCTCTCTCTCTCTCTTCTTTATAATTATATCATTAACCTTACAGTAAATATTTATATTCCGTAGTTTAGAATGAGCGGAGACAGACTGACACAACTTAGGATAAAGCTTATTTTTCCGACCATTAACACGCTGGACATAAAATTTAAGCTAATTAGCATGCTTGAATGTCAGGTAATTATAAGAATTAAGCTCTTCCAAGTAATCTGATTCTCCAAAACACAAAAACAGATTACGAACATATCAATGCATTTTATTCACACACCGTATATAATATATATTTAGAATGCTAATTTTTTATAAATCAGTTTTTGCTTCTCAGAAACTCAGCTACAGTAGAATACATGTATTTATAATAACTTATACGTATGTTGGGTTACTCGACCCTAAAGCTTCAGAGCCCTAAATTTATAGGGTATTTACCTCTGCTTGCATACCTTTTGACATCTGTCATAGTGCGTAGATGATTCACAATTGGGTTATTAGCTCTTACACTCAGAGTGTAAGAGCTAATAACCCAAAAACAGATGAAAGATAGCTTTCTCCGAATTGTAAACTTGTTTAAGTCGACACCTTTTGGACCATACAACAAAAACACTTGAAGTAGTATACGTCCAGCAATTTAAACATTCGTGGCTTAGCATGAGAAGCAGGTACAGCGTGAGAGTTATTATTATTATTATTATCCATATGGCGCAAGGAAGCCTGAGGCTTATGCTACACCAGCCAAAAGAAAAAAAAATTCTGAATTACCCTGAGAGAGAGAACGAGAACAAGAGTCAGAAGTAGAAGGGAATCACCAAGAAAGAGAAGAATGATGATATCCAGCTCAGGACCCTGGGTTTGCCAAGCCCATACTCACCAGATTTTAAGTAGAAAATCTGGTGAGAAAATCTTAAGCCTCTGGGTTTAAGTAGAAAATCTGATTGCTGAAAATTCAGGGTCTTTGACTTGAAGAGACTACTGTTGCCTGATTATAGACTCAACCTGAATTTGGTTAATTAGAATGACAGACGCCAGTTCAAATAAATTTTGTTCAAAACTACTTGACTGAAATGGCAGTGCTCGATTTTATTCTAGACTCAAATCAGAATTTGAAACATTTCAACGGATCCTTAAAATGGATACAAAGGAATTTTACTTCCAGAGATACGAAACCTACTTCAACTGACAAAATTTTCATTATTTAGGTACACTAGAATACGAGTACGCATCTTTCGCCAATTAAAAGATCCTCCCACGTCAGTTCATTTTGAAATAACATTTTAATGTATTTTCAACTATGCACTGGTTCACTTAAAATCGCAACAATTAATACGTTAAATATGAACCATTTCTGCTCATGGTACATATTCGTAGACAGACCTCATCTTTATACTGTATTGAAGATTTTTTATTTTCTTCTCAATTGTTTGATCGTGAACTTCTGACTCCGTTAAACGATCAAATTAAGAATAGGTTAAGCAACAGAATATCAAGTTGTATAAATAACAGTTTGGTTATTTACGAATATGCACTCAATTTTGCATTCGTCTGAAGATACTCAATTTCCAGAATCTATCGGCCGAAAATACTTAACCTTATTAAGTCATAACAGAATTGCGCACACGCAATACCGAAAATTACATTGGATTGTCAAGTAATATGGATAATACGTTCAGTTAAAAGTTAAGGAAATCCAATTTCCAATAAACTTTCTTACGAATAGGTGTTTCTCTGAAAATCTCTGAGTTTGACCATAACAAAAAAAAAAAAAAAAAATTAGGTGGCTCGAATCATTCCACATTGTAAGTTAACTTGAACTGCTGATTGCTTTCCTCCATACTTTAGTTTACAACGCTTCGTTATATAATGCCTCGTAATACACCAGTAAATTATAAACTCGAAAATCTGAATAGAATTTAAATTGTATTCAGATTTTGAAAATTCTGAATTAAATCTGAGTTCTGTTTTTTGATTTAAACAAGACTATACACTGACCGAAATTTATTCTTAAACTGGTTTTCATCTAATGCAGATTAGACTGTCGCAGACGTAAGGTGGGGGAGGACAATCATCTTTCTCTTTGCGATGATATTTATTAGAATTGCTTTTTGAATCGACTTCAGTTATATCAAAGACATACGTTTTGAAAAAAAAAACGCAAATTTAATTGTGGCGCAAAATTCAATCCGTGTTTTCTTAAGAAATAAGTAACAAACTGTATTGGGTAAGGCGAATAAAAGAGTGTGGTTAAGACAAATCATTCTCCCTCTCTCTTAATGCAATACGGCAGTCGAAAGAAATATTCCTAAATTCAAAAACAAAATCCTAACTTAAACTTTGCCATTTGATTAATATTCTTATTCGTCAGAAGATAGTACATAAAAACTCCTAGATCTTCCTGTAAATCATACATTTCCGTTGTTCGGGCAAGTGCATTACCGTATAGATTATGTTGCTTCAACCATATCGTGTCATTAAAGAATTCCAGTTGCTCTGCACCAAACCCGTTTATAGCCAGCGCCATCTGCACTATACCAAGAATAAATAATGAAGAGCGTGCCATTGCTTATTTCATCTGTGACACTGGAATGTCGAGGGGAGGGATGAGAAGTCAGTCTCGCAAAAATACTTTCTCTTCCAAGTAAAAATTCATTATCATTACAAGCCTGTGTCATTTATGTGGATTTTTATTTGAGATGCACGAGGCTTCCGCTCCACGTATGTGGTGTCATGCAATCCAAAACACGTAGCTGTAACATCATAGTCAGACCAACGATAAAAATCTTCAGGTGCCTTCATTAATTAGAAAAGGAATAAGTGTAAGAAAACTCATTTGGCATTCTTCAACTGTTCTACATCGTATATAAAGATTATTAATATTTTAACGAATAAAAAGCTAACGGGTTACATACACTCTTCCCTCCAAAAATTAAGTGCTGCACTTCGGTTTCTACTTTAATAGGTGACACATTCATGAATTCATAATGCCTGCATTTTGGTTTTAACTCGTCTCTTTCACTTTAAGGGACGTGTTTGAAGCGTGTGACAATCGCCAGTTAGATGAAAGCAGGAGTTTGGTGTGTGCCCGTAAGCTTCTGTCCTTCATTTTCAAATTAGTCCATTTTTAATGAAAAGATTTCCTCTACACTGAGTACTTTAATGCTCGTCAGAATACAGTAAAGCTCGTGATGAATTGCAGTAAGTCTTCAAAATAGTTTATTCATAAATATGGGAATGCATGATTTTTCAATGTAATCACCTCCAACCTCTACGCATTTATTCTAACAAGCTTTGCTATACTATCAAAAGAAACTTTTGTAAAGAATGTAGCCAAGTGATACACTTTTAAATATATCTTAAAGGAATTGGATGATATGAAAATCAAAGGACGCAAGAGGACTTCATGATATATGTAGTCCTGATGCATGTGCTAAAGTCTCAAATTTCGACTTCTCAGTACATTCCAGTATTGGTCAAGTAGTTCGCTGTTAAAGAAAAAAAAACGCATTTTCAATCGCAATGTGACTTAACAGTCAGTTTATTACAAATTTCATCTAAGAGGATGCAATATCCCTTGCAAATAAATATATCCGAAAGAGAAGGAAAGGCTAAATGGCTTAACAAAAAAAGGAGAAAATGAACACAGAGTTGGAGTAATCCCTTCCCCATCTAAATATTAGGTACACTCTTCAAAAATGCATAGAAAGAAAAGGGACTGTGCATAAACGCAGGTTGGGGGAAGCTGTTTGGCAGAGCGTTTGATTAGTGGGCCGAATATATGGGGGTCAAGTTTTACCATTCCATGAATTTCGACTATGAGAAGACTGTATTGTCATTAATAAGCAGGTAATCAACGAAAGAACGCCGCACGTGTTCAATGGATTCTGAACTGTCTTTGGACATGCCGCTTTCACTTTAAATCCGCTAGACAGATAATCAACATAGATAAATTCGGTGAATAGTGCATTCAACGGTTGCAGCTATAAACTTAAGTTAACATATTTCTGTATTACACTAAACCGTTTAACCATTGTTATAGATAAGAATATTTTCTTAGGTTGTTGTTACGAGATCCGTGCGAGGATATCGTGATTCAGATGGAAATAACCGTAGTCGATTCTCATAAGAATCACGAGTTCATTGCTTGCATAGCCTGTGCCATGCATTCAGCAGCTCAACTGACAAGTCTCTTCTTTGTGCCCGATATAAGAATTGTACCGATCTCAAATTAAAGCTTGGTGCATTATTAGAATAATTTGAGCCACTGAAGAAACAGGTGCTTGCCCGAAAGAAAGATGTAACTGGAAGTTCGTCAGGGACTCGCATAGCTAATGAATGACCTGTCAGATGATGCACCCCCGATTCAGCCTTCAGAAGAGAACAATTAAGTGTATACTGCTCTCTGGTTGAAAATGATTTATTTTCATTGAGAGATTCTATTCTCAAGGAAACGGGTAACAATTTTTAATAATAGGATAGGAAGGCTAGAACCAGAATGACTGCTAGGAACAACAATTAATGATGCCAGGTTTTAAGCAGGAGTAAAGAAAGTATTATTCATGTGGGGACTATGATATTAAACACACACGAACTGACGATTTCTTGGATACAGGAACATGCTGAAAAAATGCGGCCAGTTAGGCAAGAATGCGCATGTGCCTGCAGTTCTGTCCAGGCACGATAGGAGAGATTATATGCTAAAATGTCTTGTGGATTAATTTAAGATTTCAATGGTTCTGCAAGGCTTTGGAGAGGAAATGAAGACCTTAATGATACCTTAAGGATTAGGGGAAAATGCTAGTTATGGGGGAAACAGGAGTAATATAGATCACGTGTGTATATGTTGATAGGGATAAAAGTAGCAAACATGTCAAGGGTTCTTGTCTGTTGCCACAACAGCCAAATATGCAATTTGTTCTGAGGGTATCAGAGTTTCAATTGAGCGAGAGGCTAATACTAGTGAAATAAGCTTAAATAACATAAAGGAGTATGTCAGGGTAGTAAACTGTACAAGAACACTTAATCTGTGTTTACAGTGATGTCAGGAGTTGTCAATAAAATGAGTCAATTCACACTCCTGGTTAGGACAACCAACGGTAATATAATATGGCTAACGGAAACCTGATGCCACCCGGCAATAGGGACTGATGAGTTTAGGGACTATGGTATGTACAATGTATTTAGGAAGGATAGGGAAGAGAGTAGGGTGATGGGGTCATTCTTCTTATCAAAAAGAGCCTGAACGCAACAAAAACTTTCCCATATCCAGAACTTAAGTATGCTAGTGCAGAATCTGTATTGTGTAATTTAACTGAAAGCAAAAAAGTATAATGAAAGTTAATCTATAGACCAGAATATTGTGAAGCAAATACTTCTACATGTAAACTAAATGGGTGAGCAAGAGTGTACGCGGTAGTATAGATGATTTCAATCAAATTCCTCCTAATTGTTTGGAGCAAGTGGGAGGGAACTGAACAATGTGAAACAAAATTATTAAATTTAACTAAATGATTGCTATTTATATCGGCATGTTAGGGAAAATACTGTAGACCTCATTATCACATGACATCATAGGGCTGACTGTACAAGAACCATTAGCAAGGAATGAACACGGAGATCGACGTAGCAGTTATTAAAAGGGCAAAGGAATGGATTTCAATTTCAGGAAAATAGATTATGCCAGCCTAAGGTGCTCCCTGCCTCAACTGGGGAGGTAGTTCACACAGCGCGCATACACTAGTATCATGATATAGCCTTAAAGCCATAATCAAAAGGGTCTCGAATGATTTCGAGATGGATGAATAATGGACTAGCCAGTTTAACAGAGAAAACAAAGACGGCAAGGAAATGTTACAGAACGATGAAAAGTACTACAGCCTGTAATAGTACCACAGAAAAGGTTAGACTGGCAAAGACAGAAGAGAAATCGCTGGTTAAGAGAGCAAAAAGAAGAGTAAAAGGAGCTATTTTTTTATTTTTATTTTTATTTTTTTTTTTTTTTGGAGTGTCATCGGTGGGTAATTAGGTTATACCTCAACAATCCAATGACAAGCCATATCCAGACCACTGGAGCAGAACACTTTATTAGTTGCCTTAGTAATACAATACCAAGGCAACTCATAGAGAAGTGTCTTCACAATATGAGATTGATTCACAAGTAGCAACCTTGTTTACTCGATGCTATGTGCAAAATGGCGCTATTCCTGCTTGTACAATAATGTTTTATACATTCGTAATATGAGGTTTTTGCTATAAATTTAAAATTATAATTAATTTAATTTGAAATTTGAGCTGGTTTGGATAAAATCAAAATTTCATCCAAACAATTCGTGTGTTTTAAGAAGTACAAAAGTAAAACAGAATACAACGTACCATTGGTTGTGATACCATGCTCTAAATGGCAACAAATACCAGTTATCAACTGAGAAGTACTGAGCAATGGAGACGACTCCTCTCGAGCTGAACGATCTCTCTCTGGGTCTTATCAAAGTTGCAGGTGCACTTGCCAATAACATATGTGTAGCAGTGGCCTCTTCGTGTGGACAATAAGGATACCAAAGGTGGTCGAAACACATTAAAGGAGTTTGGCATATGAAAGGCGGGCAGTTGAATACTGAAAATTCGAAATGAAGTGTTTTGCTTCGAATGGATTTGCAAAAATAAATTGTTTATGCGTTTATTCTGCAGCTAATCATTAAAAAAGGCAGCAAGCGACGCATATCGGCACTAGTAAATTATAAACCGGGTAATTTATTATATTATCTTTTAAAAACAAATGTCCACATCAGTTGTAAAGTATCAATACAAGTAGTATTAAGCAAGTGAGAATTTCAGTAGAACTGCTGAATGAGTCATTCAAAATTTACGCACCCCGAATTTATCAGAAAAATGTGGAAGAGCATTATTTTAAAACTGATAATTAATTTCTCAACAAAGTCTTACACGGATTTGTACCGAATCGAAATTATTCATATAATACAATGTATATAGTGCAAATATTTGGAACAATAAAGCACATTTGAAGCAGAATGTGATCAGTGTGTAAGGTATTTGCAAAGCTTTAATCCTGTAGTATTTTACACCTCAGAGGTAAAACTACTTTATCTCTTGCTTTGGTATAAATCCGAGTGTTATCGTAAAGGATAAGACAGAGAGTAGAAGTACAGGAAGAAGTTAAAGAAAAGTCGTCAATTCGTACTGGGAAGACAGTCACTGGTTGGTTCACTCGAACAATAATTGAAGAGCAGCAGGAAAAAGCAAGGGATGATATAAACACGAGCCAACTCTCGCAGCAGTTCGCTGCCGTCTTGCATTGAGAGTACGAGAAAACTCTTTCCAATCCTATATTTGGTGAACAGTGAATTATTCAAGCACTTATTTGAACACGAGAGAGAGAGAAGGAGAGACTAAGTGCGCGTTTTCCCACCTTAGGGCATGTTTCTCGACTCTTTCACATCTGGTTGTCTGGCATCATGTTTACCCCAAGCAGAAGTACCAACGACTTCCACCTCAACACACACTTTATCTCAACTGCTGCATTTTGAATGAGACGCATCCCGACAAGAGCAATGTTTTTCTATTCTCTCTCTTTCTGACTTGCAGTTTTGGCCACAGGTGTGGGTATATAGTGTATGTTCGTTTTGGGAGGTGGAGGAATTTTTTCTATAAGTTTGCAGTTTATAATGTGAGTAGGGGGTGCCATAAATAATTCATGCTGCCAGCAATTCGTAATGTCACTTATGTGTCTGGGAGTTATAAATCTCAAATTCCCATTGTTTACTCTCCGATTTCTTATTCGCGTCAATGTTTAATGTCCCTCATTTCCGTTTTCCCCTCACCCAAATATAGGCTTATATTGTACGTTAGCGTTTTTCCTCACTTTCTTAGATGTGTAGTTAATCTTCCCAATACAAAAATAATGTTGATAAATCTGAATCTAATAAAATTTATCACAGAATTGTCCTGAATTTTCTTATTAACGTTATGTACTCTTGTTATATATAAAAAGCAAGGTTATGTATTAAATTACGCGCATCTGCTGATAGGTCAAAATTGCTCTAAAAGGAATGCAGCTGAAATCGAATTATTGATTGCACAGCCAATGGAGGTCAGTGTATAATATCTGTAGGGACAGTGGCATGTGTTGATCCCTCATCCTTCTTCCATGGTAGTGCATCGACTACTTTTGTAATAATACGTCGTTTAATATAGTACTAGATGTAACTTTCTTTTAACTCACGTAGTGTTGGTATAAGTGGATGTTCACGTGTATTTGCATAGGCTTAAAAAAATAATAATATATATCGCTGAGGTTAACATGGTAGTACAGAAGCACACGTTCTTGAGTTGACTTAGCTCACATGACTGCTAAATACGGTTAATGATTGTATTCTTGTCGAAATGTTTAATTAACTCCTCTGAATTATTCTAATCTGCTGGAATATAAACAGAACAATTAATAATAACAAAACGCTTAACTTTGGAATGCAGTTTTTGACCACGGAAGTTAGCAATATTGGAGAATGCCACTAAGTAAATAGCGGATTAAAGAATGCGAAGCAATTGAAAAGCAGTGGGAAATTCAAGAGGGGGATTGGGTAAATAGGAACAAATATCGTATTTTTATGATATCAAATTGTATGGTAATTATTCGTGCTAAATGCATATTGTACAAAAGCTGTTTAAAAATTCAATCTTCATTTTTCGATTACTGTTGATCACATACCATGATTCTATAGAAAATCAGTTGTGTCCGCTATTATCAAAAATGCACAAGAGTAACAACTGTATACATTCTCCTTCTTCCTAAATGGAAGACAGAGGGTTTTAGATTTCTTTCAATAAGCTGCATAACACCTCTCGCGTATGAAGAGTGCAACAAGTCATGATAAAGCCCTCTGAATTCACCGATCCAAACATACACTATACAAAGGAGCAAGACTGGCCATACAAGATAATCGCAGCAATTCCTTCTATATACCTGTGTGCCTCGCAGACATTTCTGTGACAGAAACTGCTCTTAACCAATTAAGTATAGTGCAGCTAACCACAATAGAAAACTTGGGTTAAGTTCATATTAAAAAGGTAAACTGCAGCCATTATCAATCCACTACAGGATGGAAGGCTCCTCAACAATTCAAGTTGAGGGAAATGGACCATAATCTGCCACGCTGGTCCAGTTCGGGTTGGCAGGTCGACCGTATTTTGCAGTCAGGGACTTGAACCCCGGTCTACTCCAAAGAGCGTGTGCTACTTCACGTGCTCCTGGGCACACTCGGCTATGGAGGCCGTGTCAAAGTTCATATTAGCACCCAGCACAACCCTGGCCAAAAATCGTCCGTGTATTCACAGGCAGATGGACTGTCAGAAGTTTTTTTATTTGATGTTATTAAATTTATGGAAAAAAATAGCAGTAAAAAGTTATTTATTATGCTTATTCCTGTTTTTGGGACATCAATTTTTTTGGTCACAGTGCACTGGTATATGTTTTTTTTTTACATGATCTATCTGCAATAGTGTTCGCATGTCGATTTGCATGTAGTGGCTGAAAACCCAAAACTGTTGCATTACATTAAGAGTTGTATTCCGCTACCTAACCTAATAGATTACCCAAAAGTTCAAATTAAAATTAATGATAGCTTTCTTTATTTTTATGATTTCATTTTAATTTGAAATATTAGGTAGCTTGGAGGTCAGGTAGCAAAGTCGCAGCAAGGTATAACGAAACATAGGGTTATACCTTGCCAGATATAACCCTATGTTGCATTTATTTCGGCGGTACAATTAATGTTCTTATTTTTACAATTGTCTTGGAAATATAATCACGTTTGTCTTAATACTGAAAACAAGTAAAGATAATCAGTTTTCAGTCAGACTATTCCCGAATACGATGCCTGCCTTCATTGCATTAAGCTCCTCTACATTAAGCTCTTCCATCAACAAATCACCCCTATCATCTCCCATCGTGTCAACCCTCGTATATTTTGGATTAATGGCAAGTTAAACACTCACATATTTTATGCGTAAGAAAAATAAAAAAATTATCTTGTAACTGCTCATCCGCACGTGCGTGTTTAGCGTCAATAAATTGCATCTGTTTTAAGACTGATTTATCTGTTTTCCGAAAGAAAAACTGGGACTTTCCAAAAGAAATGACGAGTGACAAAGCTGTTACGAAAGCTGGATAAGAGAAGCAAACATTCATATTTTTATTGGAACATCGATCTACTGGAACACTTAATGAAAATATTTAGATAGCAGCTCCAATCATGTATTTCCTCATTGTACTGAAGTTCCACATATTAAAACAGTCAGATTCGTGTGCGGGCTTCATTATACTGTAAGCACACGAACTACTGACTGAATATGGTCCAAGTTGATAAACACGTTCAACTAATAACGGAACACATGTCATTAAACATGACAACACCAAACAATGGCACATCTTGCACCACCAGCTTACGATTAATAGGAGAAAGCTAGCACGTACAGATATACCTTCAGGCCGGGAGACACATGATACACAGTTCACCGTTGCACAATTCCAATGACGAACATCAGCGCTTTCGACGTTCGATTTACCTGAGGGAAAACAACGACCTTCACAAACTGTAGTAAATATTGAACCAGCAGCAAAAGTCCGGATTGCAGTAGCAGCTGCTAACATTTAAGGCCCTGTATAATTTAATGGGTTACCGTTTCGCCTTAACATTTTTATCGTTGAGACTGGACAGTTAGATAAAAATGCAGGGGCATATAATAATGACGTAAATAATTATTATACCTAACAGCATCTACAGAAGCTGCTATCATATCACCACGCTGCACTGTTCTACAATATCACATTTCTATCACTAAACCTCGAATAAAATTTTATTTTTATGATTACGTTACACTTAAAATATGAAGTTTTTCTAATCCCTGCAGTCTCGTAACTGAAAATTTAAGTTTCTTCATCATCCTAAGGGCCAAGCCCTGTCGCCATAGAGATCTTTTTTTCTCCACTCAACCCTAATTTGGGCTTTTTGTTTAGCTTCCCTGTAGTTCATTCGTGAGAATCGGAGCACGTCATCAAGTGGTGTGATTCTTGGTCGTCCTCTGCTTCTTTTCCCTTCAATCTGTCCGTCTAGTGTGTTTATTGTCCAATCATTGTCTCCAGAGATGTCCTAGGAACCGCATCTTCCAATTTATTATGGTTTTCTTGATTCTTTGTTCCTCAGCTACTCTGAGGACTTCTTCTTCGTCGTTTTGTCTCTCCAGTTGATTTTCATCAATGTTCTCCAGAAAAACATCTGAAATGCTTCAATTTTCCTCCAGTCTGTTGTTTAAGTTTCAGGTGCATATTTCGAATTTATATCAGCAACTTTGGAACTGCGCTATTGTTAAACTCAAACATCATGGTGGCCTACAGTATGCAGCAAAACTTTATTGTGAACCAATACCACAAAATGATAATTTGTCGTTAAGTGACATGATTACCTCGCAACCAGAGCTGTACTTTAGAGAAGCAATCCGCTTCCTTTCTTCTCCCATTTTGTCTAAATAATCCTAATGCTGGCCATGTTGTCTTATTCTCTACAGTGTGTGTGGGTAGGCGGGCAGAAAAACCTTGAATAACTCATGGTTAAAATCCTGATCCCCCCCCCCCCCGAGATCAGCTGATTACAGTCTCAATTGAAGAGGTCTAAAGAACTCCTCCAGTCGCATATGAGAATCGAACCTAAACCACTCCAAAAGTAGTAACAGATAATGATGCATGGTGCTGACTAAGCTGCTACATAAAATAGTTAAAGTACATTTTTTTCCATTCCATTTATTTGTATACACAATTAGTACATTTATATGCAAAACTTACAAAATATATATACAATTTTATATACATTAACATTCTCGTTATGCATATATTATATATGACCTTCTGGTGCATTGCATACGTGTATCCCAGAATCAAAGATGGCTCCTAGGCAAAAGCCCTTCTCCACCTAGTTCATCTGTACAGCTGTAGAACCTCTACGAATGTGGCCTAAAAACATGTGTGCGGTATTATTCCACCGCCAATACAAGACAGCTGCTACCTGGTGCCCTTCTCGAGACCCTGGTTTACATTATCTGTTTGTGCCGAATGCACAAGTCCCGCATCCACTGGAGGTAGTGCAATACCGGTGGGTGCCTATCTCACTTCCAGATTTCCCTCACCTTGGAGCGAGCGAATAATTAAATAAAATGAAATAAGAAATGAATGAAAAGTGAATCACTAGTGGAGACAATTCCACAAATTATCCTCAGTACCACCAAGAAACAGTAATTATTATATAAACAACACTTGTTTTAAGTGTGCTCAGAGTCTCAGAATTCCTGAGAATCTGGAAGACATAATTAGTTTACATACAATGGACTAAGTTTAACTACAGAAATACTCTTCAAAGAAAGACCACCTCCACATTCAATTAACAGCACTATCTAGTCTTTCCGCTAGAACTTCCAAACCTGCTGACATCTTGTCAATAGCAATTGAACTAAATCACCATTGATTAACAAAAATCAACACTAACAATTGACAAAAATCTTCTGTTTCTACATTAACCTTTTGTCTTTCTAAGGCTTCAGCTTCTCCCAGGAGAAGCTGAAGTTCTTAGCTGAGTCCGCAATGTAAAGACAGTTCTCGAGAAGGTAGGATATTTACATTGGTCTCCAATAGGTTTGGAACCACAGACATTAAATCCACTCTAGGTTGAGAGTACAATGGACAGTTCAAAATTACATGAATCCACGTTTCATATTCCCCTCATGCACAGTGTGGGTCAGGCTCCAGACTACGCCAAAATAACTTAGCCCGGAGGAACCCATGCCTTGTTAGCAGATAAAGAAGTTGTCATAGGACTGATCCACGCAATAACTGTAGGGGTTCTTAAGAATTCCACTTCCGCAATATACTGTCTTTTTACTAATCCAAATTCGCTCTCATTCCATCTGTTTTTTTTTGCCATACTACAGTAAATTCCTTCCAAATTCTTTACTTCTCTCTTTTAAAGTCGCTGGACGAGTCAGTTGTAATTCAAAACAATGTCTTAGACTGTCCTTGTTTTTAGGTAGTAAATCAAACCCCGCAAAGCAATATATAAAATCCACAGGAATTATACCCCCAAGTACTTGGAGAGCGTTATTTGAAACAGTTCTCGGAATATTATTGATAGTCAGAAGAACTGATCTTTGCGTGGAGATAAGTTTCTGTTTCACCTTTACCTTCGTTACTTTTTGGTACCAAACACTTGCTGCGTATGATATAATAGGCAAGAATATGGTTTTATAGTAAAGGATCAAGGTTTTCTTTGATAATCCCCACTCTTTCATGGAAACTCTGATGACAGAAGCTGAAAAAACGGATTTTGTCTCTTCAGTTTTGACACATGAGGCAGAAAACAGTTTGTCATCTAAAGCGATACCCAAATACTTAGTTTGGGATACATACATAGGGGATTTGGGTATTATTTAGTCGGATTCTTCGCGTTCTATTGAGACTAAAATGATTCTTAAAAGTCAAAACTGGTCTTACTGGGGGATATTTTCAGTTTATTGACTGTAGCCCATGCCATTAAATCATCCAAGATAGGCTGTATTTTTTCTTCAGTTGTTCTTCATGTGCTTCCATCAGGAACGATCACCAAGTCATCCGCATAAGCTATCTTACTGATACCAATATGTTCCCTTATTAATCACTAATCCAGCACAGCATTCCAGAGCAGAGGTCCCAACACTGATCCTTGGGGGCATCCTCTGGAAACCTGAGCCCAGTATGTAATATGTTTTGCCACAACCTTAATATATCTGTCACTGAGGTACGATCGCATAACACTATAGCTGTAAGCTCACAGTCTGCAGATCTCAAGCTCTTGAGGGCACTTTCCCACCATAAAGTGTCAAACGCGCCCTGAAAGTCCACAAACACTGCAAGTACGTATTTAGCAGGTGAGTTAGACACACAGTTGATCAGAAGATTAATGGCGTCTTCAGTCGACGCCCCTTCTTGAAGCCGTATTGTGCCTCTGAACATAATTGATGTTCTGTTCTTCTAGCATTTTTTGAATTCTGGGGGTTAACATTCGATCAAACAACTTTCCCAGGTTGGCTAAAAGCGAAATAGGGCTGTAGGCCCTTTGATCTGATATTGATCTCCCAGGCGTGTGTAGTATCTTTAGTAGAACTATTTTCTAATGGCGAGAGAAGACTCCTTCCAGTAAACACTTATTCATCAAATTTAAAGGAATGTGTGGAAAATTTTTAAAAAATTTAACTATGACTGTATTCTAAATCAGGTCAATACCTGGGCATTTCTTACCATTGAGCTTTGCCACTGCAGAGCTCAAGTCCGGGAGTGTAAAGGGTTCATTGTCCGATGGTCCATCATAAAGTTCATTATCCTGACGTATTTTCCGGTGAATCTAGATCCGATATATCTTTGGAGAATAGGTTGTTAATTATGGAATCCACCGGTAGACATCCAGTCTTGAGTCTCTTGACCTACTTTAACTGTGTTATAAACATCTCCGCATGCCATTTTGTTCCTAGATATCCGGTAAACCAAACCCCACAGTTTCTTGTTTCCGATATCCGTAACGAAATTCTGCCAATACCTTTCGTTGGAGTTGTCAATTGCCTTCTGATAGTTTTTCCTTAGGGTACAGTAAGCTGCCAAACATCCTCGGCAGAAAGGTGCCTATGTCGCTGGAATTATTTTCTAGCCTGTTGTACTTACTTTCCCAGGTTACTTAGTCTGAAGACCACCAAGGACCAGAAGTTCGTTTGTTCAGCTTTCTTTTGGCTGAATACTCCATTGACAAATACAGGTGGGTATGGACAAAATTTGTAAATTCCATTGCCATCATGACCTTTAAATCCTCCACAACATCCGCAGCGAAAATGGTGAGAAGGTAATCTTTGAATTTGTTTCATTTAATGGTATTCATTGAGAAACTTCTAAGATCTTGTGACTGTCAATCATTATATTACTGTCGTGGCTGCAAACCAAATACAATAGCGCGGTGCTCGCTATTTACAAGGCTTGGAATAACATCCCAGTCAGAATTTCATCTATTTTAACCGTGGTAAGTGGCATCTATGTTGGATACGCCATTCACGGTAAAGAATGTGAACGGCTTGTCAGGCAAGTTTTGCACACTCAAGTTGTAGGACAAAATTAAATCCTCGAGGGCTAATCCTCTATGGTCAGTAAAACCGCTTTGCCAGAAGTTAGATTTGGCATTTAGATCCGCTGTTGTTATAAGATTTTTAGAAGCAGAATTAGTACATATATTGTCGAAACAATAGCGAGTCAATCGTATGTCCTCAATTGGCGGAGATTAAACAGACGCAATATAAAAAAATATGAAAAGTGTGAAGATCATTAAATAGGTTAGTGTCCGTACACGGACCTGTAATGTTGGTAACCACCAGATCAATATTTAAAACAACTATTGCACTTTTTGAAGATTTGTCAAACGAATGAATAATTCTTGCAGAGGTTGGAAAACTCAACTTTGTGTCCCACCTCCTACCTGCAAAGAATGGAAGGGTTCCTGTATGCAAATAATGTCAAAGTTATTTTCAAATGTTGCTGTTCTAATCTCATCCATTGCCACCCTTGAGTGCTGACCATTTATCTGAAGAACTTTTACACCCTCATATATAACATCGCTCAAAATTGGATTCTTATCAGCCAACTCTGTCACTGAATTTGAACCATTATCACTCATGTTTTGTTCTACCGTCCGTAAGCTGTACCGCAGACAAGTATTCTGGACAATTAGCATCCCTTACAGAATGATTATAATCTCTACCATGTCTCTTACAGTTGACACATTGGAGAATCTTCTTTATGCGGACACTCTCCATATCTATGGTCATATCTATGGACACTCTCCATAGATATGACCACCCTCTGCACAATGTCCACAAGAAACTGCGTTATGGGAACAAAATTGGGCCGAGTGGCCATACCCCAAACAATGGAAACATTTGCTTACAATCGTAAACCTACAGAACCTGTGTGATGTGAATCCAAGACAGATTCTATCACTCTCCAGAATATACTTCATCACACGAGGACTAAATCCGATCACCCAAATAACCACTTTTGTACCTGATCCAGAACTAAACCTGTAAGACACCTCGGTCTTTAACTTCATTCTGTGAGAATCCAAAATCTTTTTTAAGTTTTTAACGAATAGATCTTCAAGTATATCCTCCTTAACCTAATCACGAGGGACACCATATAAAAAAAATTAAGCTAAGCTATACCTACGATCTAGGACACCATATATTAACACTGTTGGATCAGATAACCAAGATTTATCCACTGTAAGGCCTATCTATCTCTTTCAAGGCAGGAGCAGAAGAGATCCTATTAGCATCCGCCGAATTTGTGGTCTCCACAAGGATCCCCTTATTCCTAAGGAGACGAATACCTTTTACTTTCATCTCCTTGTGGTCACGCTTAGTGACTTGAGCCACTTTCTGCTTTATGTCCTGACTCGAACTCACGGAAGAGTCCTCAGTTGGCCTGAGAATAACTAGATTCTGAAGATTACGCACACCTCTAGGAACTGATAAGTATCTATCCCGACTAGCACTGCCACTCTTTGGATCTTGATTTATTCTTGATGTCCACAGGATCAATCAACTTGATGTCCTGCCGCACTATCTCTACATAAGACTTCTTATGAAGTTCAATCTGGCAATCTAAAATTTGATTTATCTGACAAGCACTATCCTCCAGATCCCTAGCTCTTACCATGAAGCGCTCATTGTCCACGACCAAAGCTGTTGTCACCGCCTCCAAGTCAGCCTAGAGACCAAAAATTCTACTCGACTCTTTAGACATTATTTCTCCTAATGATCCTCCCAGGTTTAAACCATCTATAAAAGAAATCCTATGGTCCTCCCTACTACAAACAGTAATTATATTATCACCTACACCACTTTGGAAATCAAAAACTCCATAACCCTCACCGTTCTCGGCTGTACTTTCTTGAACTACTTTAACGAGAGACGGGCGGTTCATATCTTCTACATCATTCAAAGTCTTCCATATTTGTTTTATCATGTTTCTTATTGTCTTTTTCCCCTTATTAGAATAGTTTTAGGGGTCTTTTATTTCCTTTTACTTTTATTCCTTACTGGTGTCTCGAGTAGACACCTGCCTTGTTGCAAAATCCACAGAGGAAGAATATTCTTCAAATTCGTGGGACCAAGTAATTTTTCTGTCTTCTTCTAATATTGCTTTTTAGAAAAGTAATCTAGACAACAAAAACCAATTAATTCGCACAGTCTATCAATATATGTCTATATAGACACTTTTCCCCACCCAGGATGAAATCTGCATAAGAGTTGAAGATTTCCCCAAGTCGAGTTTCAGATCTCAGCTCCTAATGGACAGGGGGCGCCACAAAATTATGCACCAAATAAGTAATTTCAAGACGTTTCTTTTCTTCAAATATAAGATCCTCAACCCCAAAATTAAGAGGGTTACAGCTACTAAGTTTCTTAAAGTCAAACAAACTAGCCCCATGTTAGCCCATGGGACTTTACCAAAATGTAAATATGAATTCTAAGTAATAAAACACTACTATGTCCGCAGTATATGATCACAAATATTTAATGGTTTCTCCCTAAAGGTGGCTAACCCAAGCAAGTAAATATTGAAGGCAACAAAGTATCGTCTCCATTTTGTGTAATGTTATTTCAACGGGACAATGTAAAGTCTAAGGGAAAAATTCTCTATGGTAAGCCTATGAAGCTATGGTCTATATATGTGTCGCTATTAGAGACAATTTTCAAACACCAATATCTTGTATGTCTCTTCAGCACCTGCAAATAAAATTTTATCCTATGACTCACCAATGTTATCTCTATCCATGTCATATATTTAATAAAACGTAACTACCCTTTAAACCACACTTATACATCAATAAAGGAATACAATTCCATAAGCCTTAACACAACCATCACTACGCCAACTACAGAGAAAATTGAGGATTTTGTTTACATAATACACCAGCAAAAGCCGTTGTGTGTGTGTGTGTTATCAGATTGACTTCTCGTAGCCGGTGGCCAAGTGCAAGGGTGCTTACACGTAGAACGCAAGTGGCATTCTTACCTGTAACCAGCAGCCACAAGTAGCCTATATGAATAATGTAAGTGCGTATGATAAGAGCGTGTGGGCATTTGCTACCATTTCTTGTTTAATCCACTAGCTTACCTCAATAAATTAAGCTTGCTGGTTGTTCCCATTGAAAGTACAGATGGCACTGAACAGGGTAAGCATTGCTCGACCTCTGCCCTTTAGGCAATTATAAGAACTGCATTTACTATAGAAAGCAAGAATTCACGGTGACGTTAAGAAAATTTGTAATGCAGAAGTTTCAAGCATGGATACTGAAATTTTCAATTTCAAGCATTTATGGGTAAAATGCACAAATATGGGACAAAAATGTCAAACTGAATTCAAACAGGAATATCAGAAAAGAGGTTTTTTGGTTTTTTTTTTTTCAGATATTTATCTGTAAAGTGCTAATAAATAAGTAGAATTAGTCGGTTAGTCTGTTTTTATTAATCGAATTTAAAACAATGTTTCTCGATTCGTTCTGATATATTTAAAATTGCCCTTCTTAACCTTCCAATTCATTACATAAATTATGATATCCAAAAGTTTGTCTCCTATAATGTACGGGGATTGGTTATACCCATCAGTTGCTTGTTTTCAAATCTTGAAGGAAAAAAAAAAAAAATTCACTCCATCGCATATCGAGAAGTTGTACTGGTAAACTAAACTGCTTTCTATGTGCATAGCCAGTAGACTTCAGCTGCATGTCGCTGCTGGTTTCCAGTAAGAGGCTGCCTGCGTTCTACGTGTAAGCACCCTAAGGGTACGTTAAGTACACGCGCTTGAGTGACACTGGTTCAAGTCGGGTGACTACTAAATAAGGTGCTGTTCTTGTATTCTCTCTTGTGAATTCCACTGATCTTATGTGGTAGTCTCTGCATGTAAAAAGAAAATTTATTTCTCGATCTCTGGAAAGGTTGTGCTGGGCTTCCATCCATATGCACCCTTATCGTAGTAGAAAAGGAGAGAACATTATTCGAAAGTCCTAAGAAAACTTGCGATCTCTCGCAAAACATGAATATGAACTTCAGTACAGTAAGAAACTACCACCATTCTTTCTCACTTAACATATCCTTACAAGGTTCGATTATCTCAACCTTTAACTGAAATAGGAAAACACAGACCTTTGGTATTTCGCAATGAGATTTCCACCAGTCTTTAGGTGCCATATAATGCGCAAATGTAATGTGGATTTTTGATGAAAGACCTTTCCAGTTTAGTTGGTTATAGAAATACCGACTGTTAGGCTTTAGAAACCGCTTGTTTCCATATAAATAATCCCTTGAGTTTAATAAATTAAAATGTAGTGTACTTTTTCCAGTATTCCCATCTTTGAAACTGTGTTCATTGAAAATACAGCGACTTCTGAGTTTTTCTAGAATGATTATTCTTTTATAGTTGGAGAAGGACGTTACGTGGTGGTTTTCCATGGAATCTAGATTTCCATAATGATCACTTTTATACCAAGTGAATTTTAATATAGTTCATTTAGCTATTAATTAAATCACTATACATTAAGATAACGTTTCGGGGACCTTGCTGGAACCCGTCTTCACACCATACATAGGCTGGTTTTTTTTTTTTTCTTTTTTAGGACAGCACTGTCCTTCAAATCAGCTGAGTTCACTGAAACTCGGCTGCTAACAAGACAGCACAAGGCCTCAATACTGTGGTTATGCTGTTGGATATTTTTTTTTTTTTTTTTTTTTTTTTTTATAAAAATTTGGAAATAGGGTCTTCTCATACAGAATTTCTGGTGTTCACAGTGTAGATTTCTTTCCGCCTCTTATCTGATATAATTCCATGAGACTTTTCTGTGGAGAACTTAAAGGGAGCGTTCAGGACTTGTCGTCGCCCATCTTATTTAATGTGGAATACGGCAATAGGTGCTTATAGTCTCCAGATAAACGTTTCAAGCTGTGCTTTCTCACTATTAATTAACTGATACTTTTATTACAATCAGTACGTTTAATTAATATTAATAAAAGCTATTGTTGAAATACAATACCCATAACTCTAATGCTAGAGGTTTTACATATAATTAGAAAAAAGTACTTATTTACAAAATCTAGGCTTCATTTAATTGTTCATCCAGATCAAGTTTCGTGGGATTCTGTTTGGTATACGCAGTATCACGGCAGTAGCTAAATTGTGATCAGGAAATGAGGCATCCCAGAATGTTTTCTTTTATTCCAAACTGTTTGAAGGCCTTTAAGGCGCGGTTGCCTCTCATTATTAGCTTTCTATAGGCGCTCTCATTAATAAGTGTTCAATAATTAGCATCTAGATCCTGAATATTCTGTAATATTTCCATTAGCAGGAACCTGTCGACCTTGCTAAGCTTCCATGCAACAGATGGTAAAGTAGGTGGGATCCTAAAGAATTCTCCTTTAGGAGGAAGGGTTTGGCACAATTGCCAAATATTGGACAGTATATCACGAACTATCATTATCTGAGTGGAAGAAGATTATACTTGAGCAGAATCCATCACAGTAGGTACCCCTCTCATTTTTTGTGGTTTTGCATAGTTGCTTTTACCCCACAGGGGCCTGCACTTTAGGATATCTTGTGATGGTTGATCAAATCGGTAATACCCCAAAGATATCGCACTCGGTGACATGCAACTGGTGCTGCGTGGCACGCCTGCAGAATCTGTGGAGCTCATTGTGGTTATCTGCTACGTCATGACGAAAGCCGATACAAAGATCTATTTCTCTTCCTAATTCCCAGATCTTTGTGCATGGTGACTGATAAGATTAGAGGTATATGGATTTCGAAGTTTAGCCGTAATGTAAATTTCTGTAGATGGTTTGACAGCTGCAGAGACAATAGTTGGGCTGTACGTTTAATTAATCTGATCAAGGCGCTTCAAATCACTGATGTCTGTTTACTGGTATAAGAACAAATGAACGGTGGTAGTAAGAGGAGCCCTGAAAGTACACAACTTGTAATGTATCAACATTAACTGTGTAGGATTCCTTAGTTGTAGTCAAATAGAGAAACTTGTTGTTAGAAGATTCTAACTGTTCATTTTTCCATTACCTCTGAGTGGAAGAAGATTATGCAGAGTAAGCAGTACGATGGCTTTGTGGTTTTTCACAATTACTTTTGCCTCAGGTGCCCCATGCTTCAGTATTTCGTGTGATGATTGGTAAAGATCTGGGGACATTGACGCCAACGCAGTATAGAAGTCTGCACTAAAATTATATTTTACTTATTTCAGAATGAGCTTTAAAAGTAATTTGTGTTAGTTTAAAATATTAAGAAATGACAAATGAAAGAAGATTGAAACAGAAAGATAAAACGTACAGTACTGACGATAGTAGCCACATGTTGCAAACGTAGTTTGAAGTTAAAATAAAATAAAAAAAGAATTATTACCGAAATTAAACTACATACCTATAGTTATGTGCACTGTGAATTCGTAATGATACTTTTATTAGGATATGAATGAAACGGAAAATGTACGATTAATTTCTTATACACAGTTAACAGTTAAGGATGTTTTATGCATTAAGCAAAGGTGATTGCTGAAAGCTAGAAATCATGAGATACATTAAGCAGTGTGTAAACTTGCATGGTAGTTTAAGTGCCTAACACCCGATTACTAAGTATTTGTTTTATAAACAGAACGTAGAGAAACCGTTGAATAAGAATGCTAAAAAAATGCAGGGGGGGAAGAGAGAGAGAGAGAGAGAGAGAGAGAGAGAGAGAGATACACTGGTTAAATCGATATAAAAAAAATCCGTGAAAATCTCAACGGCTTGAAAGTTAATTTTTTGTTGTACTATCGAGTTCAACGCATGTTTTAAAACATTTCTTCGTTTTCCAGGATCGCTACTGTCGCTGGATATTTGTTTTATTTGTGACACGACTTTTTTTAAATCACGAGAAATGAATGTGTAGGTACACTGGTTTAAGTTTCATTTTAAGAAGTTAATGTGCGTTCTAAACGCAATTAGACTTTCTGACGAATGTCTTAAAGTTATATCACAGATGCGAAAGGAAGATACAGCAAGTCACACATGTCAGAAAATTTTCTAATAAAGGCAACATGTCACTTACACGCATTTCTCTAGATAAATCTTCGCTGCTGTTTTAGAAGACCAGATGTAAAGCCATTTTTCTTTTCTCAAAAGCAAACGTAATTAAACGGTCTTAAGGATGAAAAGAAGGTAAATCTTTAAAAACTGTATTTGTCTTTGAAACTGTTTTCTGTTCAACTCAAAATCCGGGGGTCTTCATGAAGGACATCTTTACCTACTAAAATATAGACTTTAGCACAAACGCTAAAAAACTGATATTTTTTTTTTTAAATAAAAAAATTATATTGCAATTTTTTAAGCCTTTCTCATGGATATACACGTTTGTTATTTTGCTAATTTATGCTTTCCTTTTCTCTATACGAGTACACCAAACTTCTAAATTATTTGTTTCAAATAACTTTTGTTTTAAGAAAGTTATTTCTTTGATTTTGAGATACATGAAGTCATCTTAAATTTTGATTTTACACTTTAACCATCTGTGTATAAGAAATTGCTCTTTACTGTGTTGTTAATCGAAATTTCGAATATATTTTAATACTAGTTACTGCTTTGTATTGATTCTCTGTAATACTAAACTTTCTGATCATTACCTGGGGTCTGCGTGCCCGTAACTAAGCTTTTGATACTGTTGCACATAAAAGTTCGATAGAGGGATGGTTGAGTAGGAGAAGACAAAGTTATTGACTAATGTTATTAGTGGAATCCCCTAGGGTTCGGTGCTGGGACCATCGTTGTTTACTGTATTTAGTAATGATATTGAAGACTATCAGGCTTAATGTCAAAGTTTCCAGATGATACGAAGGTTGGCAGGGTGGTTAATGGCAGTAATGACATTATGCTACGGCAGCAGGATATAGAAAATTTAAGCAGATGGGCTGAGAAGTGGCAACTTAAGTTTAACATTGATAAATGCAAAGTACTGCACATAAATAGCAGTAACCCTAGAGAAACGTCCCAACTGTGTGGTACTACACTCAGGGTGGAAAATGAAAGACCTGGGGGTAATTGTGGAGTCAGATGTGAAGTTCTCTATGGAGATAGGTTGCCAGGAGAGCTCATGGGAGTGCCTCCGTAGCCAGGAGCAGCAGTGCGTAGCACACGCTTCTTGATTAGACCGGGGTTCGAGCCCGTGACCACCAAATACAGAGGATGCGGAAAGGTCAGGGAATGACCACCGCATATCCCCGGAGCAATATGGCCTTAGTTGCAAATGCTCCTAAAAACCAAATGACAACAACAGCTCCTGGGGTTTTATCAATGATATAGGAATTTTGCTAGCAGGGATAACGAGGTGATTATTCCATTGTATATGAGAGTGGTCACATCTTGAGTACTGCATACAAGTCTGGAGGCCTAATTTTAGGAATGATGTAGAGTTGCAAAGAATACAAAGAAAGGCAACAAAGGTGCTTTTACCAAGAAAGACAATTTCTGCAAAGTAGACTAGTAGACATTTCTGTAGACTAGGAACCTGCGAGATTATCTGATCGCGGTATTATCTGATTAAGGCTTTGAATAAGCTTAATGCTGATGGGATTCTTCCTCTTGCTCAGATTACGCACGTGAGGGGGCACAAATTGAAATTGAGGAAGGACGGTTGCCAAATGATTGAGGAAGTTTGCTTTAATTGTTGAAACAAACTTCCATCTGTTGTTGTGGAAGCTGATCTTTTAAATAAATTCAAGGAAGAACAAGGCAGACTATTAAAGGGAATGAATAGGTGAAATGGGGGAGGGGGGTTCATGCTATGTAAGCTTACTTTCTTATATCATTTTCCACTGCAAATGCTAATAAATACATCTAAAGATAAGAAATATTGGTACGTGCTATTACAATAATCAAATGCAAATTAGACATCCAATCAGGTAGTTGATAACCCTACTCTATACTTAAATGCTCCCAGAGTTGTCTTGGTGGTTGCTTTCAAGTCATGTTGGATTTAAGTGTGAATGCATCATGGCTATATCACATGGCATAATTTGTTGGTCGAGTTCAAAAGTATGCAGGAGGATTTCAAAAATATGCAGTACGGCCCATTTTTGAATGGGCCGTACTGCATGTTTTCAGGCTTTTAGATAGATATTTATTAGTTAAAGCAGTCCTAGCCAACCAATGGCAACCCCGCTGTCAGTTACACATAATTTAGCAGTACTCTCTCTTATATACTCCCTCTCCTGTTTGCCCAAGTACAGGGAGGGAAAAAACCTGCCATGACCAAAACAGATTGATATGAACAAACTGGAAATAATCAAATTACATAAAAAATAAATATACGTATAATTAAATTTCAGATAAAGTCCAAACTTCATTGGAAAGACTACATCTGTTCAGTCTGTTGGAAAGCCAGTAGCACCAGGAGCTGCCGAAAATAGAAATGCCAGCACAAGAAGCTGGAGTTGCGGTGGATATAGCAGACTCAAGCCTCCACGATTTCACAGAACTTTAGGTAATCCGGCACTACACCATACCGCATTACAAATCCAAGGCCTCCAGATGCAGAAGAGTCTTCCGCCTAAGAAATATTGCAGTTGCAGAAATATTGCTTCATGGAAAACCATGAAGTTCTCCTGTTTATCAACTAGAATTGTCTCGCAGCCTTCTGCCATAAGATTGAGATTACTAACCCGAGATACCAATTCAATTGGTAGACCGCTGTACACCTCACAGTTGTACATAATGTTTCCATGATTCTCTTTCGCCACAGTGGCAACTAGATCTTTCAGTAATTCCTAAATCATGCAACTTTGCATTAATCGAACCATGACCAGTCAATAAGAACATAGCTTGTAAGTTTAGGATAAACCATTTGAATTTTATCGAGGCTGCATTTCTTAAATCTGGGAAAAATTCAGGTTTTTTAGATAGTAAGGATGCCATTTAGAGCAGTGCAACTATATTATAGCACATCTCCCTTTAGGTTGAGTTATGTTAAATGTGTGCGTTAAGGCCTCATATAGCAAAAGTAACTAAGGCTATGATGAGTCAGCATTATTGTGCCTATAACTGCACATATTCTTCCGATGAGAAACATTTCTGGGAGGGGAAAAAAACACATCCTCACGACTGAGACCGACTAACATAGCACGTTGTGAAAGCGCCCATGAAAATTGCACTTAATTGACGTGATTTGAACCCAGAAGAATCTCGTCAATTACACCCAGTATAAGTGACAGCATTTAAGTAAATTGAGCTGCTGGAAATTCATTACGACCTGCTCAGCAGATGTACTTCTTCCATTCTTAAGTCTTTTAAAGCAAATCCACAGTCATTATAGCTTATATTAACATTCTTTAATGACTGGATTTGCTACCATTGAAATGGGCACCAGCTTTTGAGTGTTCCATTCTGTCTTGTGGAACTAGGAACCATGCCAAGTGTAATTGTTTTTGCACTTCGCGTGGAGATGTTGCTTATTTGTTGCTCTAGCCAGTGATTGAAGCGGAATTTTTTTTAGGCGGCAGTTCTAGCGATAAAGATCAGCAGCTATGTTAATAAGTGAAGACTGAGCTGGTGGTTGCAGTGAGTCATGTTTCTCGTTGTGAAACGGATACTACAAAACACCCGGGGACATCGATATCACTTCTCCATTAATATGTATGGATTGAGAAGTGAAGGGCTAAATCAGCTTTAATGCGTAATAATTGACCTCTTGAATTTGATTGGGAATGGAGAGGCAATTATCACATGATATGGAATTAATGCTCTTTTTCTGACTGGATGCCAAGTGATTTTTTTTCAGATGATCAGACTAAGAGTATTAGAGCGTAGAACTTGCTTCATTCTGGAGATCCTACAGTATCTAGACTGGATAAATCATCCTGAGAAGACCTTGTTGGTTAAAACTGATGTTGCAGCCTCTGCAGATACCAGAAGTAGTCTGACACCGATAGAATTTGTAACTCCTGAATAGAGCCAGCTGCAAGGGAAGGAAAAACAATTGTTCAAATAAATGTTTTCTTGAGAACGGAGCGAGAGGCCCTGATCCTTTATATTTGTTCGTTTCTAAAAATAACTAGTCAATGAGAATCTGTACATTATGAAACGAATAACTACGCCACCTCTTTCACACATGTTCTCCACCAGAGAAGGTAGCAAATTGTATGGCTGTAAGGAAGAGTTTTAAATACCTAAAAAATAAATGGCTGGCTCTTGGTCCAGTATCATACTATACTGTGAGATAACTGCAGGAGTGTGTAATCCCACATCACGTACTTGTGCAGTCATTTTATTTAGTTGATGATAATCTCTTTAAAGCTCTTAGGAGAGTATTTGTCTAATACGACTTTACAAAACAGTCCTGGATTAATTTCTACGTTATTTTCCTGTCACAGATATTAGAAAGATTGAGCAAGAGTTTTAAATGAGTACTTCACAGTTACAAAAGTGAAACTTCTCTTAACAAAAAATAGTTCAACATGAAACAAATTATTTCAGTCGAACATCGTAAACACAGTTTAAAATTCAGTTTATTCTTTCAGACACTTATTTCAGATTAAACGCCAAGACAACTAAGGGCGTGAGGCGTCCATATATTGTGTCTGCGAATATTACTAGCCGGGGTTCTGAAATAAAGCTTTATGAATTAGTAAACTTACTGTGGTTGCCCGTTTATTTATTTATGATTTCTCAAAATATTTGTTATTGATAACTTCCACCCTACTGAAGTCACGGGCGGGCATAAATCGCAACTCTGACTGCACTTTTTAGGGTTTGTATAGCGGATAGTTAGCAGAGCATGAAGACTACATAATTTTCAATAAAATAAAACTTTTAATAAGCATTATATAATAAAATTTACATTAATTACAATTTATGAGACTTACATAAAACAATTTACATAATATACAGAAATTCCAAATTTGAATTTTCATATATAGGAGCTATGATACAAGACAATTCGCCATCTCACACAACAACTATTCCTCATACGAGAATATATGCATACACATGTATCATTTACGTTGGTTAACACAACCCTTCCTTTTTCCTTATTGGTTATCTCTCTCACACAATAAATTCCAACTACTGCTTAGGAAAAAGGTGCTTCTCTTCCTTTACAGGTTTGCACATAACAGTTTACATCAGTTGTCTCTTACTACAATCAATGTCTGCCAATCGCCTTTTTATCAAATCAGTTACTATTTTCATCACCTTACATCAGTAGTACTTACTGAAAATCACTTATTTCTATTTTAGTTACTCCCCCTTTTAATACAGGGCAGGGTTCCTCTTTTCTCTTAAGGTCTCTGAATAAAATAAATTATTTTTCTTCATACATTAACTCATTTCCTAGAAACTTATTATATTAGCAACTGTTAACACATTGTCTAGAATTATAATATAGGTTACCATATTCTCATCTACTACGCCCGCCTAGGATTTATTCTATTATTAACTCCCTTATAATTTTTTTATCCTTTACCCCTTTAGTAGCCTTACATCATTTCATAATCATTAACTTATCAACTTAATTGTATATTACAAAAGAATTCCTTTGAAAGAAACTATTAAACAATTTCTCACAGAGTTTAGCTTATGAGTCCGGGATTCAATAAAAAGTGGAACACACTTGTGTTCCGAAAAGGCACTGCTACTTCAATTCTTTGGCACTTTGACAGGCTTCTCACATCCGTTTCAAATATTTCTGGTTGTCCATCTCTTCTTTGGGGCTCGTGGACTGGACACTCCTCATGCAGATTTCTCGACTCACATATCTGCATACCTGGTCACTCTCGACGTGACCGGATCCAAGACGCAAGTGTAGGTTCTTACACGACATAACTTCAGAAATACAGCATGCGATTTCGTTTCTAGGCACACCGATCACCCGACGACTGGACACTCTACACCTGCATACCTAACTCATTCCTGACGGGCCGAATCTAGACATCTGTAGATTCCTACATGAAAGTTCTTCAGAAATACAGCTTGTGATTACGTTGCTAGACACGCCGACCACCTCCACTTTTAAACACATGATCCCGCTCGTTTGCACTTAAAAAAAAAAAAAAAAAAAAAAAAAAACCCAACTCTCCACCACTCTCTCTCGTTTCTTTTTTTCTCCCACGCACACATCTCCTTCAAACCCCAGCTCACAAACTTTTCCTCAGCAATTTGGACCTCCTCCCACAAGACTCTCAACCAATTACAATACAATACTTAAAATTTTCACTCCTTCCTATTTGCTAAAAAAAAAAAAAACCATAACCGCCTCCCTCGTGGACAAACCAAATTTCCTGTTTATTTAACACCCTAGCAATACAACTCTTTCATCTATGCCGATCGCCTCCCAAAAGTAACTATTTTCGTGTTTGCACTTTCCACGCTAAATTTCGTCAACTTACCTAAAAATCCGCCCCCCCGCCACATTGGCGGGGGGGTCTTTTTCCACGCTAACGTCAGACTGTCGTGAATTATGTCTAGATGCGGCTTAGATCAAACTAATTACCTGCATTTCGCAGTCCCATTGTTCCGCTTCTAGTGACCCTTTTCTCGCTTGTTCACAAATGACCACTCGTTCCGTAGTACTGGTCACTTTTGTTTACTCTCAGTTCACTCTTTTTGTATTACTTGTTATTCTCGTCTCCATTTAACTGCTATTTAATTCACACCATTTGTAACCTCCATATTTCCAATCCTAAACATATTCAAACCTTAATATTTACCATATGCAAACCTTAATTATTCTCACCTTTCAATGCCCTACATGAATTTATTTCAGATAAATAAATGTTTCCATTATATTTGTAAGAGTGTACTCTTACACTACCGTGAATACTATAATTTTGCTTCTCTCATTCCCGCTTTCAAAGCTTTTGTGGTTATTAAACTTGATGAAACGTCTCCGCATGCTAGCATTAAGAAAAACAACACTGGATCACCTGAGTATCGATACTGTTAGCTATTTCAAGAGTAACAGAAGACGGCTAAATTCCCCGTTTCCCATAATTCCAAGCCCATTTCTAAAGAAAATCTTTTAGAGACAACTGGAGTTCCCTTTACTCAATGTACCTACTAATGAGCAAATGTTCCGCATCCGGGAAACGAATATTAAAACATTAGACTAGAGGGCATTTGTCAGCATCGTGAAATGGTAAGCAATTTATTTTTTTTAAATAAAAAGCGTTTCACTCAACATTCTCAAAGGTTGCATTCAAATGAAATTTTATTAAATGAAACAAAACACTTCTAAAAATTCATTCAGTCATAATCGGTACAGTTTTCAACCCTTCAGATCTTGTATAATTAGCAGAAGCATTTTATAACTAGATTAACAGTCTTGATTACAATCATTTATATAAACTTTATTATCTTAATACAATTCCTGAACAGCTTTTATTTCCTATAAGCTCTTCCATAACAACAGAATGGATTTTATAATTTTATGATACAGCTCTGACTGATGAGTAGTCAAAGAAACAGTGTAAAGTACGTACGTTTAAGTTTACCGTAGTTCGGCCCACTTCGCCTCTAAATACTATTTATAATGTTGTAGTGAACTCAACTTATGTGGTCGTGCTGGAGTATAAACAAATATTTTTTCCCAAATAGTTTAGTTCTTCAATGGCAACAGCTAGGAAGGGAATAATATTGCTATGAGCCAAGTAATATTCAGAAACTATCGATAACCGCTTTTCATATTCACAGTAAGGAGACCGACAAACTGAAATTAAACAGAAAAAAATCTGAGGTATTTTAGTGGATGAGACTGAACATTTACAGAAAAGAATAGGCGATCTTAAAAAAAATGACTGTTAGTATAAAAAAGGTCAGGGGTCAGTAAAAAGCTGAAGACAAAATTCAGTCGGCAGCGCAAGTGCTGTAGGTAAAATTCAGTACAGGACCAATTGATCAGTTAACTCAAGATGTGATGTTGGGCGAATTGCGCGTTAGAGAAATGTATTGAAATTGAGTAAAATGGATAAAAATAGGATGGATTAAAATCTGAATATATCTGTTGGGAATAAGAATAAAAAGGTAGTACAGATGAGTCAAGGTCTTCTAAGGCTACGAAGATAACTATGAAATTTAAGGAAACTACGAATTTCGTTGCAAATTGGTGTCTTCGAGTTACCTGTATATAGGATGCGAAAATGGACAGAGTTTAAGAGTTAATGACTGTGTTCATTTCGAACAAGAAAATGAAATGCCACATAAGAGCAAGATAAACTGAAGTGAATATGAAAGTAGCATCAAACAACTATATTTAACTTCAGTAAGATTGTGGGAACCGTGTCTTTTGTTTTATCTTATTTAACTATCTAAATATATCTTTTTAATACCCCTATTTAGGAGCCTACAGGCCAGTAAGGATCCTGGAGTTGATGGAATATACCCTATAATCTTAAGGAAGGCGGCAAGTGAGTGCATTGAACCATTGAGGCTAATTATGCGAGCATCACTAGACTCTGGAGAGATTCTGTTGGATTGGAAAAGTGCCAATGCATCTCCCATAATAAGGGTGGTTCTAAGAGTGAAGTGGGAAATTATCGACCTGTCAGTCTGACTTCAGTGGTAGGGAAAATCATGGAGGTTTTGTAAAGGGAAAATCTTGTTCAACAAATCTGGTTCGCTATTTTGAAAGGGTCACTCATGAGCTGGATTTAGGGAATAACTTCGACATTATTTATTTAGATTTCAGCAAAGCTTTTGACTCAGTCCCACATGAGCGGTTGCTTTATAAGCTGGAACAGGTTGGAATCACTGGGAAAATCCTTAGATGGATAGCAGGATGGCTTCAGGATATCAGGCAGAGAGTTTTAATAAATGGCTATTCCTCAGATTGGGTTGATGTAAGAAGTGGGGTTCCCCAAGGATCAGTATTAGGACCACTGTTGTTTTTAATTTTCATAAACGACGTTGATGAAGGGACAAAGGGCGTGATGTCTAAATTTGCAGATGATGTTAAAATTGGTAGAGTAGTTAATGATCACTGTCAAGCTGAGCTTCTTCAGAGAGACCTAGATAGACTTCAGGAATGGTCAGAAAAATGGCAGCTGTGCTTTAATCCAACAAAGTGTAAGGTATTACACCTGGGAAACAGTAATCCCAAAATAACTTATTCACTTGGTGGAGTTCAACTAAACCCAGTACTGGAGTAAATGGACTTGGGTGTTACGATACGGTCAGACATGAAATTCTCTAAGCATTTTAAATAGGTTGCAAGGCAGGCCCATGGTGTCCTATTGATAATCTATCGAACTTTTACAAGCAGAGATAGGGACATGATAATCCCATTATATAAGGCTTTTGTTAGACCACACTTGGAATACTGTGTTCAAATATGGAAACCGCACCTAAAGAAAGATATCGAGCTTCTTGAAATGGTGCAAAGACTGGTAACTCGCCTGGTGAGATCGGCAAAAGGGCGTCCTTATGAAGAAAGACTTCGAATATGTGGGTTGCAGAGTTTGGAAACTAGACACCTTAGAGGAGATTTAATTGAGCTGTTTCAGGCTCTGAGAGGCATCAGTAAACTGAATGAGGACAAAATTTTCAAGATTATAAATGATGCTAGAACTAGGGGACATAAATTCAAGTTACGGGAGGGATATGCTTAGATTGGACTCAGGAAGTTTTATTTTAGCCAACGAGTTATAAATTACTGGAATAAGTTGCCTACATGGGTGTTAGAGGCTGACAGTTTGGGGAAATTCAAAGGTCATCTGGATAGTACCTTCGGGTGAGGGAAACGCATAGGATGATAGGTTTAATTTCCTTTTCTTTTATTAATTGGGTTTGTTTGTTTTTTTTTTTTTTTTTTTTTTTGGCTGATGCAGCATAAGCCATAGGCTTTCTTGCACCATGCAGCCATTACTAATACAAATAATAATATCAAAAAACTTTTTCAAATATATGAAAAAAAAAAAAAATACCTTGGAATCACTACGGTATTTGTTATTAAAGTTTCAATTCAAAGAACTCGAATCCTCACCTCCTCAAGGCCCACAACAAGCTATCTGACTGCAATAATATCCTTTCTCAGGAGATTCTGGGCAATGAGGATTTTCTTATTTTCCCCTTTCCAGGATAAGCTTCAGTGGTTTTCTATAGGGCTGTGTGTATTTCTTTTGAACGATGAGACATTTTAATTATCAATACAAAAAAGTTTATTGCACTGTTAGAGTCATGAAAAATACAAGCACTGAATTAATTATAAATATACAATCACTCACTTCTTTCTTCTATTCTACATAATTATAATTCTCATATATTTCTTTCCTTCTCATACAATAACTATCTGAAATATATATGAGCAATACTAAATTAACTAGCATATACGAGGGGGAAATCAATATGTTCGTACCCTGAGCGAGATAAAACATCAATAGGAAGATGCCTACATATTCAATAACTAACATGCGAAATTTCATTCGCGTAGGTGATTATTGTACACCAGAGGTGGAGCCCGGAACCTGAGGAAGGACGCTAGGGTTGACAAAGTGGTGTATCCAGCAGTGAGTAAGTTCCTGCATTTGCAAGGCAAGAAAGCTCAGGAAATTGACGAAGAAATGAAAGTTGTGTATGAGCAGAATTTTCCATCCTATCACACTGTAAAAAAAGTGGAAACTGGGGAGTTCCAGTGCGGTCGTCTTTGACGAGTCAAGAAAAGGAAAGCCATCAACATCCACAGACAGTTGCAAAGGTAGAGCAGTTGGTGCTGATTGATAGACGTGTGACAATTCATTTCATCGCAAATGCAGTGGGAAATAGTTATGGGTCTGTCCACAGCACTTTACATGACTATCTGCACATGTCTAAGGTCTCCGCACGATAAGTTTCAAGATTGCTGACACTTTTGCAGAAGCAATGTCGAATGCAATGTTCTTGCCAACTGTTGGATTTGTGCTACTGCAGCACCCATTCTATTCTCCTGACCATCAGACTTGTAGTTTCGAGAAATCAAAAAGTTTCTCGAAACAAGAAAATTTCTCCATTGCGTGGACGCTGCTTTGATTGGTCTCAGGAAGTCAATGAAGTGTAATTGTGGTTTCAGGCAAAAAGTGCAGACTTCTATGATCAAGGCATTAAACAAATGATCCATAGATGGGAGAAATGTGTTACTATTTCAAAAAAACAGCATTAGTAGAGGCATGCATACGATGCAAGAAAGCAAGCTTAAGCAGCACCGGCCAAAAAAAAAAAAAAAACTGCTCCCATTTCACCCATCCGTTCGAGTATACATGAAGGGTACATAGAAAAGGATTAAAGTTCCTGTGAAGTTTCGCCTTTCTAGGGCCTTTCGTATTTCTAGGTAAAGGTACGAACTTTTTGAATACCCCTCATATTCAAGTCTTGCTTCTCCACAGTAATGCATATTTATAACCTCTCATATTCTCTACCTCTCCCTCACGATTATGATGATCTTATTTTTCTATCCGTTTATCCACATACATATGACTAAGGGTATATTGTTATCCCTTTTTACCAATCTCTTGAAAGTGCTTCACACACTATATATATAATTACATTCTCATTCTCTCTCTATGAACATCAAATTACACATATAACCTTCTATCACACACACACGTCTCTCAGAAATTTATAAACAAATTATGGCTCCAACCGGAGCACCTACTTTTCTTTTTTTAAAGACAATATCATATTATTCCTTACTTCACGTATGTTTTTACACCAGCTAGATAACTCCTCTCTCTCACTCTTTCTCTCTTCTTATCTACCACTTATCTACCTTTCTATAATGAAGCATATATCTCGACCTGTCCGTCCTATTTATTGCCTATCAGTTTAACCGAATCAAATTTCCAGAGGACTTACTTCTCTTCCTTACTTCTCTTCCCACTGCCTCGATAGGGGTTCCCAGCTCCTGATGATCTTCAGCGGTCGTCTCCCTTACGGGTCTCCGCATAACACTCGCTTGGTCTTCATCCACATATGCGTAGCTTCTACTTCTTACACAATTGAACGATCCTTGAGGATCCT
Source organism: Mastigoproctus giganteus (assembly GCF_048544385.1). NCBI lineage: Eukaryota > Metazoa > Arthropoda > Arachnida > Uropygi > Thelyphonidae > Mastigoproctus > Mastigoproctus giganteus. The sequence goes on from NC_143578.1 coordinate 132,704,695, forward strand.
CGTCATCTCACACTCCTCTACCCACCAAGACCTTCAGTCTCCCACTAACTAATTCCACTCACCTTTTCCAAAACTACTTTACATAACTTTTATCTCTTCACCCTTTCCACAACCTTCACCTCTTACCCTCCAGATTTGACCAGGACTTTCTTCCAACTCCCTCAAAAATCTGTCTCTCACGTTTCTCCTTTTTGTTCCACCTGTCACCCTTTTTTTCTCGACCAGTCATTCCTCTTTTCTGTTCCAGCATCTTTATTCTAATTCGTCTCAGGTCTATCTTTGTCCACATGTCCTGTATGGACAAGCCATTCTTCCGCAGAAGTACACGTGTTGTTTTCGAAGCTGCCTCCATCGGCTACTTTACTTTATGGCCACTCTCATAATCCCTTAGTTTCTACATTCTGCCAGAATCGACCCCTTTCAGTTTTCAACCGCATCGCAGGGTTGGTCACTTTCTACTTACCCTAAGTTTTAGTTATCTTCCATTACACTGTAGTACATATAATTTCTGGCAGCGACGTTTTCCCTCCGCGGTCAATCCTAAAACTATCCATCCTTTTTGTCTGCACCGTGCCACGATTTATTCTAAGTCGCGCACTTACAGCAATTTGAAGACTGTCTTCCCTTCCCAACTTATCCCTTATCCGATCTGCTATTACCAGAGTACAGAACTATTATATTTACAAGTAAACAGAACAGTTGCCCACTGACACGTCAATTGTTCCGTTCTTAGTCCGAACTGCCCTCATCGACGGCGCTAATCCGCGCTCTATCTCAACGAACACTTGTGGAAACCTTATGCACAAGCAATTGTCCAACTCAGTTTTATAGAATTAATTCCACAAAAAAATTTAAATTCCGTCAGTAGATTTCAAACAAGAATAAGTGGATGACATTTTCCTCGATTTATGTTCATTATTAATCACTTTACTCCCACATTTTCAGCTCTACTTTAACATATGATTTACATTACTCTAATTTCGAACATTGTTTTATTTTACGTGCATTAAAAGCTAAAACGTTGGAGGTTTAATTCCGCTGATTACTATAGATAGTACCCTAGCAAGTTCACCCGGTGAACGTGTTCTCAGTGGGACTGAGATGAAGGGTTGTATTACTTCTGTTAATTTACCACATGAAATGCGCTGTTATGACAAATTTAATCAATGACAGAAATGTTCTATTTGTACTAATGTCATCAGTTTTAAAAGTATAAAAAGAATACCCCCACATAAACGTACCGAAAAAAAAAAAAAAAACATCTTTATATACAGGGTGTTTCACAAATGGTCAATAATTTAAAGGTGAAAAGTACGAACTAAAAAACAAAAACCGTTCTCGAGATAACGCATATTTTCTGTTAAGATCTGCCACTGACTATGGGAGCACTAGTTTAGCAAAAAGCTGTTAATCCTTTGCTAATGTTGAATTTATTAAACATAAGATAATACATTTTTAATTTTTGGTTTCAACACCAGATGATTTTACAGATGTTCCACGTTACAAAAGGTGTTCAAAATGCTGTCCTTGCATCCATGCGCAGCTTTGTAATCTTCTCTGCATTGAGTTGCAAATGCTCTCAGGCATTCCTGGGTCATTTCTGATTTGCTGAAAGGCTCCTTCAACCGGACGCTGCAATTCCTCAACTGTGTTAATGTCAAAAGTGTATACCAAGCTTTTCACATGACCCCAGATACAAAAATCCATAGGATTTAAGTCTGGTAATCTGGGAGGCCACATTACAGACCCGACCCACTTCTATCTATCCACCTTCTAGTTAGATACAGAGTCACAACTCGAGCAAATTGGGCGTGCACCATCATGCATAAACCACATGTTCTGGCGTTGCTGAAGTGGAACATTATCATCATCATCAAGGAGGTCTGGAAGAACATTCTGCGGGAACTGAAAGTACAGCTCTCCTGTTAGCCTGTTTGGGAAAAAGTGTCTGCCAATTAGACGGCCTCCTAGTAGTCTTGCCCAGACATTCAACGAGAAACGTTGCTGATGTCGTGACTCGTGAATTGCATTAGGATTTTCGTCGGACCTAACGTGACAGTTATGAAAATTAAAAATACCATCACGAATAAACCCAGCTTCGTCAGTGAACAAAATGTTGTTTAAAAATTAATTAGGGGTTCAGGACACACTGCTGTTGCATCCACCGGCAGAAGTTCACTCCGGGAGGGTAGTCTGTATTGCTGAGACCCTCTGCACGCTGGATATGGTAGGGTTACAGTAATTGGCGATGTAAAATTCGCCACACACTGCTATGACTCAGTACACGCTCTTGCAGAGCAACCCTCCCTGTCGAAATTCCTGGATTTTGTTCTATTGTTTCTAACACCCTTTCCTCAACATCAGGTGTTATGCTTCTGGGCCTACCTGCTTGTACTCCATGTGCGAAGCGCCCATGTTCTCTAAGGTACTGATGTACCCTGATGGGCTGCCTTCGGAGGGGAAATGCTTCTTGGTACAAACGTGCAGCCTCGAGTGCATGTCTGAATACTCTTCGTTGCTGTAACCTCTTTCCATGTTAACTATCCTTTGACAAGTACTGGTATACCTGCTACGTCTCAGAGCATTGAGAGAGGGGAAAGGAAGAGAATGAGCATAACCTAACCTAAACAAATAAGTCGGTGGTGGGTCCCAACTCTGTACAGTTCGCCTTGTCAGTGGTGGATCCCAACTATAAATGTGCAATATCTCGAAAACGATTCACTTAAAGAGCCATGTTTACTAGGCTTTTTTTTTTTGCATATTGTAGTCTGTACAGTTCACCTTTAAATTATTGACTATCACTTTTGAAACACCCTATATATACATATAAAGACAGGACGTTCTTCACATTTTTTCTAGACGCATAAAAAATTGAACTTGCTTCGACTAAATAAACACTGCTCTTTCGTACTGCAAATCTGTTGTTGTTAATATTTGTTTTCAACTAGAAACAAATATATTAACAACAACAACAAATAAAACTACAAAAACAAATAAGATTATAAAACAAGTGTATTTAAGAACACACAAATGCCCATGAAAGCAATTGTCTGTGTGAACCGTAACGTTTCAGCTAAGTAGAATTTTACTGCCTTATACCGAGAGAAATCCCTTCGAAAAAATGCCCAATAACATATCAACATTTCGCGCAAATCAGTAATGACTACGTTAGGATTTCACTATTATAAAAATGAGAAAGATGTTTACTGAACCTAGAGAAGAAGTAAGTTTTTTTATATATATATTTCGATGTTCCATTTTCGACCATAAGAGATAAAAAACAATCAGAAAGAGAAAGTTCTTCACCAATAATCTATTTTAAAATTACATCGTAAAAGAACTGCATAAAACTAAACAATTTGTTATTTCGTATTTTTCATAGTGCGGTATGCACAAAATACTAGGCATATCTCACTAGGAAATTGTACCTGAAAGATCCAAGTGGCACGAGTGCAGAACGTGGTATAAAGCGTGGTCGCAAACTTGTGCACGCAGCATAATGAGTGTGTCAGTAATAGCCTTCCATTAAGGATCAATCTTGAAATGTAAATAACTCAGAGATATTCAAAGAAATTTTGAATTTTTCAACATCACCTGTACCCAGACAAGCTCACGAAGGAAAGAAACAATTGTATATTTGAAACTATACGATTATTCCATCAGACAGATGGGGTAGCCATTTTGCTTATATGACATGACCTTAACTTCCCCATTATGAGGAAGGTGAGGAAGAAATTGAGATATTAACCCTACACGAAACTAATGTTTTGATAATACATTTCTTCTAAAGAAATGCAAGGTTGCTATCAAAATATGTTTTCGCAATTTTAAATTAAATTTGATATTTTCTGGAGCAGATTCTCGGATTTCGAGCCTTACAAGGTTGACAGATCGGCTGAAGGAGCGTTAGCAGATAAACAATTGCTCTTGCTTATAGTGAATTCCCAGGAAGTATCGATCCATTTCATATAGCTGCCGCAGTTTCAAATGAGCAATGCTAAACTGCCTTAGAAAGCCCGCGAAAACCGACACGCACGAACAAACACACTCACAGGAACCCATGTGCGCGCTGGGGATACAGGCAAAACAGTTTTAGGAGCAGTTTCAGATGCAGTTAGAAACCGGAAATCAAAATGTAAACTTGCTCAACAGTTCTTCGTGCATAAAATTCTTGAAGATTATAAGGTTAAGAAACCTACCTTCAAAGAGCAAAGTGCGGCATGATAACTGCACGATTTTGAAGATAAGAAGCGGCGCATATTAACTGGGCAAAAGGGTTTTAACCCATATTTGTCAGAGAACTCGAGTGGTAACAAACGACAACATTAGATTTTGTAAAAAATCTAATTTAATATTGATTGTTTCCAGGCGCGTTAATCAAATAAATAAATACTAAAAAATGCTCAAATTGTAACCACCCCTTAATTATAATAACAATGATGGTTCGTAATCAGTAACGTCACCAGAAAGAAGGGAATCTTTGTTTGTTTAAGCGTTTTATGGCGTATCAGCATCTGAGGCTATGATGCGCCAAGTCAAAAAAGGAACCTGGGCAGTGGATGGATCAGCGGGTAGCCTTAATGTGAAATATGGGAATAGGGATCCTGATCACATGGCCCTGCTGGGCTTGTACCAATATCTTTTCAAGATTTTGGATGTTTTTCTGAGCCCGTTAAGACAATTAGCTATTAGTAGTGGCCATTTGGTGCAAGGCAGCCTAAGGCTTATGCTGCACCAGGCAAAAAAAAAAAAAAAATACCACGAGCAGTTATAGAGTCATCATTAATTATATAGCGAATTCAGCATTAGTTAAATGCAATTCAATAAGCGTTTGAAAGCACATAATGAACATTGCATTCAATCTATGAAAACCAGGAGTGATAACAGCTTAAGCAATTATTATATTATACAAAATATCCAGAAGTATGCCCTTTTGGCCATAAAACTATTAAGACAGCTTGAAATTTATATCATTTATTAAACAAAACACTGGGAAGCATGTATACATTATTCACCTTGTTTATCAATATATTCTTGCCATCGTTTTTTCCAACTCACAAGCACTGTGGTAAAACGACGAATGCTTCTGTTGAGGTCAGCCTGTTACTCCTTTTCAGCTCCTTGCGACTCAAAAATTGTTTTCTACGAAGATATCTCATCATGTGACCAAATAGAAAACTCAGATAGAGCCAAGTCCAAACTATATGCAGGATGAGGCAAAACTGTCCACCTTTGTCTGCCTTCATTTGAGGTCATATGGGCAGTGTGTGGGGCCTTACATTATCAGTGTAATATAATATGGTGTTCCATTAGTCTTCCTTTTTAATAGTCACATTAAACTAATCGAGTGTTTGAAAATGTCTTTCCTTATTTATAGTCTGATCTTACTCTTAAAAAAAAAAATCCGCCAAAAGGCCCTCTCTGTATGGCCATCATCCTTTGTGATGATCTCGCAATTCCATTCTACGGACTCATTTAGAATAAAGTAGAATAATGGAAAACCCAGGTGTCATCACCTGTTATCAGACCTTTAAAAAAACTCCTTGGAAGTTATTGCACTCCTGCAACAGATCTTGCCAAATCTTGTGCCTGGAGAATTTACTTTCTCTCGTTAACAGCTTTCATTTCTCTTTTTAACATTTGCAGCACAGTTTGACTATTTTAAACACATCTAATGTGTTGTCCGAAATAGTTCTTGAACACCCTAATTGCTCTCATCATTGCATATGTAGTTGTTGACCTGTTTTTTTTTTAATCATTTCATCAAATCTTTGCTTTTTCTTTAATTCACACATACCTTTGTCTTCTGCTCCTTGGCTGATCATAAATTTCAGCGCCTTCTCTTTAAAACCTGCAAAGCAATCTATGACTATTACATAGTGAAAGTGTGTTTAGGGTCCAACGGCACCAGGGGTTTCCCCCATCTCCGTGTAGTTTACATTGCGTTTGAACCAGATGACTGGAAAAGCCAGAGATTTAAAAGTGTGTGGGTGTATTTGTGTGGTGTCGTGTACCGTTGTTCATCTGGTCATTTAGCCACTGGACCCCAGCTGATGCCCAACGTTGCCCCACTTTCGCCCCGTGGAGGCAGATCAGGAACTCACTTGACTTAAGTTACTCTGGCAGGTCCTGCCGCTTAATTTCCGGGATTATTACATATATCAATAGTGTCTTGTTGGTATACTTTCAATTTTTTTATGAATCTGGACAGCTGAATTTCCTCTCGACTTGAAAAGGAACTATCGCCGACCTTTCTCGGAAACGGGCATCAGTTTGATTGTTCATAACTTCAGATCTGCAATAGACAAAAACTTATTTTAGCATATCATATTTATGTCTTAATATCTATGATATCAATATGTAAAACTTCATCGTGTTAACTCAAATTTATTTTCGCCCAAGAGTCATGCTTATGGGTCAACACTTGCAGAAGAAATGCAATTTTCAGTACAAAGGGACTCGCTTGCATGTTGTGCTATTATTAGTTTGTTAAACCATTTGGTTGCCCTTGTCAACTGACTCATATACAAGAAGAACGTAACATTCATCATACCTTAAGGTTCGTTTACAATGGTTTTTATATATAATAGATACTCTTATTTAGATATTTATTCAGATATTAGATACTCATATTTATTAGGTTAATTTTGCATCTATCATTCATGTTTTCTAGTATCTGTTTTCCGTGGTTGCTAATACGTATTTGGAATATCTCTCAGGGTTTATGCCTAATAAATGATATTGTTTTACATAATGCAGTACGAGTATATGGGGCGTTAGCTAAATTTATCACATTTTGGTGAACAGCAAACTGTTCCCGTTTAAATAGGTTATATATATATATATAATTTCGTGTTTGTATGCAAAAAGTTATTTTGAAAACATATATTTGGATTTCAGGAACTAATATTATTAGTGGAGTCCCCGGTTCGGTGTTGGGCTGGTTCCTGTTTTCTATATTTAATCAATGCTGCAGCCATTATCAATCCACCGCAGGATGGAAGCCTCCTCATTTTGGGGGTAAATGGACCATAATCTGCCACGCTGGTCCAGTGCGGATTGGCAGATAGACAATAGTTAGCAGTCAGGGGCTTAAACTCCAGTCTACTCAAAGAGCGTGTGCTACAGCACTCCCGCTCCTGACCACTCGGTTACAGAAGCAGTTTTTACTTGGATTTTAGGAAATCTTTTGATACTGTTGCAAAAAAAAAAAAAAAAAAAAAAAAAGACTGCTGTACAAATTAGAGCAGAGCAGTGCAGTGTGTCATTAAGGGCAAGTTACTGCTAGGGTAAAGAGATTGTTGAGTAGGAGAAGACAGAGTGGTAATCAATGGACACTGCTCTTCGTGGACTAATATTATTAGTGAAGTCCCGAGAGTTCTGCGTTGGGCCCGTTCCTGTTTTCTATATTTATCAATGATATTGATGAAGGCATGTCAGACTTAATATCTAAGTTTGCAGATAATAAAAAGGTTGACAGGATGATTAATGACAGTACGCTATTACAACACGATCTAGAAAAGTTGGGCAGGTGAGTTGAGAAATGGCAATTGAAATTTAACATCGATAAATGCAAAGTACTGCGTACAGTATTAGCAACTACCGAAAACATACTAGGAATGGTAGCAGTAACCCCAGAATAACGTACCAATTGTGTGGTACTACTCTCAGAGTAGTGTAAAATGAAAGACTTGGGGGTGATTATGCGGTCAGATACGAATCTCTCTGTTCAATGCAGAGAGGCTGCCAGGAAATTTTGCTAGCAGAGATAAGGACGTAATTATCCCATCGTATGAAGTAATGGTCAGGCCACACCTTGAGGACTGCATACAGGTCTAGAGGTCTCATTTCAGGAAGGATGTAGAACTGCTGGAACGATTACAGAGAAGGGCAACGGTTGAGTGGAATAAAGGGGTGCTCTTACCAAGAAAGAGCTACAGTTCTGAAAATTGCAGCATCTGGAGACCATAAACCTGCGAGGTGATCTGATTGAAATGTTTACGACTTTAAAAGGATTGAGCAAGCTCAATGCTGAGGGGATTCTTCCTCTTGCTGAGACTACACACATGAGGGAGCATGATTCAAATTGAGGAAGGTCGTCGCAGAACAGATATGCGGAACTTTGCCTCCAGCCATCGGATGGTTGTTGTGGAATTTGATAGCTTAAAATTCAAGGAAGAACTAGACAAAGAATTGGAGGGAATGAATAGGTGAAATTGAAAAAGTGTCGGGTTTTTTGTTGACTGATGCTGTATAAGCTTGCTTTCATTTGCTACAGCTAGTGCTAATTAGCATCCGTTACTCCAAATAAAACAGGAACTTCAGTCAACGTTTAAGATGTTAGACAAAAGGAAAATTCTTTAAAAAAAAAAACAGGATCCTTATTTAGAAAAATGCATTTATCACATGGTGGACAATAGTGGCTTGTGATCAATATAATATGGATGTTTAATTGCTATATTATGATTAAGGCTTAATGATTCCAATGAACACAGCTTTAGGTCCCCCTAACTGTTTTAGCCATCCCCTTCAGCAAATCCTGAAACCGCCACTGGCAGGCAATCGCTACGAGTTGCTTCCCTCATCCCAGAGGGCGTTACGAATAAGATTTTTGAACGAAAAATAAAATATCGTTTATTCGTTGTGAGATATTACCACCCTTATGACTGTAATCAATGAGAGAATTTTTTTTAAATCATCGAAGTTACGCTGCGAAATTAGTATCTTTATTGAAACATTCCATTTTGTTAAGGATATTAACTGAAATTTAATTTAAACGGCATTTTATACCTTATCAAACTAACTCCTCAGAGCTAGCAAGGCATTTGACTCTGTCCCTCATAAGAGGTTACTGTATAAGCTTGAACAGGTTGGGATTACTGGTAAGATTCCAAGATGAATTGCTGGGTGGCAGAAGATTTTGATTAATTGATATTCTTCGGATTAGGGCTGAAGTCCCTCAAGGTTCGGTTCTTGGACACTGTTTCTCATTTTCATAAAATGAGATCGACGAAGGGATAGAAGGCATGATGTCAAAATGTGCAGATGACGTAAAGATTGGGAGAGTCGTTAATGATCAAGTGCCTAGCAGCGCTCTTCCAGGATGACTTTAGCAGACTTCAAAGATGGTCTGAAAAGCGGCAGCTATGTTTTAATGTTGCTATATGCAAGTTCGGGAACAACCCACAAATAAATTATACACTTGGTGGAGGGTTAATTAAAAACAGCTGAGAAGGAAAGGATCTGGGAGTTGCAATGCGAGCAGATATGAAGTTTTCTGAACAGTGTAAATCAGGCAGCCTGGAAAGCCCACGGTGTCCTATCGATCGTTATCCTGTAGAGATAGGGAGGTCATAATCCCATTGTATAAGGCTTTACCTTTATCTTAATTGTAAGACCACGCTTGGAATACTGCGTTCAAGTGTGGAGACTTCATCTGAAAAAAAAAAAAAAAAAAGACATTTAGCTTCTTGAAAGGATCCAAAGAGATCGGCAGAAGAACGACCGTATGGGAAAAGAGTCCGTGTATGTGAACTACAAAGCTTGGCAACCAAGCCCTTCAGAGGTGACCTGATTGAGGTTTATAAGGCTCTGAGAGAGATTAGTAAAATGAAGGTGGAATTCTCGCTGTTATAAATTCCAGAACTAGGGGGTAATATATTCAAATTACAGGGGTTGAGGCTTAGATTAGATTGTAGGAAGTTTTCTTTCAGCCAGGAAGTCGTTGATTGTTGGAACAAGTAGTTAAGTCTGACAGTTTGAATAAGTTCAGTCAACTGAATAGTTACCTGTGTTAGGAGGTAAGCATATAATTTTTAATTTTATCTACTTGGTTTTTTCCCCCAATGCAGCAAAAGCCTGTGGCTTCCCTGCTATATGACGAATATTGTTACTATTACTTTAATAAATGGGATAACTATGTTAAACTCTGCACTATTAACATTACTGTTTTGTTGTTGTTAACTGATAGAAAAAAATTAAATATTAAATTTTTAGTCAGCAAATTGAGTATATTTCTAGTTTAAATGCAAGATTTACTTGTAATACACGTAACTTAAAAAAACATATTATACATTTTCTTCTTTGGTGAACACTTGATTTGATATCGGAAGTGTTCAGTACAGTCACACTTGTGATAGATATTAAATGGCATTAAGTGTGCCGTTCTTACCAGGAAGAATAAAAGGCAAAGTACGAGGTTCACTGCTGTACAGGTATCGTCAGTGAGTCATCTTTCTTCAAACCAGCGAGCGCAGAATTTAATGCTAATAAGTAAACATGCCCACTATTAGATTTGTGATGACTATAAGCCAGCGTTGTAGTCCGAGTACTAGTCAAAGTATCAATACAAAGCAATCAGAGGACAATCTTCGTGCCCAGTTTTCTTTTTAATATTATTCTTATGAATATAAAAATACGAAGCAAAGCTGATTAGTAATACTAGACAATATTATTAGGCGATCTCTTTGAATTTGTTTTAAATAACATTTTCATTTGAATGACTGCTAGTATCACACAGTTTCAGCGCTTTCTATCTTATCTTCTAAAATAATTTAGTATGCTCATTCCCAAAGTTTTAACTAGGATGCAGTTACAAAACTAGAGTTATACGGTTGTGTTGCTACAGTAATTGAGATGGTACTATGATTCCGAAACTGGTTTAAGCCTAGAAAGTATTTTTTTATTTTTATTCCTTTCAAGGACTTTTCGCGCTTCACCTGCCCTGAACAGAGATCAGGACCCAATGACAAATTTGCATTTGTGATAAACCTGTTTACTATCGGTTGAATACCAGTCATTGATTGTATCTGGATTATAATCCTATTGAAGGTTGGTTCGAGTGGGAATAAGAGTGCGATTGACAGCAGAGTCTGGTGAAGAGAAGTAAAACATAAACAGCCACTATCTAAATTTTGAAGCTTAAGTGGAAAAAGAGAAAAGATGTTCAGTGCAGCCACACTGAGGTTACCTCTGACTTCTGTCTTGTTCATGAAAAATAAGTCTATCTAGTGCGCTTCACATAAATCGGAAAATAAGACAAACCACAACTGACTTTGAAAGAGTAAGGCCTCAATTAACCTTTACAAGTGGTTACTGAATACAAATGAAAAGTTGATTTGTAGCTGTTTTCTCACACTATCCAAGTAAAACGTCAGATAATCTCATCAGAACTTGCCAATCAGGGTCGGCGAAGCCGTAGTTAAGCTGGTCACATACCAAATCAACACAAGTCCATTATGGGATTCGTGCTACTGGCGAATACCGCAGTCAGAACTACGGATAACTCCAATGCTCTATATGAAGCATCGAAGACTACACCTATTTCCTCTGAGGCCAAATGCTAACTGAAGTACAGTACCTTGATGCCGACTTGAATAAGTTTGTTACCAATAAAACCTATGGGTAAGAAGTCTTAGCGTCTCGCTCACGTTACACAAGTCGGTAAGGGTAATGGTATGTTGCCCACCTGATCACCGGCTAACCTTTCCTCTGTGTGCGCGCGCTATTCTCATATGCCAAATACAAACTTCGCCTTAACCTGATGAGTATCCATGACCCAGGCTGAAAGTAATATTGATCCCTGTCAATCTGTTATTACTGAACCTTGATAATCCATTTACTTTGTCTGAGTAGTGAGGGTGAACATAAATATAACGTACGTGATGTAGAATTGTCAATAACATAACACTAACGTATACTCAGAATCGTGTGAGGAATAATTTTTTATGTTAATTTTACTTTAATATTTATGTTACGTATATAACGCTCGGTTCGCTGACAACTTTCTGTTAAAAAAGATGTTTAACTTTCTAAACTTAGCCAGTGCACAAAAAAAACAGGAGTATTGTCCTCTGAGGATTGAAGGATACCGTTTGATAAGACAGGCTAAATCGGCAGATAATGAAAGATTTCTCAAACAATTTCGGAAAGCTTTTGACACCACAAATTCGATTCACAATCTTCAGCGATCGCACTATACTCTTTGAAAGGAAATGAAAAAGAGCGAAATACATACTTTCGTGATTTATGTATTTAAAACCTATATTGTGAATACATTTAAGATATACAGTACAGACTACAGTATAAACTTCGCAAGAAGACAAATAATAATACTGTAATTTAAATATCTGTTTTGTATTAGCTAACAATATACATACAATCATTTTAACGCCAAGTTTGGGACCCGTATGTCGCTTTGTTTTCCGGGATATCTAGCACAAAAAATTACCGTACTTTCCCAATATTTATTGAGCAGTACATTATTATTACAAACTCGGATAATTTCATAATGGAAACGAATTTTAAATAAGTTAAAAACTACAGTACAAACTCAAATTAAGCAACTGTGATTTTATGAACTGCACTTTGAAGTGCAATATGTATTAAATAATCTATGCATCAATCCGTGACTCCTTGCATTATTTAGATAATTTAGTACTCGCTATACTGTAAAAAATCCGCCAAAAATAAAATTTTAGGCACACATCCTCTTATTATATCTTTGGGAAAATCTCTCCCTACATACGAAGCTGTTTTCGGGAATACATGACGTTCGTAATTGAGGAACTTATTGTAGTTAAAGATGCTCCAAATATTTATTCATAGAGGCCATCTCAACCTAATGATACTGGCCAACAAAATGAAACTTTTTTGTATCACATTTGTGAACACTTTTCTAAACCAGTTTGGCGTGCTGATTTAAAATGTTTTCTTTTTCTTTTCTATATAGTACGTGTAGCAGTAGTCTGGACAACATTCAGCTTAATGTACTGTAGCAGTATGTTGTACCCGACATTCCAGACAAAGTGTACCAAATGAACGAACATGTGTTCGTAAAAGAAATATTGGTAGTGATTTTCCCATTGGATGTCTTAATGCCTTGATTGAATCATTCCCTTCTTGTCATTTACCGTGCTGCTGCCAGGATCTATGGAAAAAGTCTAAATGAGAATGCAAGAAATTAAGTTTCAGTAGCATATACCCCCCCCCCCCCCCATTTTTTTTTAATACTCATACTCATTGAGATTTCTCAACTCCGTCTATGTATGCGAAAAACCTATAGTTACTCGAAATGTTTCCACAAAACCATATGAAACGTGCCATGCTTTTAGTTCTAATACACTGGCACATTTTTCAAAACTATTATCCTGCAGCATTTCTTGATTTGAAGCACCCCAACGATTCCCTCTTTCGTGGCACTGATCTTTGGAAATTTCTCACTTAAGTAATGAAATCCTTTCGAATTCATCTCGCCCGTCACTTTCGCAAAATTTTTTTTTAGGGAAAGTTTAATGTGGATGGAAAATCTTTGTTGGATCCACTGATGGCACATACTACACACTATCGTCCATGGCTCATATGCGATTCTTTGGGGCCACGTCACGCCAGATGTACTAGTCTATGGTATAACACCTGCAGAGGTGTTATATCGTAGACTAGTACTAGACCCAGAGGATATAATATTTTGTGAATACCCCCTTGCATTCCTTTAACATACCCATGACTGAGTCAGAGCAGATATTCCACTGGTGAGTGCTGTATTGAATTGCTTCTAGTAGTCTTCATGCTATATAATGCATCTCCTTTAGTTGAATAGAGTGGGCAATGGGATTGGGTGGCTTTAAGTTCCCCCTATGCAAGGGAACGGTTTTCAAACTTCGCTGGGAGGAGCTGATGAAGATGTAATGTGTAATTGTGATAATTCATCAAAAACTCCATTGATATCATAGCAGTAACTGGGCAAGCCGTTTAACGTAAATAATATCGCCATAACTCGGCCCTTTTTCGATAGTGAGACACTGACGTTCTTCTTAAACACGCGCGTTTTGCTTTAGTTGCGAGGCTAGAAGTTCATCTTTATCTTTGGAAAGGGCTAGATCTCTAATGAAGCCTCATCTTGGGTAAATAGCTCGGGCTCCAATGTGTCTTAGTCGGGTGGGTACTCAGGATCTGCTGAAGTTTTCAGGCATCCGCCAATTGTACCTTTATCGCATTCCGTTTCTTTTAAAAGAATCTAGTCCATGCTGTGGAGGTACTGGAATTGGAATTCTGTCATCATAAGGGATTGGTCTCGTCGCTTCAGTGCAAGTTCAGATAAACAGTGTTGTGCTTATTCCTCGTTCAGAATCAAGTTACATTTACATTCCAAAAATAACAATCACGATCGTGGTCTTTTGGTTCTCTCCGTATCACGGGTATGGCCAACAGCGTCGACTTTTTTCCTTTTGTTCAATCGGCCACGTAACCCATTAGAACAAGCTATACAGATAACGTGTGGTGAACATGCTTTATTTTGGTTTTCGGAATTTGTCGTGATTTAGTGAGGGTAGCAGAATACACAGCAGAAATTGTTGGAGTGGTTTTTACATCTTCGAGGCATTACGATGAGTGTGTTTCCGTAGTTCACTGGATTTTACCTTTAACAATTTATAATCAAATAAATTCAGAAATAACAAGGATATAGATATGTTCAAACAATTAATATTTGTGTAATGTACAAACAATAATAAAATAATTTCATATAGGTTCGCTGTAAATGTATGCGAATGGTATAATAATCTCATTTTCATGTAATCGGTTTCATCACAAAAAAACGTGCTAGAAAAAAACTGAAAACAGATTTGGCATCAGAGACCGAAGATCTAATCTATCCCGCATATTTTTTGCTTTCTCACCTGTACAATCACAAGGATGTTATTCATAAGGGATAATATTCATCGAGTTTGTTTTAGCTACAGAACATAACAAAAGTAATTTCTTTTGATAAGCATATGAAATAACGAATTTAAGTATAAATATCTGTACAGGGATTTATTACATCAGTTAAAATTATTGACATAATTATTTTAAAATCATTTTAAAAAATAATCGGCACAATAATCATTAATAATATTGAATTTAAAAATTAATAAAATTTTAATCATTAAAAATAAAAAAAATTGCCCAATAATTATTAAAAAATAATCGGGAAATTTCATCAAAAGATTCTCCGATATTTGAAGTGACTGTAAACGGATTGCCTAATATGAATTAAGTCATCAAGATCAGTAAGGATTATAAACTAAAATAAGTAAATTGGCCTGAGGGAGTACACCATTACAGTTTTCTGTAATGGTGTACTCCCTCAAAAAAACCACCTAAGCTCGTACATCCAAAAATAAATGGAATGCCTATCCCAATTGTCACAACTCAGAGATCTGGGGATAATATATGAAACCAAACTGACGTTCATGTCGCATACTGATTTACTTGTAAAGAGGATGAACTATCTACGTTGGACAACCAAACACCTCTTGCACGTGAGTTAAATTGCGAAAACCGCACGATACATAAAAAACAACAGTGTATTCGGCTATATTGTATGGTGCTGAATTTCAAGCGTCAGCCCCACCCCACTTACCCGCATTAGGAGAATATATGCGACTGGATTCTGGCTGCTGAAGTGGGCCAACAATAAGCACCATTTTCCCCATCGGTTAATGAACACGCAGCTTGCGGAACAACTGAAACTACAGCGTTTACCAGATATCATTGCCTGGAAACGACTGATAACTACAATAAAGATGACTGGCGTCATATTATCACCGTGCTTCTGGCAGCTTTGTGAGTGGCACATCTCGCCATCTGGCTTAAGAGGCACCAAATCCCTGAGTACGAAGGCCAACAGACTGAAGATGACCGATAGCTCTGTACCAGCCAGGGCGTTGGAATCAATCCACACCTTATCTCAAAGTGGAATTGACCTTAAGACTAATAGAAGATCCTATGTACAGGAAAAAACGCGATGTGGTTCGTTGAGGCTACTGTCACCTAACAGGTCTGTGTATTTTTTAAACAATTCTGTGAACTCAATGATGTGCTTATGTGAAATTTATCACGTCTATAGTGTATTCAGTGGTGGCGTTGTTATATTGAGCAATTTGTGCGTAAATTGCCAGGACTCTAGACTGCAGTGTAAATATAATCACTATTTTCTATTCCTTTATTTACATTGTATTATATGTAAATCCCCTGGCATTTACTGCCGTTTAGGGAATTTGTCACTCACCAATGTAACACTTTATATTGGTAGGACAAATAAAGATTTGTTTATTTATTTTAAAAAAATAAACTCGCCGGATATTAGCTGAATATTTAGATTCATCTTCAATAATAATCTATGCGCTTTATTCAGAATAGAACACTGTTCAGGCACGACTTGTTTGGCTGCAACACAGCAAGGTTAAAAGTTTGGCTTCAGATTGGTTAACTTTCGCAAATAAAAACACAAACGATTGCACGAAAAAGCACGTGTCCACTAACTTTTGGAAAGGCAGCGTGTAAGGGCACTATGTTGGTAATGTGGAACTACAGAGTCAATTCAAAAATTAAAAAACGTAGAAAGCTGGATACATTCGCTTTTCTCTCTGTCTAAGTACAATAACTATATACTAACGCGGACAGCACACTTGTCCTACGGTTAAGCCTACTAGACTGCATTTATTACGATCAGATGTGAACAGTTGTCTCAAAAACGTAAGTGTTGCATTCAGGATAATTCCTGTGCAACAGAACCATATCTCCTTCAGCAAAACAGATTAAAAACTTCATCCAAGAAAACGGAATTATGAGTGATGTAGCAGAATTTTGCATGATTAAAATACGTTTTAATCATGCAAAAACGTAGAAAGCGACACGTTATTTCATGATTTACTGTTTCCCCTACAAATAATTTACTGTATCGCAATTACTAATGTATCATGCATGTACATTATTCGTATTCCCATTAACTAATGAGACTGAATGGTGTCAAGCATAGTTTTAGAATCCTATTTAAATAATAGATTTATTACATCTATTGTTCTACCAAATGGAAGAATTTATTTTTATGAAATCACCCGCATTAAGCCCGTACTGAAATACAGTAACACCCCCTAAGATGGCACAAACGTTTCTCACAATTTTGAAATAACGCCCGAGTAATACTGGAGAAATGAAATAAATTGTCCTAAATAAAGAGAGAATTTTCAGAAAGCAAAAAATGCGCAGATTATCCATAAATAACTGAACCATTGCCAAGTTAGCAAAAGGCTATTACTCATACCCTGAACATTAAAACTAACGAGCAAATGCGCTTTTAATTTTTCTTCTATCTAGAGGTGGAATTTAGAGTTTTAATTGTAGTGGGAATACTGCTAATTACGTAATATTCTAATACTCATAACCGAGGATGGGTAACGCCCAACAAAGAGGGGGAGAAAACGATTTGCCAACCCAGCAAATTACTCGTTTCTGATGCAGTGTTGTTAGGCCTTCTTTTGTACCATTTCTATTGATGTTCTTCCCATGTGCGAGGCACCATCCCATGAATTTTTTTACAAGCTAGTCACAAACATAAAAGAGCAAAGTAAAAATAGAAATACATAAACATAATTTTCTTTTTTACACTGAAACCCCAATACTAATGCACCACACATCTGGTTGAAACCTTAAAAGTTCGAATTTGTATATGACTAAGACTGAAACGACTTCTTAGGGGTTTTCGCCAAGTGTATATCAATCAATCTCACATGAAGATAGCAAGATTTTTTTTTTCCCACCGACGAACTCAGAAAAACAGAACATATTGATTTCACCCAAAGCCTTCAATAGCTTTTTGATAGCAATAACTGTGCAGAAATAATTAGAGAAGTGAGAGTTGGTGAATTAAAGTTTCCGAATATATTTGCTGAATATATTGAAACACTTACGAAAAACAACGCACGCATTACTATTCTTAAAGGGAAGGTGGCCTTCGGTGTGTCGTGAATGTCATATCGGTTAAGTATACAGACATTAAAAACTTAAACCCTTCTGTAGGTGAACAGCAGAACCCAACCTACCTTATAAATCCATCTCATCGTTAATTGATGGTGATGTCAGTCTAGTCTTAGTATATAATGAGACGGATCTCTTCCAGTACATGAATTAGCCTAATGTCATCTCTGAAGCACTGGAAGGCATCCATATCTTCAATGGAATGCAAGACAAAAGCATTATTTTCACGAGACAATGCTGAACACTTTCGAAGCAAAAACATGCTTGTACAACGCAATGATCAAGAGAAAAAAAAAAACTAAAAGATACAATTCACTTAATGGTGAAACTAGGTACTATTTTATCATTACAGTTGTTTAATAGTGAAGTTTCTCTAACCATCCATCCACTGTAAGTAAATTTATCAAGTGATTTTGTTTTTGATGGGTGCATATGCCGCGTTCATGCCGTTAAAGTGAACCCCCTGCGCGAAACTTGCTGCTCCACATCAGAAGTGCCACTGTCACAGTTAATAGAATGAACAATAACAGAACGACAGAATTTCATCTACTGTTCGAATTTTTGTAGGAATAATCACAGTGTGACATTTTTAAATATAAAGGCGTTTAAAAAGCATAAAATATATCTGTTACACGTCTTGGGAACAGCAAAATGGCAAATACTAAAGGTGTCGAATGCTAATTACGTTATCTCTATAAAATGTTATGCCCATGTTAGACGTCGTTTGTGAGTGTATTTTATTACGCTGGGCTCACATTCGTTTATGAAATAAAGCACACATTTCGTAAGTTTTTCCCTTTCCTAAGTGTGTTTGTCTTAGATTATGGCTTTCCTGCAAGAGGCACGTTAACATTTAACATCTGTCCACAGCTACTGCGATGACGTAAATAGAACGTTCTTCACGGCTGCCTTAGCTACCTATCCAACACAGCTATTGGTTGTTCCCCAATAATCACCTGTAAAATAAAGAATCGCTTGTAAAATGGAAGAAAGTAAAGAAAATCCAGGGACTCACCAGAAGGTCAGCAGCAGCAGAACATGGTTCTTAATCTTGTCGGAATCACCAGGTCAGACTACGTTTCTCCTTGCCTCTTTAGCAGTTCTAACGTACACTCAATGTGGATTTCTACATATGTGGGCGTACACTACCTGCATAGCTGTTTAGATCTAGTAGAGAAAAGGCACGAAGTTTTGTCAACGACAGCATATGCCACCTGTTGGCTGTGATCCACTACGGTACGTTTCCACCGGTCGAGTTTGCAATTTGGAAACGGTGGCACCATCTCGTGTTGAGAATTATAACGACTTCCTTCCCACCATTTTATATTTTTGTAAAAAATGAGAGAATTAAAAAAAAGGAGAGAGAAATAGCCACATGCAGTGAATGAAATCGCAGGCTAATGAAGCGGTTAGTGAACTGTAAAAGCCGAGTCATGAAATTAGAACTGGTTGTAGATCCGTTTATCATGCAATTATTTTTTTACTTAAATCTAAAATTTAATATAAGATAACCTATATTTTCGGAATATCTTTTCTCTGAAACGGTAAACTGTCCCACATTTCCTAAAATAATGCAACCATAAACGATATTGGCTTTTATAAAAGAATAACGGAGTGAACATGCAATACTTGCGACATTGGCTTTTTTTTTTTTTTTTTTTTTTTTTTGATGCATGTGAGTTTTACAAATGAAAAATTTTATGATACGGAACACTCGTCACGTGAAGAAGGCAGTTAACACGTATATGGCATTACCGATGCGTATGACGTACTGGAACGGTGACGTCCATTCTGTCTTGTGCCGACAGGGTGTAAGCATAAAAAGTAATAGATCCAGCATCGAAGTCTGTTACGTCTATCCGAACTCTGGGTTGTGAAGCCATGTTAGAGGGATAGTATTATTATGAGTATTATTTAGCTGCATTTGGAATAGGAGATATTCCAGCCGTCTAAGTTTGGTTACAATGAGCCAAAGGATGAAACAGAATAGTTATCAAGCTGGTGAGGTATAGTTCTGGTAATGCGATGAAGCCGATAAGAAGATAAGCATTGAATTGCTGTTAGATATTCATTTATATGTGCTATTTCACGTCCTTCAAGCTCAGAAAGACAGGGAATTCGCCATCCCACAACATAAGGACATACACAAGGTATAGCACACTGCGGAAAATGCAAATCACCTAAGTTATGGAAAGGAACGGTTGGAAATTAAGTTTTAAAGCAGGACAGCTGGCAGTTACACATAATCACAAAGCGGGAAGCCGATACAATAAGGATTCTCTCTTTCCCTCCCTCCAGGTAATGACGCCTCCCAGGTCCCAGCGGTAACATTAGTAAAGGCTGACAGAACAAACGACCCATTCGACAACGTTTAAAATCGAAGACGCCGTCACGAGATCGCCTGCAGTATGACGAAGTCATTTGTTCGCGTGCATTTGACTGGCAGGTGAGAAGATAGTTAAGAAGACAAATATTGACACGAACAACCAACCATTCACAGTCACGTATAGAAACACGAGGATAATTATACCCCCTTCCCCCAATAGGGACTATCGCTATCTCGCGAGAATGATGCTCATGAATGTTCGTATGCTGCGGTAGTGTTACGAATTATCTTGCAATTATGTAATGGTGTACAAGGGGTGTTACTTGGTCGCGTGTCATCTCAAAGTTTCGTTTTACCTGTGTCATCTCAAAGTTTTGTTTTATCTGTTTTTTTTTTTTTTTTTTTTTCCGGTTTATTATTTATTTATTTATTTTTATTTGAACAGGACTTTAGTATTCCACTTGCGCTTCTATCTTAAACTTTCTTTCTTTTAGTCTCATAAATTCATTATTTTCTTTACACTTCTTTTTTGCATAAATTCGACTTGTATTTTTTTCCTTTGTCCATCCTCTTACTAACTTCTCTCTAGCGCGCGCACACACACACAAAAAAACCTGTACAGCAAACAACCATGAAGAACGAGGAAGCTATTAAACCGCTCTCCAAGAAACTTTGAATGCGCCCTAAAAATATGAGAACTTTTAATGGCAATCTTCCAGGAATAGCTGAGGCATGCGTGGCCTTTTGTAATTATGCATTTGTTTTACATAATGTAAATAAACATACAATATCTCGGCAATAACTCTGTATTCAAAATGAGTTTCGCTAGAAGAAGTGAGGTAAGTTCGGTGAATCGTGAATTGGAAAAGTTAAAATGCGTTTGAATTTTTTTAAATATAATATTATTAATCAAAGGGTTAGGTGACTGTTCTAAATAAGCAGTAATAAAGATACGAAGCATTCCTGATAGCCATAATTTCACAGTTGGTATAATCACCGACCTCTCCACACCTGGTGGAAAAGACCTGAGTTAGAATCCCGTCAATGACAAGAAGAATCCTTATGGACCTTTTTCATGTGGCTGAGTTAGTCAGCCTCAGGTGAAGGAATCATTGCTTTTTCTCCTGGAAACTCGGTTTTGTTTTGTTTTTTTTCCAGAGAACAGCAAATTGACTGCAGAATACATGCAATTCGACACGATATAGCAGTGAAGTTGCTGGTACGCCAAAAACACTACAATAACAACGATGACATTCCTGATAATGAACAGTTATAACTTCTAGAAATATTTTGCGAATTTACTAATACCATTTTAGTGGAATTTTGAGAGGGGTGGGGATTTGAATCCCAAGATTTCGTTACTCCTCTTTACCCTGTAAATCATAATTCCTAATTTCATAACGAAGTTTAATATACACAACCTGTAACAGGCGTACCACTTGTGGTACGTATACTGTTCAGTAATAGTATGCGTGAAAACAAAAACAGCATTTACCATTTCATCAAAAAAAAAAGGAGGAAAAGAAAAGCATGGTAGCAACAGAACACTCTTTTTCATAATAGTTCAGTTTAAAATATGATTATGATGACGAAGACTTGATGTTTTATGGCGCATTTGCCACCTAGGCCATAATACTTTGTCTAGTTTAAAACTTGGGATCTGGGAAAGAGATCTACAGTTACTGAGGCACATAGTGCGTCACACAGTAGCTCATTTAATTTTCAGCTACAACATATCAATCATCTATGCCAATTTTAAAACTGGAAAGCTGTATCAAAACATTTCTGACTGCTTGAGACAGTCAGAGAAATGTTTGGAATTGTTTAGAACGATTTCAAACAATAGTTCTGAACCTAAATGAATTTTCTTTTCTTTCTTTCTTTCTTTTTTTTTCAATATGAGTGTTTGTGTGTTTCCTGTACTGCAAATAAACGCAAGTCCAGAATTTTTATACATTGGACAGATGGAAACAGGAATATGAATTCTTGATCCTGGCGTTGACACTAGTTATGACCTAGCCGAGTGGTCAGGAGCGTGAGTGTGTAGCACGCGTTCCTTGAGTGAACCTGGGTTTAAGCTCATGACTACTAAATAAGATAAATATTTGTATTGACGATTTATTGTAAATTCTATTGACTTGGTTGTCGTGCGGGAGTATAAACAAAACAATTTTTAATCTCTGTCCTTCCACACCGTGTAAAAAAAAGGCTAATCTTGTAGAGAAAGAAATGAATTTTATGGGCCTTTTTTTTTTTTTTTTTTTTTTTTTTTTTAACATATAAGGTGGTAAAATTAGTCTGTCTCGGGCGAAGGTTGTATGGCGGTTTTATCTTCGTCAAACTGTGATATTCAATCCAGCAAACCAGGCGAATCAACCGTAAAATATACACAATTTACATATATGTATATATAGACCCAGGATATACAGTATATAGATTAGATAACTGATCGTATATACAGTGGCGGACAAAAAAAACTGCATCACCTTAAAAAAAGTAACATTTGTAGTGAAACGAACAAGATATTGTTTTATTACAGTAATTTTGCTTGTCATAAAGCAAAGGTATTGCGTCAGATAACGCTTCTATTGCATCAGACAGTAATCGCAAGGTAAAAAAAGTGTAGCTGTTGCTCTGTCCAGGAAGGGCTTTCTACGCGTGCTATCACTGATAAAATAGGCTGCTACCAGTCAACAGTATCCCGGATGCTGAAATGAGATCGTGAAACCGGTGATGTGAAGAGAAGGCCTGGATCAGGTCGTAAGAGAGTGACTACGCCTTCCCAAGATCAATATTTGAAACGGCTATGCCTTTAATCGCCATGCTCGTGCTCCTGATCTAAAACTGGACTTTGAGACTTCCTCTGGTGTTGAAACAAGTGCACGAACTATCCAAAGACGGCTTTCGGAATGTAGTCTGCATACCTGTCGGACCAAGAAGAAGCCTTTGTTGAGCAACAAAAGAGGAAGAAGCGCTTGTTTGGGCTAAAACGCATGTTTCGTGGACAAAAGAACAATGGGACACCGTCATCTTTTCTGACGAATCGAAATTCAACCTGCATGGCTCGAATGGGAAGTGATATGTCAGAAAACGAATATCTGAGGTATACTGCATAACACCGACTGTAAAGTTCCGCGCCGGTCAGATGGTGTGGGGATGCTAACAAACAAAGGGGTGGGGCGAAATAAATTTATTAACGGAACGGTGAATGCAGAAACCTACACACTGATATCTTGGAGGAGTGCTTGAACCCGTTATTAGGGATCAACACACAGACGTCCAAAACTGCATTTTTCAACAGGACTCAGCACCTTGCCATACAGCAAAATTGGTAAGTTTTATGCCATTTAGATTTAATGATGAGTTTGTCTATTTGTCTCACAAGGCTTAAAACACACTTACACCAATGTTTTCCCTCGTTTTTCTCCCTTACGGTGCAGACATACCTCAGAAATGCTGGCATTACAGTTTTGGACTGGCCCTGCAACAGTCACATTTGAACCCTATTGAAAATTACTGTTACGTAATGTCTTCTAAAATTGCTCAGAAGAAGCCAACAAGTAAGATTCAGCTGCAGGAGAGCATTGTAAGGGTGTGGTACCACGAAATTGGGCAACCGTATATCCAGAATTTGATAAACTCTATGCCAGATCGTCGCAAGGCTGTAATTGCAGCTCGAGGAGGAACAACAAAATGTTGAAAACTTATTTTGCTGATTTACAGTACATAACACTATTACGTTACGTTAACTTGTCATTTAGTTTGTATACGTAAATTCAATAAAATGTATGTTTAGTTGTCATGATTTCCATTTGCATGATTTCTCATATTCCCATTAATTACGCATTTTACCCTTTCGGAAGATATTTATGGCAATTAGGTATATGAGGTGGAGTCTTTTTATTGGATTTCATTCACAGAGATATATATCCCATCCAACAAATGCATTTCGAACATTTCTGCAACCCACAATGCAGCGCAAAACACATTATTTGCAAAATTCACAAGTGATGCAGTTTTTTTGTCCGCCACTGTAGACTGATTACACGGAGTTGGGAGAAACCTCTATGTCGCCAGATACAACAGCGGTTCCCAAACTGCGCCGCGGGATATTTTAAATTTTCGAGGGAAAGTGTTACTCTACATCTGTCGGACACCGAGCGAATTACTAGCTCGAGGTAGTTCACAACATTACTTATTCAGTTGTTTGGACCTAACTACTAAACGGAACTGTTAGGTATTTCTTTTGGCCTGGGGCCCCATGAAAAAATTACTGAGACACTAAGGGCGCCGTGAACCGAGAAAGTTTGGGAACCTCTGCTATACACTACAGACTAACAATGGCACCAGTGCTAATTCTAAATAACCGAGACAGCTGGACTCTTTAAATCCCTCTCTCTTTATTATGTACGACCAGAAATGTTCGCTGAAATCAATGCACTTTCGGAAATCTTTCTTGTTTGGAATTACCATAAAAAATTTTAAAAAAATTTGTCAGTTAAAAGTAAAAAATTGTCACATTCATTTATTGACGTGAGATATTCGCTTATTTAAGCGATATACACTGAGTGATCACTGAATTATGACCGCCAACCTTATACCGTGTTGGGCCACAGTTCGCACGGAAACAGCCGCTATTTTCCTAAGCGTTGACTCCACTACATGTCTGAAGACGTCTCTAGGAATCTGCGTCCAAGCTGCCTGTAAGACTTTCTACAGTGTCAGAATAGGTTACACTGTAGAAAGGCGTATGGACACAGTTGCGTGTCCATACGCCTAACTTCCTGTTCCAAACATCGCGGAGGTGTTCAACTGGATTGAGATCAGACGATTTTGGAGGCCAATTAAGATGGGTAATATTTTCACTGATTTTCCTCGAACCACTTGTGCACAGTGCGAGCCCGATGAAAAGGCATTCGAAGAAGAAGAAGAACTCTTTATTATATACAGAAGGCACATTGCTGTATGCAACTCCCTTCACGGCTACAAGCCAGGGGTTTACATAAAAGAAATCACACAACATAATAAACACAAAAAAAAAAAAAGAAGCATTATGACTCCTGAAAGGTTTGAACACTGGGATGATGGATTCAAGGCAGTGATGAATAGATCTCCGGGAGCAGGTTCTAGTGTCCTCTGACATGGTCCTGGGAAGAAAGTCGACCGAGTACTTTCTGCCTATATTCCTTGTCGACTGCGAATTTGTAGAGGTCGCCGTCCAAGGACTGTATGTCTTGCAGCATTTGCACAGGTAGGAACCGATCAGATAGCTTTAACCGGTTTGGAATGGCCTGTAGGATTGGATTAACCCTAAGGCTTGGGACCTGGATCTTCCATCCGCAGTTAGCCCAGAAATCTGGTACTGAAATAATGCCGACCATCATTTTGATGGCAAAGACGAGTCTTCTCTCGTGAATGATGGCAGGAAGACGTCTGATGTTGAGAGCTGCCACCATCTGGGTGGTCCTTGGTGTAGGGGGAAGCCCAAATTTCCATATGGCCCACTTCAGTAGCCAGAATTCCCCCAAGAAAATCCGTCTAAGATGGGTCGTAGCAGTTGAAGTCCAGACTTCGGCGCCATAGAGTATGACCGGATAAACACATGTCTTAATATATCTGCAGCACTCAACAGCCTGGTCATGGACGTGCATTAGTTGTTGTTTAATCATCCACCGGAGTCGACAGAACTTTATTTGCAAGTGGTCTATGTGAGGTAGAAAGGAGAGCTTTTGATCAAAAATAACGCCCAGATCTGTATGTTGTTGGACGGCAGAAATCGCGGATCCTCTTAAAATGGGTTGTACTATTGTTGAGCTCCGTTGGAGAGAGAGAAAGCCAACTTCTCAGGATTGATTTGAAATCCGAAACCGGAGAGAAAGGCCTGAAGGTTCCGGATTTTCTGAAGGATTAATGTATTGATGTATTCTGCAGTGTCTCCAGGGCTGATGGGAGTGAGAACAGTTTTATGTCATCGGCAAAGGTGACGATATCAGTTCGGCCTGTCACAAATGGCATGAGAACAACTGAGAACAAGATTCCGGACAGGGCCCTGCCTTGTGGGACTCCATCAGTAATAGTCCTGGTATAGCGCAGATTGCCATCGCAAACAATAATGGTCCTGTTCTCCAGCCTTGTCTGAATAAACCAGAGCACGTCTCCACTAATTAGGTAATACTCACGTAGTAGCCTTGCCAACGCGTAAACGGATATGGAATCAAATTCTGCCTGGACGTAACGGTGATTTCCGAACGGTGCTCAAATGCCTCGAGGATCTTGATAGTGGTGGTGACTAGATTTGTAGCGGTGGATCTTGACCGAATAGCATAGTGGATCTGGGGTAGCTGTTGTGGCATAATTTGGATGGTTAATGCTCTTAATCTTCTAATGAAGCGATTTCTCAAAGAGCTTTAATAGGCATGATGCAGAGGAAATTGGACGGAAGTGACTGGGCTGAGAAGTAGAGCTTGTTTTCGGCAGCGGGCTTACTAGATAGAAATGCCACATAGGAGGAAAAAAATTTTGATTAAGGATCTTGTTAAATAACGACAGGATAGGATCAACAACAAATGTACTGAGGCATTTCAGCATAAACTGAGGAATTCCGTCTGCCTGATGCGGCCGTAGGTGCTAAGCTATTTATTGCGTCACTCAGCTGGTCTTTGGTGAGGTTAACTTAATTTAAGGGGTCTGTCGAAATCGGATTGATTGGGAATTCCATTGGAATAGTGGATTCTGGCTGAGCAGCGAACCTAGTTATATGGTCGAGTCAACTGCCCATATTGAGTGAATCAATGACATGCTCTGATTGGATTCTGTGGAAGGGCTTCCCCTTATTTATGGTATCCTCTAGGTGAAGTTTTATCGCTTCCCTCTTGTTCCGAATAAAAAGCGCCTTAGCTCGGGAATAGGCAGTTCTGTCCGAGGGTAAGCCTGAGTTTTTCCACTTTTTGTGCAAATTCTATGACAATCATAAAAAACATATTTAAGCGAACCATGCCCTGTGATTATATGAGGCTTCCATGCAGGGAAAGAACCATTTATTATGTTTATTTCCAATATTAAAACATACATCAGGAATAAAAAGCCTAGTTACAGCACCAGTCACGCTTGTGCTGAAACGTTCTTGCCATATTCCTGTTAACTTCAATAAATATTTTTTTCCTCTCTCTTCCGATCAATCAAAATATCATTCGTAATTCCCATGATTGTAACTTGTCTGCCCTTCCTTTAAAAGTAACTAAAAAGCTCTATATACAATATACAAATCCAAGGAGAGTGCCCCAGCAAGCACCTGAAGGGCATTAGTCGATACTGTCTTACACTCTCTCAAAGTTGTTAATAACATAATACGCTGTAATGAATTCAGCTTATTTTTAAACTTGACATTGCTTACACGCTTAAACCAGATAGAGGCAGCGTAAGCTACAATGGGTAAAAAAATAGCCTTATAGTAAAGACTGAAGACCCTTTTACCGAGCCCCCCAGTCTTTCCTGGTAATCCGGACTACAGAGGCTGTGTATTTCTTTAATTTACCACTTAAGTATTCCAAGTGGGGTGTAAAAAATAAATTGTCATCCAACAAAATACAATTCTAATAAGATCTGAGACACCAAAGGTATCTGTTTACTATTAATAATTAATCGGGGTGGTTTCCTGTAGTCCAGTTTACCTTTCAATAACATCATTACAGTCTTATTAGAAGAAATTCTGAGTTTATTATTCATAGTCCAATTCATCAGACTACCGACTACCCCTTCGGGTTTACCTTCAATTACTCGTCTGGAATTCCCCTGCACACACACAGCGCCAGATGGTCCGCATATGCCTCCTTATGACAATCCACACAGTCTTGTTCTAACTAAGTGTTAAGGACCAGATTCCAAAAAATCGGTCCCAACACCGAACCCTGAGGGCACCCTCAATTAATTCCTCTCTCAAATTTCAAATGTTGAGAACTAACTATAATTCTTCTATCTGATAAATAATTTCTGATTGTCCTAAACAACAAATCAGGATAATTCAAAGCTCTCAAAGATTTCAAAATACTGGGGTACCAAACCGTATCGAAAGCCCCTTAAAAATCTATGAAGAGGGCTAGGACATACTTAAAATTAGAACAAATAGCAAAATCTACAAGATCATGAATAGCATCCTCTGTATAACATTTTTTTTTTTTTAAATCCGTATTGACAGGGAAAATCCAATTTCATAGTACAAAATAAAGTTTCAAGTCATATTAGCAATAACCGTTCAAAAATCTTCCCCAGGTTTGCAAGCAACGATATAGGCCTATAACCTCTCGGATCAGTTAATGGTTTCCCTGTTTATGAAGCAGCTTCAATAGGGCTGTCTTCCAAGACCTTTGGGAATATACCTGAAGGAAACATTTATTTAACATTATCTCAGGAAACAGCTCAACAAATTTAACAATACTATTATTTTCATTTCTATCAAGACCAGGTGTTTTATTTACATTTAACTTAGAACATACCATCCTAAGTTCAGTGATACTGAATAATTCAATATCATGACCGCCAATATAATTTATATTCTCTTCTCTAACCTTATTCCGCATAACTGTGTCCTCACTAACACAGTCAACCAGAAACAATCTGTCAGTTATTGTTGTGATAGTGGAAAGCCAATCAAAAGATTCCTTATTGTCAGAAACAACTGTACTAATTAAATTATTAATATTCAGTTTGTTTCTTGAAAGTTTAAAAAGAAATCCCCAAGGTTCATTATTCCCAACCGTGTAAACCAAATTCTTCCAAGCTTCAAATTTATGATTATAAATAGCTTTGTGGTACTGCTTTTTCTTAATTTTGTACAAATCTTTATAAACCAATGCTTCAGTACGACTCCATCCCCTTCGTCTTTGATACCTTTTCCTCAGATCAAATACTTCTTTTCTTAGGGCTGTCACTCAGCAGACCACCAAGGACCCTTATGTATTAACTAACTCTCTCTTTTTCTTAGTAGCAAAATGTAAAGCATTATAAAGTGCTGTCTGTACATAAAAAGCATATTCAACTATATTTAATGCAGTAACAATATCTGAAAAACTGTTTGACAAGCAAAATCCAAATTTTCTCCAACTGATCCTTTTATAATTAAATCTAACATTGTCTTGCACTACAGGTTCATTTAAAGTTCCATCTACCAAACTTAAGCTATATAAAAGACACATGTGGACATATGGAGATGTGTATGTGTAAGGGCGGCACCTAGAACGTTTGTTCAACTCCGCCTCGTATCTCTGTGAAGAACAGTATCACTACAAATGGGCCAGATGTGTGTAACGTAGGTTTGTGTGTATTATGTGTGCGTTCTGTTGTTGTGTCTGGCCACTTGGCTACCCAGAAGCATCAGTCACCTGGACAAATAATTCTGAGTACTCGTCCACACCACGTGAAGGTGGGCCAGTCTCAGTAATGACGTACCGTCTCTGAAGAGACTCTGACCCACCTGGTGTTGTCAGCAGGTGGGCCAGGAACCTCTGGGGGCCCATTCCAGAGGGAAGAGAGGAGGAAAAAAAAAAAAAAACTACCCGTGGTGCAGGTTGTAAAATAAAAAAAATCATAATAATAAAAAATAATAAATAAATAAATAAAAAATTTAAAAAAAATAATAAAAATAATAAATAATTTAAAAAAATAAATAAAATCAAAATCCGGTGACGTTGATAAAAATGCGATCCAAAGATGACTGGGATAAATTTGTTAAATCTTTAGAACGTGATATCACGGGCCCACAGAGAAGAAGTTTTAAAATTTTTAAGAAATTACAACTAGACACAAATGATCAAATAAAAACCAACTCCATCTCCCAAGAAAAATGGAAGCAACATTATTCCAAACTATGGTATAACCCAGGCACTAGGGAATTGGAAGATGAATCTGTGATAACCAAAGATGAAGAAAAAAATATAACAATGGAAGAACTAGAGTTAATATTACAAAAATCAAAAAACCGAAAAAGCCCAGGCATAGACAATTTGAATGTAGAACTATTTAAATATGGGGCACCTTACTAAAAAACGCACTACTAAAATTATTTAACATCATATGGCATAAGCAACAGATACCCAAAGATTGGGAAACAGGAATAGTAATCAATTTACACAAAAAAGGCTCCAGAAATAACCCTAACAACTACAGAGGGATAACACTGCTGCAAAGCTATACTCTAATATACTAAAGAATAAACTTAATAAATACCAGTGAACAATTCTTAGAAAAAGAAGAACAATGTGGGTTCAGAAAAGGGAAAAGCACAATAGATGCCATTTTCTCACTATAACAAATTTTGGAGAAAAGAAGAGAATTCAATCTACCAACATTTCTGCTCTTTATTGATTATGAAAATGCATATGACAATGTAAACTGGGAAAAACTTTGGCAGATTCTACGTGAAGAAAATATTCCAACCCAACTCCGGAAAGCGATCCAAAGCCTATATAAAAACTCAAAAGTCTGTATAAAATATTCTCATGGCCAACTATCAGACCCAATTAACACCAATAAAGGAATGAAACAAGGATGTGGACTATCACCAAATTTATTTAATATCTACATCAATAAAATTCTTAAAGAATGTAAACAAACAATTACCAACGGAATACAGTTGAACAACAGGAATAAAATCAAAACTATATTATATGCTGATGATCAAGTTATAATTGCAAAATCCGAAGATGAACGACAGATAGCAGAAAATGAACTTAATAAAATAAGTAAAAAGTACGAGATGAAAATCTTCACCTCAAAAACAAAATCAATGGGATTATGTGGAAAAAACATACAAAGAGTCAAAATTGTTATTGATGATAAAATAATAGAACAAATATCTGACTTCACCTATTTGGGAAATTTAATATCAAATGAAGGGAAAGACATCCACACTAAACTACAAAAATACAATAAAATGAATGGAACGATTAAACGCCACTTCGGAAAACAAATGACAACTGAAACAAAATTACGACTGCACAACATCACTTCAAAACCAGTCCTCTTCTACAGCTGTGAGACATGGGTCATAAATAAGAAATATGCACACAAACTAGAAGCAGCACAAATGAGATTTTTAAGACCCTTATCAGGCTTTACAAGACTAGGCCACCAAAGAAATTTAGATATCCGCGAGAAATTAAAAGTAGATAACATAGTAAATGTTATCTACTTTTAATTTCTTCAGGAAAAATGGATCAGCCACATAGAAAGAATGAACCCAGACTGGATCCCAAAATTAGCCTTTAACTACAAACCTACAGGCAAGAGAGATGTTGGTCGACCAAGACAATGATGGCGAGATCAAGACCACCTCCAGGAGCTACAACGGAACAGGTCTTAAAAGACCTAAGCCGGACCAAGTTCATGATGATGATGAATGACGTTGATAAAAAAAATAAATTTTGTCTGGGGACATAATCCAGAGGAAAAATTAC
The DNA here is from genome assembly GCF_048544385.1 of Mastigoproctus giganteus. Taxonomy (NCBI): domain Eukaryota; kingdom Metazoa; phylum Arthropoda; class Arachnida; order Uropygi; family Thelyphonidae; genus Mastigoproctus; species Mastigoproctus giganteus. Next base: position 132,736,267 of record NC_143578.1, read on the forward strand.
ACTTCTTGAGGATTTGCGTTTACATATTCAACAGTTATTAAAGGAGATCTAATCAGCTATTCATCAACAGGGCCATTGTGCTGTATCCTGTTGAGATCTGTCGACACTGGACGCTTTTGTTCCTGGGCGTGGAGCGAAAGGCGTTCAGTTTCGCCTGGAGCGAAAGCCTGTAAAATCTGATATGACTCCGAGCTTTGAAGCAGAAACGACTCCTGTCCAGGTTAAAAATTAGTAAGCGCATGATGAGGAAGTCTAAGATCATCATACAGGGAGCAATGAAACAGGATGTGGTCCCAACTTTCTGGTAATCCACACGGACAGAGGTCTGTTTGAGATAACTGAATCTAAAGAGACTCTCGATGATTCATTATCATTGATCCATGTCCTGTCAACAGGTAAGACGTGCATATATCCATGCAGAACCACAATTGAACACATTTATCCAGGAGAAATTAAACTTCTGCTATAAATTTTCTCGTTGTTTCACCAACGGGAGCTGTATCCCATTGGGACTGCCAGATATTAACTAACTCGTTCCACAGTCTCCTTCTTTCTCTTTTAGTCTCATCTTGAAGGCTGATTGTTATTCTCAGAAATGGTTATTCAGTCTCAATCTGTTTTTTTTTTTTTTTTCAGTCTGTATAAAAATCCCCTATAAGTAACCTGCCAGTCTTAAGTTAATGTTCCGAACAGTACCTGCAGAGCTTGCGTCGAGACTGTCCTACATGCGTTAACTATAGATCGCATAATGGTTCTCTGCAAGGAGGCCAGTTTACATTTGAAGTGATTGAGCTGTGCCCTGTGGAACCACGCACCGGCAGCATACGTGAACAGAGAGAGGAAAACTGCATTGTAGTAAATCCTTAAAGTTTTTCTACAGAGACCCCATTCAACACGAGACACCCTAACAATTGCAGCAGTAAATCTACGTATTTTAGATGATAAGTTTGTCAAGTTAGGAATAAAATTAAGACTGGAATCAATTACCACTCCTAGAAGTTTGTTCTCTTAGGGGGAGACGAACATTGTTGATCTTGACCAATGGAGTACAAGAGATATCCACCTTTGAGTCAAGAATCATCATCTTTGTTTTTGACAAGCTGATTTTAAACTTATTGGTAACAGTCCAATCGTAGAGATCCTGCAGAACAAAATTTGCGGTAGTTTCAAGAGCGGTCCTAGAGTTACCCCTGACCAAGATGGTGAGATCGTCCGCGTACGCTTTTGACGTTATCGAAAGATCGGGAGATCCACTACTGCAACACCATGTTCCATGTATAGAGCCCAGTGGGCACCCTCTAGATACTGATCTTGATACATGGCTATGTTTAGCCTTAACTATTATGATTCTATTGGCAAAGTAATTACGGATTAAAAAATAATGGTGTTTGGAGCACCTAGCCGAACACAGACCCTCGAGGACGCTCTCCCACCAAAGAGAGTCAAAGGCGTCCTCGAAGTCGATGAAAACAGCCAGGGCATATTTATGTACCGAGTTTTAAACTGAAGAGACAAAGTCCACAAGAGCATCCTCACGGGAACGTCTAGACAGAACCCATATTTACTCCTTGAAAGCATATTTTGTTCTACCAGTATGTTATTCAATCTAATGGCCATTAGTCGCTCTAGCAATTACCCAAATTATGCAGCAGGGCGATCGGCCTGTACGATCTAGCCGCTCCAGAAGGCTTATCCGGCTTTCTGATCAACTTAACGAGAGCGACCTTCTAAATTTCCTTCTGGAAAAAATTTTTTCCCCAAGGAATCTGTTGAATAAGTTTAGAAGAACATCAGGTTTGAATTTTACCACTCCAATAATAAAAAAAAATTTCTACAAGATCTAGTCCTGAGCACTTCTTGTGCATTAAATCTATAAGAGACAGACTGCAGTTCATCCAAATAAAAGGTTCAGTGGTAGTTGAGATTCATTATCCGGTCGAATTTTAGAATGAACAGCAGAGTCTGAGGCAGGGTCATCCAATGGAAAAAGTGCATCTAAGATTGCATTTGCTGAATCATGCCAGTTCAGTTGTTCCACGAAGTCAGCCACAATTGAGCCAAAGATGTTAGAATCTAAGGCCTTTCCTCTAACAATCTTGTATAGAAGATCTGTCAAGCCTTATATTGTCCTGTTCTACAGCAATCTATTAGTAATATATTGACACCTCCATAGCCAGGTGGGCAGGAGCAGCAGCAGTGCGTAGCACACGCTTCTTGATTAGACCGAGGTTCGAGCCCGTGACCACCAGATACGGAGGATGCGGAAAGGTCAGGGAATGAACATCGCATATCCCGGAGCAATATGGCCTTAGTTTCTAATGCTCCTAAAAACCAAACAACAAATAGAAATATATTTTTTTATTATCTAGTTTGGTTTTAAATGTAAGCATATGGCTGTAGAAGGTCGCTTATTTCAGTAATGCCCTGCCCAAGCCATCTATAGCGCTCCACTATACCAATTTAAGCAGAGGCTAAAGCAACTCCCATCTGATAGACAGGTTCATCAGCGAACCTTATGTGCCATAGAAACCTACCTAGAACATTCTGCAAAAGTCGCTCTGCTAAAGTCGAGGTACACTCATGTAAACCTACCTGACGTCCTACAAAGTACTTTTTACTTTTTTCTTTGCACGCAGGGATCACAAAGCAACCGCCATCATTTCCATTCAGCTGTAAGACAGAAACAATATTGAAAACCGAAATGAAATTTCTCTTAAATTGTCAGATACCTATAAAAAATTCTACAGCTACACTGAAACTTCTGTAATGACTACTAAAGTACTTCTAATAGAAATTAAAAAATCTCTACAATTCAACGCAGCCTATAAAAACTGAGAATCCTATAAGAATTAATAGCAACAGCATGCAGAGCTAACAAATCTCCAGATCTAGACGCAAATTTTGTGGACTTGTGGAATCAGTCACGACCACTGTTTCTAGATGAACTCCCAAGAGCACATAAACTTCCAAAACTGGCGTCCAATATCCTTCATAAACACAGATTTCGAAGTGATGTCCAAACTCATCAGTTGACTGAAATCCGTTCTACTTGTTGTGATCGATCACCATCAAACATACTGTATACCAGAAAGATGATACGACAAGGTTCATTTAATCCCGAGACCTAGTACGTTACTATGTCGCGGGATTAGTAACTCAGTTACCTCTTCGGGTACGTAACTCAGTTACGACACCCTGAAGCATTTACGATGTTTCTTTATGAGGTAGGTCATCATTAAAACAATCCGCTTGCTATACAAAAAAGCCAAATTCTGCTTCAAAACTGAACAATCAGCTTACCTGCACTTTTCCATACTCTACAGGAATAAAACAACGATGGCCGCTTTCTGAACAGCTCTACAATAAGCACAGAGTCATTCCTAGAAAAAAATGAAAATAACCAAATCAGCACATTCAGACATGATGTACGCAGTGAGAGAGAGAATGAATTTGAAACTATTAGCTGGTGACCAATAGTCTAGAATTGGAGAGCCAGAACCAACGTCTCTGCCCAATGAACATGGACCAACGAGGGACAAAGGTATCTGGGTGTGTGTATTCTGAATATGTCCTGAACTTCTCTCAAAAGAAGTGATCCGAATTGCTTAGCGGCTTCCTTGAAGTACTTGGAAAATGAAGATATGTGTATGCAACGTCCAAGAGGGAGGGTGCTAATTGGCAGCAAGTGTGATCTGGCAACCCTCAAAGTGTATTCCGTTCATTCATTTCCTTCGTCAAATGCAAGTAGTCATTATAGCCTTCCTTTATCCAAAACATATTAGGGCCACCCAGGAATTAACGTATATGCCTATGTGTATCATGTCCATAAATTTCGGGTATTCTGTAGTCGATTTGCCTGTTTTGCTGGATTAAAAACTTAAGTTTCGGGAGGCGGGGAGAGAACCGCCTGAAACCGACTAATTCAACCACGAAGTTAAAAACGCCTATGGAAGTTCTTCACCTGAATGACAGGTTTCGAATCCCGGGCCTTTTCTACCCAATGTAAGGAGGCCGGTGGTTATAACCATGCTATCCGCTCATACACATATCCTGCCGCCATGGATCGCCTTCTTGCAACAAGCACCTTCTCTAAGTGTTCGCCATCTCTTTTTGCCTACCAGGAACAGGCTAGGAATAAGGACCATTGGCGATATTTTGATACCACATCTAGTATGAAAAACTCAGAAGGCTTGCCAATGAAAGCTTTAAATGCAAAACTAATACACCAGCTATCTGACATCAACCATCGTACAGTCCCTTCCAGATATTTCAACAGCAAGTGGTAGTGAAAACGTTATGAAAACTTCACCTGTACCGACCTTTGTATTCATATCATTAGAAGCTACAGTATCTCTGTGGCCCTCGTGGGTAGCACAGTTGGTATAATCGCAGTGCTTGCACACCAGGTGGAAAAGGCCAGAGTTCGAACCCCATCAATAACGAAGAAGTTTATAGACCTTTTTCACAACTTGTCTGAGTTAGTCGGTAGCATGGTTTTTTCTCCCGGAAACTCTGGTTTTTCTTCCAGCAAACAGAAAAAGACCACAGAACACACGCAATTTGCAGACAATATACGCGGAGCAACATGGCCTTAGTCGCCAATGCTCCTAAAACCCAATAACGACCAACTAACCAACCAACCAACCAACCACCCTGTCACGATTTTTTCATAATTTACTTGGAAAGCTGTTTATACGCCTTTCTCCATACACCGAAAGCCGCCATCAAACTTCCAATGACATCTTCCGTACAGGACAAAATGTTCCAAATCCGATGTGGACATACACTGGATATGTGGCATAACATGCTCTCAACCCCAGTTGTTCTACACAAGTTTGGACTACATGCCTTAAACGTATGCCTGTTCTGCGCCATCCGAGGAACTTTACAACATATATAGCTGGCCAGTCCTGTAAACAGTAAAATGATCAAATACTCTTTGGATGCTGCAAGGCTCACCTACAACTGCACACACCAGGAGGATAACTGGTATTGCTTTACGCTGAACAGACAACGCGTTCTCAGTGACAGTATAGCGGTTTCGCCAATTGCCACTCGTTTGGAGAGGTCTAGGTTCGAGTTCCGTCAACGACTGCAGGAATTTCTAAAGTCCTCTTCAATCGAGGCTGTAGTTAGCCGATCTCCGTCAGGCGGAAGGAGTGGGTTCCTCGTGAGTCATTGCAAGTTTTTCAGCCCACACCTAAGCAAATCGGCCAGTGAATCACACTTTTATAGAAACGCATACGGGTTACGCCCAGGGATCATGAAAATAGTAGTAATAATAATAAATAATCAGACAGCACACTATATGCAACTTCCTATTTTATTTATTAAATCTGTTTGTTGCGGGGGGGTTGCTCAAGAGCAACCCCCCTGGACAACGGTAAGCTGGGGGGGGCGTAATATATACATTCAAAGGTTAAGGCAGGGACATGTGTCCGGCGGTTACATGGACCACATGTATGCTTAACCTGAAATGGTACAGGGTTTACAGTGTTTATTATTTTACATATTTTAAAGTTGTGGAATACCGAAGTGCCCCAAATTAAAGGATATTAATTTATCAAAAGTGCTGTAAAAATATAAAGAATTGAAACAGTCCATCACCGGTTGTTGCCCATGGTATCTCTTCAATGTTCACTGTCTTAGTGCTCACAGTCTTTGGAGTAAAAGATGCCAAGAGAGGGGACCAGTGACGTCTCCACTTTATTTTATTTTAAATTCATCGATTTAGATTTGTTTTGTTTGTCTTAATTTACCTTATAAAATAAGTTAAAAGTAAAGTGACTTTAAAAAATGCTCAGTGTAACCAAGTTCTGCTCATATAATTGGGTAATAGTAACATAGAATTCTCCTTTATGTCGTGACTGTAATCTTAGAGATACTCATTTTGTTATTATAACTTACAATTATTTATTTACTCACTGGCATTATTGAAAATTAGAAATGACCAATGAGAAATGAAATACATTAGCCATAATTATGAGAGCATCCTTGGACTCAGGGGAGGTCCCCACGGACTGGAGATGTGCAAATGTATCCTCAATTCACAAATGGGGATCGAAGGGTGACACGAGTAATTACAGACCAGTTAGTTTAACATCTGTTCCGGTTAAGATAATGGAGTCACTGGTTAATGATGCATTGCAGGATCATCTAGACAAGACTGCAGCAATAATTCAGACACAGCATGGGTTTGTTAAAGTCTTGTCTGACAAATTTGGTAGGATATTATGATGTGGTTACAAAGGAACTGGATGCAAAAAATAATTTTGATATCATATATTTGGATTTCAGGAAAGCTTTTGACACTGTTGCGCATGGAAGACTATTGTACAGATTGGAGCAGAATGGTATTAAGGGTAAGTTGCTACAATGGATAAAAGGATGGTTCAATGGGAGAAGACAGAGGGTGGTAATTAATGGGTGCTGCTCTTCGTGGACTAATGTTATTAGTGGAGTCCCACAGGGTTCGGTGTTGGGTCCTCTGTTGTTTTGTATATTTATCAATGATACTGATGAAGGTATATCAGGCTTAGTGTCGAAGTTTGCAGATGATACAAAGATTGGCGGGGTTGTTAATGACAGTAATGGCAGTGTGCTACTGCAACAGGATCTAGATAATTTGGGCAGATGGGCTAAGAAGTGGCAACTGAAGTTTAACCTTGACAAATGCAAAGTACTGCATAAGGATAGAAGTAACCCCAGAGAAACGTACGAACTGTGTGGTACTACACTTAAGATGGTAGAAAATGAAAAAGACTTGGGAGTAATTGTGCAGTCAGATATGAAGTTTTCTGAGCAATGCAGACAGGCTGCCAGGGCAGGTCATGGGGTTTTGTCAATGATATATAGGAATTTTGCTAGCAGAGAAAAGGAGGTGATTGTCCCTCTGTATAAGGCAATGGTCAGGCCACGCCTTGAGTACTGCGTACAGGTCTGGAGGCCTCATTTTAGGAAGGATGTAGATTTGCTTGAGCATGTACAGAGAAGGGCAACAAGATTGGTGAGGGGAATGAAGGGATCCTCTTACCAAGAGAGGCTTAAGTTCTGCAAATTGCAGTGGCTGAAGACTAGGCACCTGCGCTGTGATCTGATTCAGGTGTATAAGGCCTTGAATGGGTTGAGCATGCTGAATTCTGATGGGATCCTTCCACTTGTTCAGATTACGAACCTAAGGGGGCATAAATTCAAATTAAGAAAAGACAGATGTAGAATAGATGTGCGGAAATTTGCCTTGACCAGCGGGTGGTTAATTGCTGGAACAAACTTCCATCTGTCGTTGTGGAAATTGATAGGTTAAATAAAATTAAGGAGGAACTGGACAAACATTTAGTGGGATTTGTTTTGTAAATTTTTTTTTTTTTTTTTTTTTTTTTTGGCTGATGCTGCATAAGCTCATACACTTGCTTTCTTGCATCACATGCCGCTACTGATACAACTGCTACTGCTACTGCTACTACTACTACTGCTACTGCTACTATCTTATAACTGATCCTTTGTAAAAAAAAATTATGATTGTAATTTAGAACTGCTCAATGCAAATCTAATTAGTAACCTTCACCTTTTTAATTTTATCTCTGTTCCCAAACAGCACGGTCGGATGATGGGTATCGGCAAGATACCCGAAACGTCACTCTATTGTATATATTAGTTTAGGCTATGCTTAATAAAATATATATTAAAAACTCCACGTGGTAAAAGAGTGGTTAATTATGCATATTAATAATTCTTCATGCCTTTATATATTATTATTATTATTATTATTATTATTATTATTATTATTATTATTATCCATGTGATGCAAGGAAGCCTGAGGCTTTTGCTCCCAGCTGAAAAAAAAAAAAAAAAAAATTCTGAATTACCCTGAGAGAGAGAGAGAGGGGGGGGGAATCACCAAGAAAGAGAAGAATGATGATATCCAGCTCAGGGCCCTGGGTGTGCCAAGCCCTTACTCACCAGATGTGAGCCCCTGGGGTTAAGATGTAAACAGATGTTATTATAATTTGAGGGGAAAAATGTGAGCAGAAACTGTAAGTGGTACAGTACATAATACTACCGAAATGTTTCAATGTGTTTTTTGCCTTCTTCTGTGCTTAAATTACTTTTATTTTCATAGGATGTAAACATATTTGTGTATCTTTAAAATGTATTTGCAAGATAAAGGCTAATTTTTTTTTATTGAAAAAAAAAATAAATAATAATAACTATCTATCTATTTTAATAATAATTATAATAAACTTTTATATAAACCTTTTATTATACAAGCCTTTATCATACAAATACCGCTGACATCCGTGATTAATAATATAATAATAATAATAATAATTTAATGTCCGTAATCGTTTTTTGTTGTCGAATGACGTCTGTGAAATTTCTCTGAATTGTTTCTGTATTTGGAACACTAGGGGTTGCTCGAACCGCGTAAACAGTGGTACAAGAATGACGTAGTTAATTTTGTGCAGCAATAAATGTGATTACTGTTTTGTGTAGTTTTAATAAACTACACATATACTAGTGTAGTATATGGATAAAACAGGTTTCTTCAGACTTCTTTTTATCAAGAGATAGGCAGGTATGTCTTAGTAAAATTATTTGTAATATTAATTTGGCTATATAATCGTTAACGAGACAGCTCTACGCCTACGAAATTAAGCTTTCGTTTGGAATGGTTAATAAGTTAGTAACGAAACAAGGATTGGTAATTAGTAATCATTTGTGGACTGCACAACCAAAATTTGTTTTTGAGATTAAAACAAAAAAAAAAATATATATATATATATATTTATTTATTTATTTTTAAATTTTATTTCATGTTATTATTGTTAACATATGTACATCAGATAGGAAATATTTTAATATACAGTATTACGAAACCAAAATAAAAAAAGGCTCATTTTTAGAGACACTTTTTGGGCTTAGTGAAATATTGTGTGTGGTTATGAGTTATTTAATGATATCATTCCAGTTTATTATCAGTCGTTTTTATTCAGTTATCATTTTTTATATTATTAAAACTAATTATTAGTGATCCCATGCCAGTTGATACTATTTTAAGATTACTGTACTTTCTCCACACAAAATAACTGTTTTAGTAATTGTTTCTTACAACTGTTTAGTGTAGTAATACTAAAAACAACTGTTGTGCATAAATAATAAGGGATGCATTTATAAAGATGGGTTCCCAAATATGCTAGACATTTTTGACATCACGACTACAGACGCTTCCAAGTTGCGATTATTTCGCATGCATAGAACCAGAGCTACTATGCATGCTATGTCTATTTTCAACCTCCCCTCCCCCCCCTCCGCTTCCCTGACTCGCGAATTGCACCATAAGAAGATGGCTTTTAGGTGGTTAATGTGAATTGTGGAACTGACAAGCTTAATTGAATTTGTAATGCTATCATCCGTCAGAGCTGCTTGACGACCACCACTTGGCAAGGAACGTATGCAGTAAGCACCTAGAAATATAAAGCTACAGAACAGTTTTCATGTGGCAAATTTCACTGTGATGGGCGATATAAGCCTCTCCGTTTTGGAGTTATTTTTAACCTTTGAAAATAAAAATTGAATAAATCGCAAACGTACCAGCATTTCCACAAATAGACATACAGTAAACTTCCATGTTAACGAATCCCATACGTTCCTGAGAAATACTTCATAGATCGGAAGCAATTTTTCCATAAATACGTGCAATAATCAAGTCGAAGTATAGCAACTCCCAGGAGAATGAGAGAAACAGTCGTTATATCGAAAGACGTTATATCTATAGTTCATAAAATCCTCAAAAGAACAAAGAAAAGTTTGAACATTTAATAATGAAATTCTAGTAATCCAATATGGTATAATTTGGATTACTAGAATTCAGAATATGTCTACAGTATATTATAAGAAAATGAAGATTGTACATCTTGCATTGATTGTACGGGGTAGTAAAATGAATTTGTAAATTATGTATATACAGTAATTACTGTATACTGTAATACATGTGCAGTGTTTATGTATATGTGTAAACACATATAACATATACTGTATACGAAGGCTCAACCACAGACGGGGAATTGGTTTCAGACTTAAAATAATCTGTCAAAATGCGCTGTTTCAGTGGTTGAGCTTGAATTAAAAAAAAAAAAAAAATTAAAGAAACTTTAGTACTTTATTTGATATACAATATATAATACATATTACATATGCATTATATATTGTATAATACATATAATATGTAATATGTGGTGAGCGTGTAGGTACGTGTTTATGTACTTGTTTGTGCATGTGTCTATATATATATATATATATGATCAAATTAATTAAAAAATTAAATAGAGAAATAAAAATTGGCTTAATTTCTAAATTATTTTAGGAACTTTGCTTCAACACTACCCTTTTCTTCTTTATCCCCCCCCCCTTATATTTTTCTGTTATTGTTATTTTATTTGGTTCAGTTCATTTTCACTCTACTGGTTTGAAATGCTACTGGCAATATCCTGTTTTAATATATATATATATATATATATATATTTGTATATCCGTCTGCTTATATATATTGCATATATAAATAGCATTATCCGTCTGCTTTTTTTTGTTAGTATAGCAATTATTGTCTTTTGTGCCTATATTCAACATGGCATTAATGAACTTCATTAATGACATCATTTTTTTTTTTTTGCTATTACTACATTTACCACGTTTATAATACGCAAGGAATTTTTAGTTTAATTTAATGAAATCTTTTTAAAAGTTTTCATTTTTTCTGAAACATCTAAAAAAGGTTGAAGACGCCAAAATAAGCAAATATAGTACATAAGCGTGCAGGTTTCCATTGCTTCATAAACACTGCAAAAAAAAAAATAATAATAATAAAATAAGTAAATAAACAACTATTGTAACACACAAACACACTCCTCTACCGGTGCAGGTGATGTTTGTTTCGAATCTTTGAAGGAGCATAGGCCACTCTTTTTAACTCAATGTATAGCTATTTTTCGTTACCTTTGCAGGCTTTCCCCAGTTTTTATTTATTATTATTTTTTTTAATTCAACGTTATTCGTTCTTTCCTTTTTGACACAGTAATGAGTGTCTTTTGTGTATGCTTGTGTTGAACATGGCATCAATAACTTTCATTAGTGATAGTATCATAATTATCTCTTTCTTTTCCGCAAGTTTTTTTTTTTTTTCTTTTCCCATCTCGCAACCGCTACTGATACCAGGTGCGTGGATTTGTTGTTATTGCCGGTTATTATTGATCAAAACACTCTCTGACTATCCTGTGTTCAGGAAGGATCGCAGCTTTCCGGAGTTCCTTGAAGGCGTTCTCTATTGCTGTAGGCCCTCCTTGTGGTTGACACGGTAATAAGGATTATTATTATTATTTCTCCGTGATGGGTGGGTTTCACCCCGTGACCGGTACCAAGTGCACGAGGTGGCTATTATGTCCGACTATTATTACTGTTGGTCGAGGAACTCTCTGACTATCCAACAGGCGTTCAAGATTGCGACTTTTTGCAGATTCTTGTAGATGTTCTCTGGAAGACCTATTGATGCTAGGCTCTTGTGTAGGGTCTTTGGCTCCACACTGGTGGTTGACACGATGATCGGGATGGTCGTTACCCGTTACATATGGCACATCTCTTTGATCTCCTGTCTTAGGTCTGTGTACTTCCTGATCTTTTCCTCTGGAGGTTGCCAGTGTTGCATGCACATTTATGACTTTAACTGTATTCTCTCCGTTGAGCTTTGCTTTGAGCAGGCATCTGAGTCTCTGAAGGTATTTTTCGTAAGACAGTCTTTGATCTTGTGCTCTAACTGCTGTGCCTGCATAATCCCCAGGTATTTGTAGGTCTCCTTCCCTGTCATGGCTTCGTTCTCTTTACTTGTCTTCAGCCGGTAGTTTCGGTTGACTAATTTACCCCCATGCAATCCGTGGGGCTCATTTGTCTAGTCCAAATTTCATTCTGATATCACTACTGAATTCTTTCGTGATCCGAAGTGACTGCTGGAGTTGCTTCTCGATTGCGCTGCAGAGCTTGATGTCATCCATGCACATCAGGTGGAAAAGGGTGTACAAGTTTTTCCTTCCTTCTTTGAGTGTATATCCATATTTGCTGTTGTTGAGCATAGTCGATAGCAGGTTGAGTGCTAGACTGAACCACAGTAGGATCAGGACATCTCCCTGGAAGATACCTCTCCTGATGGGGATTGGTTTGGTTATGATATTCTCGACCTTGATGGTAGTACTCCACTTCGCCATGGTTGCTTCTAGGAAGTTTATCACAGTTGGATTGATTTTGTAGATCTTCAGCGTCTGTGTTAGCCAACCATGAGGCACGGAGTCGAGGCCTTGCTGTAATCGATGTTGTCCGCGTACAGATTGTGTTGCTTCTTTTTGTTGGCTTGCTCTATAACTGTGGCATCAATGGTCAATTGCTCCTTGCATACTTTGCTCGTCCCTTTCTGCTGTTCGGCCATGATGTTCTGTGTCTCCAAGTTGTCTGATATCTTCTTAGTTATTCAGCTGGTCAGGATTTTGTACATCGTTGGCAGGTAGGTGATCGACCTGTATTTCGCTGGGATTCTTGTGTCTTGGTCCTTAGCCTTCAGGTATGCCATCCCTTGAGCAAGAAACACCAGGATTACCTCTAGGTGACTTATGAACTGGGTGAACTGCTCTGCCTATGCCAACTTATGAACTGGGTGAACTGCTCTGCCTATGCCAATCTACCAAGCCATAAGGAAGATAGACAAATGGCACATACATCACTCAACCTTAACATGGCTGGCTAATAAAAGTAATAGAATCAAACTCTATACCTCAAACTAGAATAACTCCAACAGCTACTCTGGTTCACCGAAGAGTTCAGCACTGACATCAGGATACAATTCGGCTTAGACAGATTCAAGATCCGCGGATTACATCAAGGACATCCAGCCAGACTAAACTACCAGCTGAAGACCATTGAAGAGATTGAGGCTATGGCAGAGGGAGACCTACAAATATCCGGTGATGATGTAGGCCCACCAGTTAGAACAAAAGAGTTCAAAGCCCGCCTGACTGAGAAATACCGTCAGAGACCGAGAAGCCTGCTAAAGTCAAATCTGAATAGTGGGAACATGGTCACAGCCATAAACACTTATTCAGTCCCAGTACTCCTTCAGGATCATAGATTGGATCAGCACCGAGCTGGATGAGATTATGATATCGATCAGGATAATTATGAGAAAGAGCCGCGAAGAGACCCAAGTCTGCCATTGAAAGACTGGCCTTAGCTCGGAAAAAAGGAGGGAAGGGACTGACTGACCTTATTGAACAAGAGAAGAAGGCGATTGAGAACTTGCGGAATTACTTCTAGGAAAACTCAGCACCAATCTACCAAGCCAAAAGAAAGATAGACAAACGGCACACAACACTCAATCTCACCAAAGAGACCACACTCACACAGATAGAAGAAACAAAGACAGAAAGATGGGCGAAGAAGACACTCCATGGCAGACAATGACATGAGACTGCAGTGCGACTACAATGACTTCCAACAAGACTACAATGATAAGATGGCTTCCAATGCATAGTTCATTAACGGGAAGCTCTTCTCCAAGACAGAAGGATTCAATCTCACTATTCAAGATCAGATAACACCAGGAAATACATCGCAAAGAACCAACGGAGTAACAGGTGGCACATGTCGACGATGCCACCTGGCCCCAGAAACAACCCATCACATCACCGCGAGATGCAGTGATCACACAGACGGGGTACACTTACAGACACGACCAGATGGCAAAGATAATACATCAGAAGCTGTCGCAAAAATACCAATTGACCAAATAAGTGTACCGTATTACAAGTATGAACTTCAGGCCGTACTAGAGACCCCTACTCACAAACTATATTGGGACAGTGCTATAATAAAACGGACAAGTCGATCCTGCACAACAGACCAGACATAACCCTCATCGACAAGAAGGAAATGCCTACTCAGCTGATTAACATAGCGGTGCCCAACACCAGCAACCTCCAGAAAACCTGGAGGTTGCTGGTGTTGGGAAAATATCAGGAAATATACAGACCTAAGGCAGGAAGCCAAAGGAATGTGGCAGATGAAACAAGTAATGGCCATCCGATTGACTGTGTCAACCATCGGCATGGTGCCAGAGATCCTTTATAAGAACCTAGCAGCAATAGGTTTCCCAGAGAACGCTTACATGGATCTCCGGAAAGCCGCAATTATTATTATTATTATTATTAGCCATATGGTGCAAGGAAGCCTGAGGCTTATGCTGCACCAGCCAAAAAAAAAAAAAAAATTTCCCAAGTTACCCTGTGAGTGAGGGGGGGAGAGAGGGAGAGGAAGAGAGAGGAGACAGAGAGAGAGTCAGAAATAGAAGGGAATCACTAAGAAAGAGAAGAATGATGATATCCAGCTCAGGACCCTGGGTGTGCCAAGTCCATACTCACCGGATGTGAGCCCCTGGGGTTAATTCTGAACACCTGTAGAACAGTAAGAGAGTTCCTCGACAAAAAGTAATAAGATCTGACTGTAAATTGTAACCGAACACAACCAACCACTCCATGCACTCGATACCAGTACCCGGAACGGGGCAGAAAAAAAATCCCATAAAGGAGAAAAACATTTTTTTTTTTATAATAATAATAATAATCGAAATGAAGCATCGAAATGAATACGTTAATCGTGCGAACATACTATGAAGTAACCAATCTAGAGACCGATATGACAGTGTGCAGGACGAGACTACTGCTGGTTGGAACGATTCCGACTGTTCACGTTACCGAATAGCGAATAGCGGGCTAGAGAAGAACCATTGTCACGAAGAACCTAATAGCTCTTGCAATCTTGGAAAAAATCAAGCAAGATGTGAGCGACCAGCTACAAAGAACAAAAAATATGGACATCATCGAACCAAAAGACGGAGAGCAAGAAAAAATACAACCCAGAGCAGCTGAAATGCAAACGGACAAGGTCATGATATCCAGAATAGAAGACGAGTAGAAGAAGGCCATAACAGAATTTGAGGAATTGACCCCACAAAGACGCACGTTTTACCGAAGCACAGACCCAACAGAATCCTGTGGCAAGTCACAGACCACCTCAATCGGTAAATAATTCCACATTACCTCAACAACAACGGTGCGACGCTGGAGGCCGTCTACACAGCCGTGT
Organism: Mastigoproctus giganteus; assembly: GCF_048544385.1. Lineage (NCBI taxonomy): Eukaryota > Metazoa > Arthropoda > Arachnida > Uropygi > Thelyphonidae > Mastigoproctus > Mastigoproctus giganteus. The sequence goes on from NC_143578.1 coordinate 132,751,444, forward strand.
ACTGTGCTGCCGTAGCAGCCACTTAGATCAAAAAATGGAAGAGAAACGAGAGACCAGCAGCAAAAGAAACAAAAAAAAAAAAAAAAAAAAAAAAACAAGTAACCTCCAGGCTTGGGAAAGAAAGCTTCAGCAGAAGATAGAACTGAGTCAAGATAGGCCAATTGACCCAGTATCAACGGGGTAATGGGAGTAAAAAGTTGGTTGGAAAGCATTCATAAGAAAGTCAACCCCCTTTACATCATTGTTTTTGTTAATTTCTCATATCTCTGTGTGATACACCGAATTGTCTTTTACTTCGAAGAAGAAGAACTCTTTATTGCACACAAAAGGCACACGCACACAATATCCTTCACGGCTACAAGCCAGGGGTTTACAGTAAAGGCTAATACAATGCAATTAACAAGGATGAGATAGGAGAAAAAAAAACTAATATATTACTAATGATACAAGTGTAGGATTAAACATTGGAGAAAAAATGACAAATTTACATATGAAAATATATACACAACAGCATGTTATCAAATTAAATTATTCTCCAAGGAGCAGCCCTTTTACAGTGCTGGAGTCATCTGAGCAGGCGCAGAAACCTGGAACAATGTAGTGATGGATCCATGGCAGTGATGGACAAGTCCTCGGGAGCAGATTCTAATGTCCTGTGACGTGGTCCTGAGAAGAAAGTCGATGGAGTAAGTTCTGCCTATATTTTCTTATCGACTGCGAACTTGTAGAGATTGCCGTCCAAGGAGTATATGAACTGAAGCATTTGCACTGCTAAGAACCGATCGGATAACTTTAACCTGTTTGGGTGTGGTCTGAAGGACTGGATTGGCCCGAAGGCTTGGTACTGGGATTCTCCATCCGCAGTTAACCCAGAAGTCTGGTTCCGAAATGATGCCAACCATCATTTTTACTGCAAAGACGAGTCTTCTCTCATGGATAATGGCAGGAAGACGTCTCATGTTTAGAGCTGCCGCCAAATTAATTGTCATACACAAAATTATTACATACGGCAAAATGTCCTGGACTAACTAATCTGAACTGTCATCATGACAGTTCGATGATACATCGAACTGTCATGCACCGAATTGTCGTATAAAGCGAATTGACATACACCGAACTGGCATTCAACGAATTGATGTGGACTCTTCGAAGAGTGATGAGAAGCCACCATTTTTTCTGGGTTCTCTTTATACTCCGGGACGACTACTCGGTTATAGGAGTTCAGAAGATAAAGAAACACCACCATATTTAGCAATCACGCGGGCTCACCACAGCCACCCAAAGCACGTGGGCCTCGAGAAATCCATCAGCGTCATTACACCGCTTACAAAATAAACGAAATAAGAAGTAACGAAATAAGAAGAAAGTTCTTCTGTCGTTTACGAAATAAGGATTCTTTTTGCAGTAAATTCCGTTCTTTCAGCCTAGATCCCAAAAGCTCTGCCTGTGCATTAGATTTATATCACGCACAAGATCATTTAATTCACTTTAAATCATAAGATGATTGTTGTTTAGATCTAGGCATTCGTATTCTGATTCCAAGCTCTTATGTGCTATTTCCATTGGGCCGTCTGTGTTTCTTCTAAAGACCAGGTTTTCGAAGTTAGAAGAACAGACATTTCATCACTGTGACTGATTAATTTAATGTCTGCTGTGATATTCAGATAATCATTTTTTTTAATCTTTCTATTTCTGTCCTTCAATTTGAGTTATGCAAAAACAGCAGTCGTTGTTGTGATTAGGTGACTTCCTCCACATCATAGGAACAGCGAATGGCAGTGATACTTTACATTTATATTTTAACCAGCCTCTGAGACGCGAAGCACAATTAGAGCATTATATGAGGATCCCACTTCTTGTCCTGATCAGATAAGTTGCAGCCAAAATAAAGTTCATATGCTTTCATTAATAGCGGCTTTATAGACGCCTGTGAAATTTAATTGTGTAATCACTCCACACATAACAAAATACCGAGCATCTCTGAAGAAACGATTGACGTTTGCCAGCTGTGGCAAACGTCAATCGATGACTGTGAATAGTTTTAAATGCCCAAGGGATCACGCTTTGAATATGTTTTTGCTTGAATAATAAATTCTCATGTTTTACGTGATTCATGATCCAAACTTACCAGTTCCAGCTCAATACATCATAAAATATAGGCATTCAAAAGTGTTGCGTCTTTTCTTGATGATCCTCTCTGCGCTTTTTAACGCTCCCCTCATCAATTTCGCTGAGGGTCTTGATTTTCCGCTACGAAACTCTACATCGAACTTGCTGGGGCAGTTATCGAATACATCTTCTTTTATCAAATGCTGCTTCGTCTTCTTCTTAGTATAATATTACTGAGGCCAAATAATGCAAGGAAACGGACTTTTTTTCTGCATCAAGCAAAAAAAAAAAAAAAGAAAAAAAATAATAATAATAAGCAAATAAATAAAAATAACCATAAAAGAGAATATTCATACTATTCTCTTTTCCGCTTAATCATATTCACAGCCTCTGCCACTTGGAAGGCAACTTTTTCCAGTGTTCGACAACCCGCTTCTGATAGGTGAGCTTCCTGAGATGCAGTCTTCTGCTGTTTCCTCAGAATTTATATTTGTCTTTTGGTTAATTTCTCACCTACGAGGGAGAACGCCTTCCTCATTTATTTTATTCAATCCCTTCAGCGGCTTATTCACCTCAGTCAAAACTCCTCGTAGACTTTGACACTTACACTTTCTTATGTGCATCAATTTTTTGCACTCATCACTAATCTACTTGCCCTTCTTTGAACCCTCTCTAGAAGTTCTGTCTTTTTTTATTTGACGTGTCCAGACATAAGTACAATATTCCAAATGCGGTCTAAACATCACCTTATATAAAGAGAGAAGGACTTTCTTCTCTTGTCTAGGTCTTGTTTTAAAATTGATTAATATTCACCATAAGAATTACCAATTTCACCAGCAACTTCGCGGATAGTTAAACGTCAGTATCACTCCTGATAAGACCAAGAACACGAGAGATTGAATCATTCATTCATTTGAATGATTGAATTAATTTCGATTCCAGACCGTTATGTGCTATCTTAAATAGCTATCGAGGACTTCCAGAATTTCTATATTAACTAATGATTCAAATATCTCAATCAACTGTTTAACTTTTGACATTGCTAATCTTTTTTCTACCCATTTTTCGAAACTTTGTTCTCCCGAACAACCACGTTCAATTTCCTTTTATCCGTTTGAATCTAGTGCCAGTGACTGCTTTGGTCGATTAGTTCTCACTTCTGATGATATTCGTTTCTCAACTTAAAGATTTCACTGCTCCCGATACCCTCCTTGCTCTTTTCTTCAATAAAGCAATCTCTAGCTACAATTCTTACAAATATCTTCAATTATTGTCTTCTTCGTGGTTGTTACCCTTCCGCGCTCAAAGAGGTCTATATTATCTCGATATATATGGTGAGAAACCACATGGTGAGAAAGCTATGCCTGGCAATTATCGACCTATTACTATACTGAATGCAGTTGAGAAAATTTTGAACTTCTACTTTATAAATATCTTAGTTTCTACCTTCATCCTTTTATCAATATTCATCAGTGTGTTCTTTTCTTCTCAGAAAATCAACTGTTTCAAATCTGGTCTTGTTCTCCCGTTTCCTACAGACTAATTTGGACAAAGGAAATCAAATTGATTCGCTGTTCCTTGGTATTTCGCATGCATTTGACTGTATTCATATCGTTCTTTTCTACTCTTCAAGCTTTCATCTTATGGGCTACGACTCCCTTTATTGGATTTTCATGATCCACTGCTTAGAAATTGTGAACTATTCCTAATAATCGATGGTACTTCAACTCCGTTTACTGTTTCGCAAGATGTTCCTCAAAGCTCGCTATTGTGTCCTCTTTTCTTTGTTGTTTATATTAATGATATGTCAACTTTATTTCAATCGGTTAATGTTGAGTGGCAACTCTATGCAGATGATATTAAACTTTACAAAGTTATCTGTTCTTCAACTGATAGAGATGGACTCCAGTCCTGTCTTGATACTATCTCAGTATGGCTCATAAAAAATAACTTGTTTCCAAACCTATTAAAATGTAAATTATGTCTCTTTCGCTGGAATCGTTTACTGATTATTATATTGGAAACTGCCTAATTGCAAGTACTGATACATTCAAGGACTTTGGTGATCTATTCCCATCTGATCTTCATTCATTTTTCCATGTCGATCACATAATATCTCAGACTTCCAAACTTGTTATATTATTTGGTCGACTTAAGCGTTTTTCCTCGAGCGATAAAGTATAATCCTTCTCTATAAGCAGCTTATACTTCCCATTTTTGATTATTGTGTTATATTATTTGCTCCCCACAACAGGAATATCGTTCTCACACACTTGGGTGAGTTCAAATCAAGTTCATTGAATTCTTATTGTACTTATGTAGTACTTATGTTTTCGAAAATCGCCTTGCCTTACACGTCGAAACTATGGAGCTCTTTGTCGTTGGTTCAGAATCGTTCCTCTTCACCCCAGACGACAACTCCATGACTCTCTTTTTGTCTACAAAAACATAAACTCTATTATCGATTCTCCATCTCTTCTTGAACAAATACCTTTCATTACGCCCCGCTCGAATTCTCGTTATAAAACCAAAACTAATATTTTACTGCCTGCCCCTCGTACTCAACACTTGGTAGTCTTCTATTCGTTTTCCTTCAGGTATTGAATAACCACAACATTGATTTTTCATTTAAACCATCGGTGTTTAAGAAATTGTTCTTTACTGTTTTGGTCATCCGATTTTTGTATCTATTTTAATATTAGAGACTGCTTTGTATTGATTCTCTGTAGTGCTCAGCTTTCTCATCATTATCTATGGTCTGCGTACCCGAGGAGTTCGTAAATTATTTTTTAAGTTGAAAGGCGACCAGAGCAAGGAATGTCTTCGACAGAAAAGAAGCCCTCTATTTTGCGAAAGTTGTCCAATGACTCATCTCCGAAAGCTGCTTTTAACATTTTGTGGGTGTCACTTGCACTTTATCCTAATTTGAAACAAAATTTTGTGCAATTTTAGTGCTCCGAAAAATCACTTATTTTAAAACGCGACGAAACACAAAACATCTTCCATTTAATGCGTTGCTAATTCAGATTGATACAGATAAAACGAGTAATTAATGCATTAATATGTCTAGATGATTCACCGAATATGTGGCAAGTCACAGCTGGCAGCGATTCCGCAATTTAAAAATATAAAGTCAGTCCCCCAGAACATTTTGATCATGCCTTATAAAAGTATCTCTTGTTTTTCAGTAATAAGTAAATAACATTGTGTAAAATTACATCCTTTATTTTCGCATGTCATATATTACACCATTTTTTACATTAATAAAAATAAGTAAACCACGATAAAACTGTTTATCACCTTGACTAAGCTGTTCTAAGCATGGTTATTAGAATAGAATTAATAATATAATTGAAGCCGTCAGTCATAATTTATTGCACTCCCTAAGTCCCTCAAGCATTTTTCCACACATGTTTGATGAGCTTCTCTGCATCTTAACATGGTTGATCTATTGCTTGATAGATGGCAGCACTCAACGAATGTAGCAATACAGGAACTGATATAACAACCTAAAGGAAACAAATTTTTTTTTTATAATGCTCGCTGTATTATGCCAAATTATTTACAAATGTAATTAAAATAAATAAGCAAGTTACTTTGAGTCATATTTTAATTTTTAATTTTAAAACTTAAAATTAAATACTCCAATTGAGTTTTTTTTTTTGTGAGTCACCAAGGAATTTGATGTGGGCTTCCAAGTTTTAAGATTACCAAAATATTTTATATACTGTACATTCTATACACAATATATATAATATAATAATCGTTTATAGGTTTTTCACTTTCTGCATTATTTTTAATTGAGTTTTTCGCAATCTTTCCCAAACAACAACGTATAATAATATTCTTTTTTTTTTTTTTTTTATTTCTTTTTTTTTTTGTAATATCAAAATGTATAGGATAATATAAAGTTAGCTTAAACTGTTCTTAAGTCAATAACTTCGTGCATTTTGAACGAGAACTTTTTATTTGTGACTAACGGTTATTACTGGGAAAGTAATGATTATAACAAAAAATAGGTCAGAATCCTGAAGAAACTACAAAAATGATGGGATTTTTTTTTTTTTTTTTTTTTTTTATCAATGAAAAGCACGAAAGATATTAGAACCTGTAGTACTTAGTACCATGCATGGATTGAATGTCAAGAAAGCTGAGGATTAGTTTCGAAGATTAGACTGATATTAGATTAGAAAATTAGACTGATATTAGATTCGAAGGTTAGTCTAAACATATTAGATTTGAATTTCCGTAGGTTGTAATTTTAAGGAAATATATACGAAAGAAGGTAGTTTCCGAAAACACAGGGAGAGGGTATAAATGAGGGAGATAAAAAATGGCTCTTGAATGAGTGCTTATTGCTTGTGGCACGTGTTTGGACTGGTTTGGAAGAGAGTGGAGGAATTAGAGATGCCAATTCAGAGCAACAGTGCCATAGAAAAGGTATGGGGCAGAAAATTATTATTATTATTATTATTATTATATTATCGCTTATATTATTTCTCTCTGATTGGAGTAGGCTACTTATCTGATTGACATAGCAGTGCCCAGTACTGCTATGTCAATCAGATAGGTAATCTTTCCCTTCTTGTCCACAAGGGTTATGTCCGGTCAGTTGTGTGGGATTACTATTATTTTCATTATTGCTCTTTTATATTATTTCTCCCTGATTGGGGGTTCCACCTCGTGACGGGTATTGCTACCAAGTACACAGGGCGTTTGTTGTTATGTCTGGTGTTACTGTTGGTCGAGGAACTCTCTGACTATCCTAAATTCAGAATTGCGACTTTCTGGAGTTCCTTGTAGGTGTTCGCTGGGAGACTTACACCCATGAGCCAAAACATTATGACCACCTACCTAATATGATGTTGGTCCTCCACGTGCAGCCAAAACAGCTCGTACCCGGCGAGGCATGGACGCTACAAGATTTCTAAATGTGTCTTGTGGTATCTGGTACTAACATGTAACCAGCAGATCCTTTAACTCCTGTGAGGTCCGTGGTTGAGACGCCGCAGATCAGAGTTTCTGTTCCAACACAAACTACCAATGCTCAATGGGATTGATGTGTGAAAACCTTGGAGGTCAGGGCAATACCTGGAAGTCTTCTTCATGTTCTGCGAACCAGTCTCGAACAATCTGGGCTGTGTGGCATGGCTCATTATCCTGCTGAAAGACGGCACCGCCAGAGGGGAAGACCGTTGCCATGAAAGGGTGTACCTGGTCAGCAATGATGTTTAGGTAAGTGTAAAGTGTATTTAGGGTCAAACGGCACCAGAGGTTTCTCCCATCTGCGCATAGTTTACTTTGTGTTATGATACAGTTCACGGTAAAGGCCAGAGATTTAAAAGTGTATGGATCTTGAAATGTGTGGTGTCGTGTACCATTGTTCTTCTGGTCATTTAGCCGCCAAGCCCATTCTGAGGCCCGACATTGCCCCACTTTCGCCCCGTGGAGGCAGACCAGGTATCTAGTAGTTTGCATTTACTCTGGCAGGTCCTGCCACCTATTTTCCTGAGATTTCAGTGGTGAGGACCAAAAAATAATAATAATAAATAAAAATAAAATAAAATAAATAAATAAATGAAAAAATGGAATAAAAATAAATAAATAAATGAAAAAATGGAATAAAAATAAATAAATAAAAATAAACAAAATAAAACTAAACAAATAAAATAATTTTTGCGCGTTGTATGTTGATCACATACATGTTTCCCGGTCTGAAGAGGTTGCATTTGAGAATTTAGTGGCCAAGGAGCAGGCGAAATAATTTAGAGAAGCTAGAATTTTAGAATTTTGCGCTGGTGTACAGATAGAGAGAGAGAGAGAGAGAGAGAGAGAGAGAGAGAGAGAGAGAGAGAAGGAGACTGAAAGCGGGGGGGGGGGATAGCTAGGAAGGACTGGGGTCAACAGAGAAGACAACCCCAGCATGTGTCAGTGGGGCATTCCCATGCCCCACCAGAGAGAAAGATGTGGGGTGGCAGGGGAAAGGCAACAAGAAGGCTGTCGCCTCCCCCTCTGGCACAGGTCGCCGTATGGCCTGGCAACTTCATGCCTGTTTCAGTCAGGTCCTTGGTTGGGTCCGAGTTTGTCCAATCCGGGTGTGCATTCCTGTCTGTGGTTGTCATTTGGCAGCAGGACAGGTCCCTTAGTTAGGTTGATGTTTAGATAGTGAAAGTGAAAGTGTGTTTAGGGACAAACGGCACCAGGGGTTCCCCCCATCTCTGCGTAGTTTACATTGTGGGTGAACCAGTTGACTGGAAAAGCCAGAGATTTAAGTGTGTGGGTATTGTATTTGTGTAGTGTCGTGTACCGTTGTTCATCTGTTCATTTAGCCGCTGAACCCCTGCTGAGGCCCAACGTTGCCCCACTTTCTCCCCGTGGAGACAGACCAGGGACTCACTTGGCTTAAGTTACTCTGGCAGGTCCTGCAGCTTAATTTCCTGAGATTTCGGCGGCTGGGACTTAAAAAAAAAAAAGAATTGAAGATATGCATATATATATATATATATATATATATCCATGCAGTTGTAATTACTTTGAATGTTTGCATACAGCGCATAGCGTCCATGAATTCAAACGGTAGGAGCAGGGCAATGCGTGTGATAGGCTGAGACTGGGCGAAAATTATTTTGGATTTGATTAATTTAGGATGTAGGGCGTTCGCGTCGTGTATAGGTAGAGTGGGGGAGGAGAGGCAGAAGGCTGGGGGGGTAAAGGTAGAAGTTTGGGGGCGACAGAGTAGATGTTCCCAGGTGGTCAGTGAGGCCTGTCCATGCCTCACTGACCAGGGTGTAACAGGGTGTCTCCCCTGTTACATCCGAAGGCCCCTCTGTGGTTCTCACCAGGCCTCTATACAACCTTTTTACTTACTGGCGACAGAACAGATGTCCCCAGGTGGTCAGTGAGGCATGTCCATGCCTCACCAGAAGGAAAAGGAGGATCGGCGGGGAGAGGGGGGACAGGGTGTCTCCCCTGTTCCCGCCTGAGTTTGGGTTTAAAGTAATCGAGTCAGGTGCTCGTGTTTTTTTCGCCAATACGGCTTGGTGGCAGCGAACTGCACGGTCCAGGTCAGTGTCTTCCTTTGACAAGTCCAGGGTTGAGGTCATTCATACGGTTGTAAGCCGTGTCCTTTATTCTTAATAGAGTTGGTTTCCTTGTAGGTTCCACGATGGGGCAGTCATGACACCTAGTCGTCATCAGTTCTCTGCTTGAATTTGTTTTATTGGTGTTGGTCACGATTTGGTTGTTGTACGATGAGGGCATGTCTCCTGTTGTAGAGGTCTTCTGCGAATTTGGAGAATGCAATGTATTGCTCTTTACTGTCAAGTAGGTGCTTTTCCCTGTCTCTGGGCAAGAAGGTGATCCTGGAGATGAGCTGGCAGCGAAGGTCATCGTAGAGCCGGCAATCGTACATGAGGTGCTGCCAGCTCTCAGACTTTGCACAGCAGCAGGTGGGGTCCTCTGTGATTCCCAGGGCTGTGAGTTTTGCCTTGAATGCTCCTTGTTCCGGTAAGTAAAAAGGTTGTATGGAGGCCCGGTGAGGACCACAGCGGGGCCTTCGGATGTAATTTCTCCACGTCGGGGAAGAATTTCCTAGTGATCTTTCCCTTGGAAGAGTTGTCCCATCTAGATTGCCATATTTGCGTGAGGTGGGCAGTGAGTCTTTTTGTTTTCGGTCGCTCGGTTAGCAGTGGGATATGCATTGAAACCCATGAAGGTGCAGGCATTCCTCTTAGATAATTCATAGAGCATTCCGATGCTGGCCATTTCCAGGTCGAGTGGAAGGGTTCCAGCCAGCACCTGCAGCGCATGTGTGATCACTGTGCTGCAGGCCCGTGTGATGGCTAATAGCTCTGTGGATGGAGTCGAGTAACCTGTTGTTAACTGCCATAGTGACTTTAGAGTACCATGCTCCCAATGCATAGGTTGCTATCGGTATAAAGGCTGCTTTGTATATGAACTTGAGGGTTTTGCTGTTCAGCCCCCAGTCGCTTTTTGCGACCCTGGTGACGAGGGCCGTGTAGCCCTAATTTTCTTCCTGGTGTATTGAGATGCACTTTAAAGGAGAGGGTGGCGTCAAGTTTTACAGCCAGGTACTTGTGCTCTTTTGATAGTCTCAGTGTGGTGGTACCAATCTTGATCTGAGGGGGTATCCTCGGGTCGAGGGAGCCCCCTTAGGAGGATAGAATTCGTTTTTTCTTTGGAGATCCTGAGATTGTGCTTTTCGGTCCATTTCAGAAGAATTTGAAGGGCATGGTTTGCCTTTGTTTCAAGTTGTAGTCTGCTGTTTCCGGCGGCCATAAGGATGAGGTCATCTGCGAAGGCTTGCCAGAATGTTTCACCGATGTCCGTATTTAGGAATTCATCCATTGTAATGTTCCACGGTATTGGTCCCAGTACAGAGCCCTGTGGGCAGACTCTATGTATTCGTCTCGTAAGCGTTCTATATGTGGTGTTTATCGTGATACGTCTGTCAGACAGGTAGGTTTTTATTACTTTATATAAATTTGCTGGCATGCTGGTCTCCCAGAGCCAGGCCAGGATGCTTGGTCACCAGAGGGTGTCAAACGCCCCGGCAAAGTCAACAGAGATAACTAGGAAGTACTTTTGATCAGTGGCTGCTGCTTGCACCAAGAAATTTTTCAGGGCATCCACCATTGACAGCCCCTGTCGGAAGCCATACTGTTTTGGTGATGCCAGGTTTGCTTGCAGGTAGTGGTTTTGGATCCTGGTCAGGAGGAGTCTCTCGAGGAGTTTGCTACAAACAGAGAATAGGGCTATTGGTCTACCAGGAGTTTGGTAGTTCCGGCGGATTGTTAGGATTTTTGATAATTAGTTTTACTTTGGCCCTCTTCCGCTCTTTGGGGAAAGTTCCAGCCCTGAGGCATAGATTATAGAGGTTTAGGAGTATGTCTGGGGCTATCTCAACAACCTTTAACACGACCTCCAGCTCCAGGAGATCCGGACCCGGGCATTTTTTCCCTTTGATACGGTATGCGGCTGCTTAGAGTTCTTCCAGAGCAAAAGCCCGTTCCTTTTCATCCGTTTGGTATTGGTCGTTCTCCTGGCACATCAGGAATTGTTCGGGCGTTTGCGGGTCAGTATTTGGGTGAAAGTTACGTCTAAGATGTTGTTAACTGACGCCTCCCATGAGTTTGTGACTCTGCCTTGTGGAGTCCTGGTAGCTGCCAACACCTCCCCTCTGGGAAGTTTGTTTGTGGTCACCTTGTAGACCACCCCCAGGGGTCAGAGTTCCCTGTAGTTGTGACTAGATTCTCCCAAGATTGCTCTTTACTACGGCAGATAAATGAGGTGTATAGGTTCCTTGCCTCTTTGTAACTTTCGTGTAGCGCATTTACCTCTGGGGCAGGCCATGAGCGTCTGGCCCTCTGTAAGGCCTTCCTTTTATTTTGGACATCCTTTCGAAGACTCTGGAGCTGAGGATTCCACCATGGCACTGTACCTGGGGTGGGATTTTTTCTTTTGATTGCAGCATTTGCCGCTTTGGTAATAACTGCAGTGACGGTTTTTTGCAGTAGGTTCGGGTCTAGTTGCAAGTCCATTTCACATTGTTCGGCATTTTTTTCCATAGCTAAAGTGTCTCTGAATAAATTACAATCAGCAGTGTGGAGTGCATATCTGTGGAGCAGTCTTGTTGCCAGGTGGAATCTCTGGTGGCCTCTGTTTAGTTGGAAAGTCAGGGCCCTATGATCGGAGGTTGTCCAGGCGTCCTGCACCTTCCAATCGGTTATGTTGCCTGCGATGTTTCTAGTTGCTAGCGAGACGTCTATGGTGGCGTCCCACCTAGGGTTACAGTAGGTTTGTAAGTGGTTTGGCTTGTTTAGTACGGCGATGGTTTATGTTGCAAGGAATTTTTCCAAGCGCTGCCCATTCCTCTTTCCCTTTGACCTTTCACTAATCTATTACTCTTCTGTTTCTACTTTCCTCACCCTTGTCGTTACTGGCACCTTCTGTAACTTTCACATCCATTTATGCATAATTTAATATTAATACAACTTATATATACACTCTTGCATCCTTTAATGCTGCTTTGCGCTTTTAAGTGCATCTGTCGTACGTAATTTATTAACCTTGCATTCACTGAAACCATTTCATCAACTGTATGCCTCTTTTCTATGTAATTCTTTAAACATTACCTTTAAAGGGTTGCATTGAATACCCATATATATATATATATATATATTTTTTTTTATGTAAACCCCAAACACGAGCGGTGTTAGAACCTATAGTACTTAGTACCGTGCTTGGGTTGGAGGTTGAGAAGACGAAAGAAGATATTTGTTGACATTGGACTTGAACTTATGTAGACTGTACTTTTCAGAAAATACGTACGAAGGAAGGTTGTTCCAGAAAACGGTAGTTGAATGAATAAACGAGGAAGATCAAAAGTTGGTTCTGTGAGATTAACGTTGGACAGTAAATGGATGTTGGCTGGCGGCGGCACGTGTTCGGACTGTTTTGAAAGAGAGAGCTGGAATTATGGAAGCAAAATCAGAAGAACAGTGACCATGGAAGTATCTGTAGAAAAGGCATGCAGCAGAAACAGTACGCCTATGAGACAGGGAGTGGAGAGACTCTGTTAGAGAGGAGTCATTAATTAACCTAACTGCACTCTTCTGAATGGAATCTTGAAGCCTCAGAGAGAGAGGTTTTGGGGGCACCGCCCCAAATGTGGGAACAATATATCATGGTAGGGCGGATCTGCGATTTGTACAGAGTGAACAGCTGCTTGGAAGAAACAGCTGTTCACTCTGTAAAGAGAAAACCAAGTTTTTTAGATGCAGAGGAAGCAATATTTGTAATGTGCTTGTGCCAAGAGAGATTAGAAGTAAGGGTAATCCCCAAAAGAGATATATCATTTTGCCTAGAAATCGGAGTGTCACCAAAGATAAGCATAGGAGCAGAAGAATCCTTTTTGCGAGATATAAGACAAGACTGAGTTTTAGAAGGATTGAAATCAGCTAAGTTGTCTTTGCGCCACTGGAGAATTACCTGGAGATGGCATTTAAAGAATTGGTAGCAGAATTTCGAAAAGTTGAAGCTGATTGAGCAGGGCAAGGTTTCTTAAAATGGAAAGTGGAATGCAATGTGCTATCATCGGCAAAACTATGGTAGGATTTCCAGTCAATGGAAGAAGGTCATTAATATACAAGAGGAAAAGACCTTGGGAGATACCGGCATTAGTGGAGACGTTAGAAGACAGAGAGCCATCTACCATCACTCTCAGTGAGCGATTAGAGAGAAAACTGGATAACCAATTACAAAAAACTGTTGGCAAACCATAATATGGAAGCTTGTTTAGAAGACCTTTATGCCAAACACGATCAAAAGCCTTTGAAATGTCAAGAGCAACTGCTTGTGTTTCACCGAAATTTTCCATAGAATTAGTCCATGGATGGGTAACATAAGCCAGAATATCACCAGTGGATCGACACTGACAGAATCCATAATGGCGATCGTTGATCAGACGGAAGGTTTCTAGGTAGTTTAAGAGTTGGAGGTTAATTGAGGAAAACAGTGGGGGAAAGAACTGAACCTTTGGGGGACACCGGCATTAGTGGAGACGTTAGAAGACAGAGAGCAATCTACCATCACCCTCCATTACTTTAGGAAGAGTAGAAGTAATTGCAATAGGACGATAATTGGATGTGAGGGATGTCACCCTTTTTAGGAACTGGCTGGATAGAGCAAATTTACAAGCAGAAGGAAAAACACCTTTGGAATAAGAAAGTGTATTTAAAAAAAGGCGGCCAAGAACAGGAATAAGTTCAGGAACACAGGTTTTGAGAACAATTGGAGAAATACTATCGGGAACTGGAGCCTTTTTAGCATCAAGATTCGTCAACATCCTTCTGACATCCTTTTGAGGGAAGACCACAAGAGGCATTGAATGCAGCGTGTTGGGAATGGTGAGAAGTGTTTTACCAAGATCATTAATACACGAGTTGGAAGAAAAATGGGATGCTTGCAGGTCAGCTTTATTCTTGGCTGAAGTGACAACAGAACCATCTGGTTTGGACAGAGGTGGGAGAAGAGATGGGCAGGCGCCTCCGTGGCCAGGTGGGAAGGAGCAGCAGTACGTAGCCCACGCTTCTTGATTAGATCGGGGTTCGAGCCCGTCACCACCAAATACAGAGGATGCGGAAAGGTCAGGGAATGACCACCGCATGTTCCCGGAGCAATAAGGCCAATGCTTAGTTGCTAATGCTCCTAAAAACCAAATAACAACAACAAGAGATGGGCAAAAGTTGCGGCCAATAGCTTTGGCAAGAGTCCAGAATGTTCGGCTACCATTAGGGCAAGAAGAAAGTTTTCTACTCTTAGCCTGTTCAAACTGTAGTTTGGACTGATTAATAACTGCTTAACAATTGTTGCGAGCTTTGGTGTAGGCAAAAAATGACACTGAAGAATTAACAAGCCAATTACGATATGCAACGTTCGTCTCTTGATCAGCCCTAGCACATTTATTGGAAAACCAAGGTTTAGATAAAGGAGGAGATTTTAAAGTGGAATGTGGGATAAAGAGTTCCATTCCTGCAAGAATAATTTCACTGACACGATCTGAGCAAACGTTGACATCAGAAGTTTTCAAACAGTAATCCGGCCAAGAAAAAGAAGAAAATAAATCTCGCAGGTCATCCCATTTTGCATTCTTGTAATGCCAAACAATACGAGATTGGGATTAGCCATGAGATAAAGCCTCCATTGGAGAAGAGATAACCAAGTAGTGATCTGAGGTGCCTAAAGGATCTCTAACTTCGACCGTGTACTTAGAAGGGTTGTTTGTGAGAAAAAGATCAAGAGTGTTGGCTGTATGGTTGGGATTGTCCGGTATTCTTGTAGGTAAATGAACAATCTGTGCAAGGTCATTAGTACAGTAATTGCAAAAGCCTCAGCATCTCGACCAGCTAGGTCGGTGTGACTAGAAAATGGCAGCCAGCTGGAATTGTGAACATTAAAATCACCAAGGAAAATTACCTCATTGTTAGGAAAGTTGGACTGTAGAAAGTCAAGTTTCAATGAGAGGAAGTCAAAGAGCTCCAAGTGATTAGTGGAGTAGGGAGAACGGTAGAGACAACAGATGAATTTGACACAATGAGGTAGAGAGACTTTAAGCCAGAGAAGATCGAAAAGAGGAGATTCCAAATTACCAAGTCTCTGAGGCACAAGTACCACCTTTGAGGCGAAAGGAATCATACAGCGAATAATTTGTGCAATTGAGATGAGCAGTAGTTGAATCAACCGATAACTGAGATTCAGTCAGAAAAAGTACATGGGGTTTGGCAGACTGCAATAAACAATCTAAAAATAACACCGGAAAAGACCAGCTCCGTCCTTCTTAGAGGAAATCTTAAATTAAACAGGCCGCCACAAATCAAAATAGAAGGTACCACTGTCAGACTAACCAACCAGATAAAGTACCTAAGGATAATTATAGATTGCAATCTCTCATTTAAACCACATCTAAATTACCTCAGGAGGAAAATACGCAAATATACAGGACTCATACTAAGAATAACGCGAAAGGACTGGGAACTAAACAAGAGGACCCTCTCCTTATGTTATAAAGCCTTATTTATACCACCAATTATCTACGGCTCACCTGTATGGATGACGAAGACCAACACAGCAACAAATAGGAAAATATTTGAAACAATACAAAGGAACATACTACTGACCATCACTAGGGCAAGCAATACAACTAGTACGGCAGCGCTTCAGGTCATTGCTGGTGCACTGCCCCTTGACTTAGAGGTAGTACGAACTGGATTAATGTATTATTACAAAAAGGCAATACCAATCACAACTAACAGCTTAACCCTCAATGTTACCAATGATTGGAAGCAGGAGCAAAAAATAATTGATGCACACCGCTCACATTTGGCAGACGAGTTGGAATGAAACCACCAAAGGAGCAATAACCCGCAAATTTCTTTCCCTTGTAACAAAAATGTACCCAAAAGCACAAGTATGGATATACCCGGGCCTCAACACTATCTACTTATTAACAGGCCACGGCCCGTTCAGAGATGAACTAAACACAATGGGCATAATAGAAAACAGGAATTGTCCATGTGGAGAACCAGAGACTTGGAGTCACGTCATGCATGACTGCGACAACTATGAAGATATAAGAACAAGTCTTATTGTAAGAATTCAGTATGACCCAATCCACCAAGAGTCCCGACTATTGGACACTGGAATGACATCAGAACTAGAGTGCCATCTGGCTATCAAATCTCGCACCTGCGAGATTTCTTTAACACCCTAATCCCTGGTGGGGGGGAGAGACACACGCTCCCTTACCCCTTGCCAACCCTATTTCCCTCTGGTGAGGCATGGGCATGCCCCACTGAAAACCGGGGGGTCACCTTCCCTATCGACCCCTCTGCTTCCTATTTCACCCCCCAGCCTTTTGCCTCCCCACCCAAATCTGTCATCTCACACAGCGATTAGCCCTACATCAAAATTCTAATCCACACCAAAATTCTTGCCTGACCCAATTAAGCTTTATCAAAACTTTCAGCGTAAACCCCAAACAGTGCTCCTAAAGCAAAAACCCAAAATCGCAATAAAACATCCTTGCGACTATTTATTTTTCTAATTTTTATTTTGGTCCTAGCCACTGAAATCCTAGGAAAGTGGGTGGCAGGACCTACCAGAGTACTGATTCAATCACTGGTAACACCCGGCCGGCCTCCCCGTGGCTCGTATTGGTAACGTCGGGCCTCACTAGGGGCCCGGCGGCTAACAGGCCGGATGAACAATGGGCACAACGTACTACGTATCCCACACACTTTTAAATCTCTGGCTTGACCGATACAGAGAACACAGGCGGAGATGGGAGAAATCCCAGGAACTGTTAGACCTCCAACATACCAAATACTTCAAGTGGAAATGGACATCATTGAGATTAGAATTGAGACCACGTCTATTTGTGAAATGAATTAGGAAGTGTTTGGGAGGTTTAGATCTTTTCGCAGATAAGCTTACTCTATTAGTTTGACAATTCATTGTGTATTGAATAATAAGAAAAAGTGGATGGAATATGCTGTATGAAGTAATGAAATTTTTGGATATGGCATACACATGGTAAGAATATACCCAGATCCTAACATAACATGGCCTCGACAATGCCCCCTGCATACACTCTACTCGGACTCCCTCCAGTTATTATCTGGCAGAGTAGAGATAGCGAGATTATACAGTAGCTTATCCGGAAGCCTCCTAGAGAGTTACCAATAGGTTCGGTCCGGTGTACTAACTAGCGGCTGGCCTGCGAACACCGTTTTAGAGCTGTACCCTCGAAATGTAACGAAGATTGGATCTCGCCACAATGTTCATCATAACCTCAAAAGTCATCAATCATACTGCATGATGGAAGAGATGCAGAAGGGTTGACCGGAACTTACCTCTGGAGGCTGAACATGGGTTACACCACTTCAAGCCTCCAATAAGCAAAGTGGTGGTATTGCACCGGTTGATGAGAGTCACTACTACCTAGTATTCCCTGGTAACAGAGAGGGGCGGCATTGCTCCTTATGGTGTGGGCACCACACCTCGACCCCTGCTTAGGTTGGTTCACACCCAGACAATGTGCTTGCGCATGGGGGTTATATTCAGGATTACTAACAGTCCCACCATCGTGAAGGTGCAAGCAGAAGATTTGGCTGTCACAGGCCGTCCGGACTTTGCTGAAATTTGGTCTATTTGACTTGAGTGTCACCCGAATATCAGTTCCATCAGCGTTTTAGACTCCCAGGTAGCAAGTACAGCTTGTCTGGCATATCTGAGAGAATGTCTGTGACAACCTCAACCATAATATATTTATATATATATATATATATATATATATATATATATATATATATATATATATATATATATATATATATATATATTATTATGGTTGAAGATTGGGTGAGGAGGGGGAGAATAGGAAATATGTCCAGTTTTGGTTCCCAGATACAGCCCTAGTACATTAGGAGGGTTTTGTGATGATCATTGTAATTACATTGCCTTTTTAATTTCAGTTAATACAGAATTTTAATAAGTTGGTGTCCATAAAAGCGCTAACATGGAATTATAGAGGTTAACGGGCAATTTCATAAAATAAAATTAAAAAAAAAAACTTACCAATGGATGATGCTAGTTGTGGAAACTGAGAAACTTCTTTTATAATTATGTCCACTAGAAATAAAATAAATCAGCAGAGCCATAAATCTTTGATCTTTATTAACATTTTAATAATAAAATATATTAGCAACGTGCAATCTACGAGATGCTTTCAGAAAGTTTAACATCATAATTTTTAGCAAGTAAATGACGAGTTTAACGCTTTATATAACAGTAAATAATAAGTAAGTTTTCAATATCAGTTTTAACAGCTTTACCAACCTTATATGCATCATATTTTACTTAAATCGAGATGTGTTTCTAAGTGACGCAAAGTATATTTTCACGCCTACAAGAAAAATTTGTTCTAGAAAATGTGAGCAGTAAAACGGCTGTTCAATTCATTGTTCTTGAAACCAAATTTTAAAGGACTACTGATTTCACCATGTCCATATTACTCTACACGATGACTTCATATGCTTTGGAGTCACACGGTGACTTAAAAGCAAATGAAGTCATCGTAGTGTAATATAGAAAGTGGATTCATTTGGTTTGAAAGATTGTTGAGTCCGAAGTGTTTACTGTGGATTTTACTGCTTCTTTCTTTATATATTTTATATTATACAGTACTCAGTTAACCTTATTTATATGTTTTGCACCCCAAAACGCAACATACCCCATTACTCCTACTAAAGGGCGCCTCCGTAGCCAGTTGGGCAGGGCACACGCTTCTTGATTAGACCGGGGTTCGAGCCTGTGACCGGGCTCGAACCCCGGTCGAGTACGGAATACGGAGGATGCGGAAAGGTCAGGGAATGACCACCGCATATCCCCGGAGCAATATGGCCTTAGTTGCTAATGCTCCTAAAAACCAAATAACAAACAAACAAACAATCCTACTAAAGCATGCGCATGACCAATTAGAAAGCCTGACTGAAACCTCCCAGTAAAAATGTAAAATCTAATTGGTAAAATATTCATAGAAGTCATAGAAATATTCATCAAGTGGACTGGGTTGATTTAGAATCAAGCAGTCAACATGCTAACATTATTTTCTCTAAGGTGATCAGTCCCAGGTATTTTTCTGTTCTTTGTGATCCTTTATAAACCTTGTAATTGTCAGCGACCCACGTTAAGTCTTGCGAATAGCGTGACACAAGGAAAGCGTCTTTCCTCTCGCTCACACATCGTATGGAAAAGGCTTCAGTTCGATTTCTGTCACCGACTGAAACTGAGAAATACTCTCCATCAGGAGGAAGGAAGTTTTGTGTGTTTTTTTTCTTTTAATTTGCATACGTGGCTGAGTTAGTCAGCTTTAGGCAAAAGGTGTCTTGTTTTTTTTGTTTTTTTTGGCTTTTTTTTGTTTTTTAAATTTTTTATTCCTGAAATTTGTATTTTTCATCCAGCAAACAGGAAAACTGACCGAAGGATACATGCAATTTAGAAACATTTTATACTAACGCCTCATGATTTTAGTTGCCGCCCCGAAAATTGCAAACTGTTCAACCAGACCCATGGCTGGTGGGAAGTCTTGAAAGAATTGAAAAAGGTCAGTTAGTTCCAAAAAGAATGCATGGAGCGCCTTTGGAATAATGACTCAGAGACAACTGTACTTGCAAATACTACTTGTGAAATGGTACATGTACTGAGAGCTACCTCTTATACACAATAGCAAACAAATGCCGGCTGTGGACTTATGCAGAGGGTATGATTCGTAGTAACTTGAATTTTCAATTCAGGTGGACTTCCCACGTTACCGACAAAGTAAACAATCACAACTCTATAATTCCACAACCAATTCATGAATGCGTTAGAAACTCATGCAAGTTGAGTGATATCTCTTGATATCTTCTTTCATCATTAGTTCATTTTTAAAAATTACTTAAGATTAACAACTTTATTTGCATATTGTTCGCAAAACTCATATTAAGTATATCTGCATATTAGCATTTAAATATTGCCAGTATTTTATAAAAAATTAAATGTTTTCCATGAACTTTCAAACATTTTCAGGAATATTGTCACTGTTTTATATATAAATAAATTTTCTGTTTATACTCCGGGACGACCAAACAGTCAGAGAGGTTCACAAGATAGACAGAATACAAGAAACAGCATATACTGTTTAAAACAGTTTACTTATTAATTTCCAACATACTTGTTGGAAATTAATAATTTCCAACAAGTGTTTTGTGCATAATTGATACTGATATTGGACTTCTGTTTTGTCCAGAAATAAATTTTATTGTTTTTCATCTTTAAATGTAAATAGTTTGCTTTTGTGTTTGCCGTGGATCGTTGGTTAAAATGGAAATATTTGGAATACTGAATTTGAAATAAAAAAGAGAAATCGATACATAGATCTTATGACAGCATTAGAAACTCGTCACAGGGTGATCCTAATCAAACCTATGAATTGCAGTCATCCACTCTTAATTAGCAAATAGTATAATATAACAAACAAAAATTAGAAACAAACATCAAAGAATAAAATATAACGGGAATGGAATCAGATGTTCCTAAAAAATAAATCCGTGAAATATCATTAGTTCTTAATGGTTTTGTTTTCAGATTTTAGGTGCGTTAGCGTATATATGCCTAAAGGGACTACTGATTTCACCATGTCCATCCAACTGTCCGTCCGAATGTAACAGTTCGACTTCTAGTGGTGGATTTTCATAAAATTTTACATTTGGCTCTTCTATAAAGATTGATATCGAGCGATCACAAATTTCATCAAAGTCGGACAAACTGAATTCATTCAATTATTTTTTTATAATATATTTATTTATTTATTTTGCCTATCTCTCCCTGTGTAATAACACAATGCCCAGTGGATGGATTTTCTTGAAATATTACATTTAACTCTTTCAAAAAAGGTTTGTCGAACCATCCAGAATTTAACTGAAATTGGACCAATAGAAATCAGGAAATTATTATTGCAAAAAAAACTTCCAATATCACTTATCCATCCCTTTTAATAGTTCGTCTAATTCTTCCTTGAATTTATTCAAATTAGCCACTTCCTCAACGCCATTTGGAAATTTGTTCCAATAATCAACTAACCGCTGGCTGAAGACAAATTTCTGCACCTCTATCCTGCAACCATCCCCCCTCAATTTGAATTTATGCCCCCTCATACACATATATGGATAAAGGGCAACCGTCCCTCCTCAATTTGAATTTATGTCCCCTCATACACACATATGGATAAAGGGCAACCATCCCTTTATCCATAGTAAAGAATTGTTAGAACTGCTTGAACTAAACCTGACGTATTCAAATAGAAATATTTTAGAACTTGCACATTAAAAAAAAAAGTATCATTCTAAAGCCGTTTTTATTTTCGCGTATAATTACACGTGAAATGATCAACCCTGATAAATAAAAAAATATTCAGTAAAAAAAAAATATATCCAGAAAACAGCTTTTTATCGTGTTACATTATTGGATTAATGTTTAAATATACAGTATTGAGAACTACCAATGCATCTTTACCTGCAGAAAATTCGTCGTCATCTTCGTCTGGATGGGACTTCTTACTCCACCAAGCTGCATAAAATTTTAGAAAGGTTTATATAGGATCAGGTTTGTTCTTGAAATGTCATGTCAGCATTATCATTATTAATAGATTATAATTCTGATAAAATTGTACATACCTGATATTTATACCATGTTACTTCTTATAAGCACTGTGTTAACAAATTTTTAAAAATTATCTTTACATTTTTCAGTGTTTTCTTTTATGGTTCTGGATGTACTGATTATGAACATGGCTTCTTCTTTTTTTTTTTCTCTGGCGTCTCAGTAATCATAAATTTAAAAAAGAAATCAATTTTACATTTAATTATTTGATTTTGATTTAAGAAAGAGAACATATCCCATTCTTCATTCCAGCCATCAGCTATGCAGCAGGGATCTGGTTTAAAAAAGCAACCACCGCAGTCAACAAAAGAAAGCTAGAAACGATACAGCGCAGCATCTTACTCGCCGTCTCCAGAGCATGCTGCACGGTCAGCTCACATGCACTGCAGGCCCTTGTGGGGCTCCTACCCTTGGACCTGGAGATTGTCCGCTGTGGCATGCTATATCAACTATGAAGAGGGAACAGTGTAACTTGCATTGGCTTCACCACAGACCAGACCAACAACAGCAACGCAGAAAAGAAACGACTAACCAAATATCTTCAACAAACCTGGCAGTCCCGATGGGCGGACTCAACTAAAGGTGAGATAACCTGGAAGTTCATCCCGGACATTACCCAAGTGTATCCCGAACAGCCAAACTGGTTCTCACCGGGGCTCTACACCACCTTTCTTCTAACAGGGCATGGCTCTTTTAATGCCAAGCTGTCAACTTTCGGCATCAGGGATTCCCCATTATGCCACTGCGGAGAAAACCAAACATGGTCACACCTAATGCACGATTGTCCCCTCTTTGAGGACATCAGATGTCATTTCATCACAAAGATACGCTTTAATCCAAAGGAACGGGAGCACCTTATATTACATGAGGAGGAGCACTACAAGGCCCTCTCGTGCTTTGCACATGAGCTGTTTACCCGGCTGAGGGCAATGACCCAACCTCCCCAGGCTTGATGCAGGACCTGACTACAACTACAACTCATCGGACGGGACTCTGCTCTCATGAGTGCCATTACTTTGTCAACTGTACCAGAAAGATCAAAGTACCACGATATCGGACGGGACTTTGCTCCCACAAACATCACAATCAAACACGGACACCCTATCAACTGGACCGACAGCGCATGTAATTTACCCAAGGATCTACCCTAGAATGTGACAATCACCATATGCAGGGGTGACAACACTGCATCGACGCCCAGATAACAGAACAAACAGTGAAAGTGACCACATACCAACAATGACCACCCAAAATGGAAATAGAAGGACCATGACCACGACCAAACTGGATGAGACCTTGATCCCATGACCAACGCCGGCATTCAACCGATCTGTGAACAAGTCGGTAGAGACCTTGTCCCTGGATGTACCTCCTGGTGGGGCCAGTGTTATGATGCTGTCCTGAACCTGCTGGCCTAGCCACCACTCTGCAGCCAGGCTGCACACACGCCATATTGGCGACCTGTGCCGGCTCCCTTGTCCGGCCCTTTCTATCCCACCCCGGCAGGGGGAGGAGACGGCCATACTGTTTCCTCCCCTCCACGCCACCCCATTCTTCCTTCTGGCAGGGCATGGGCATGCCCTGCTGACACCAAATTGAGGCCTCCTACTCTATTGGCCTTATCCTTCTTCCTTTAACCCCCCAGTCTTCATTCTCTCCCCCTCTCTATCTTTACACAAGCGAATCCCCCCCCACACATAAATTCAATCAATCCAAATTAACTTACGCCCATATTTCGGTCTATCCTTATTCAAACGACATCACCCTACGCAATCGAGAGATATCACACATATATCTATACATATATGTGTAAAAAAAATTTTTTTTTTTTTTTTTTTTTTTTAACGTCCTAGCCACTGAAATCTCAGGAAATTAGGTGGCAGGACCTGCCAGAGTGAACTAAAGACTATCGGGTACCTGGTCTGCCTCCACGGGGCGTAAGTGGGGCTCAGCAGAGATCCAGCGGCTAAATGGTCAGAGGAACAACGGTACAAAACACCACACTTCCATAATCCATACACTTTTAAATCTCTGGCCTTCCCAGTGAACTGGTACACTCACAATAAAAGCAACGCGGAGATGGGGGGAACCCCTGGTGCCGTTAGACACTGAAAACACTTACACTTACACTTACACTTACTAACGGAAGACTTTACCAACTGTTCAAAGTGAGAGCGGACACCTGCATTGGTTTCACCACCGATCCAACAAACAAGCGTTGAAAAGAGGCGTCTAACGACACAACTGTTGCAGACCTGGCAGGCCCGATGGTCCCACTCCCCCCAAAGGAGCCATAACACGGAAATTCTTCCCAGATGTACATCGGATATAGCCAAGCCAGCCTGCATGGTTCACTCCAGGCCTCCATACCACTTTTCTCCTCACGGGACATGAGTCCTTCAGGAGGAAACTCTACGACTTTGGTCTCACAGATTCACCGCAGTGTCACTGCGGAGAGGAAGAAACCAGGGACCGCCTCATACATGAATGTCCTCCTTAGAAGACCTGCGCTGCATCCTCATGACAAAGACCCAGTTCACACTCAGGAACCAAAAACAGTTCGTGTTGCAAAATAAGGAACACTACCGTGCCTTCACACTCTTCGCGCAGGAGCTCTTTTCAAGACAAAAAACTCTTCCACACCATAGACTGACCACAGACTAACCACAGACTGACACCTCGTAAAGCTACCGGCATGGCTTCTCAGCAAGTCTAC